>NW_004524627.1:6643760-6713446 GCF_000260255.1 Octodon degus | reverse complement strand
AGAAAGAAAGAAAGAAAGAAAGAAAGAAAGAAAGAAAGAAAGAAAGAAAGAAAGAAAGAAAGAAAGAAAGAAAGAAAGAAAGAAAGAGGGAAAAGAAAAGACTCAATGGAAACATCTTTAAAAGTGGAATTTCAGGCTTCAACAGTTGGTTGAAGGTAGGCTGTTGAAGACAGTGGCCCTGGGATACCTGGCCTGACTGCTGCTGCTGGACTTTCCCCTGGGTAGCATGACATTGATAACTGAGGCATGGTGGCCCCAGGGTAAATTTTCTAAATGTCATTTCTCTTGAACACTTGATAAGAGACTTCCCAATTTACTGTGATTACAGCAGAGGCCCTGCCCTTTAAAGAAACACACTTGAGCTCGCTCAATTTGCAATGTAACAAAGAATAGAATCCACAAAACACAAAGGACAGAAACTATTCCAGTTCAGAAAAAGAAAACATTGTGCAAAGTCTATAAGGTGAATCTAACTCAGTATTCCCCAAAATACTAAGGTCTCAAATAAAAGAGAAGCAAGGAAATGACAAAGAAAAGAGTCCATGCATCATTTTCAAGGGGAAACTCAAGATTTTACTCTTTTCATTCTATACTTGTTATCTAACTCTTCTGTATTTGTTTCCTAGTCTAATAAATGGAGATAAAAATTGAATTTACTCAAGACAACTAAATGAGTTAATGTAAACAAACAGTATATAAGAAAACACTGAATATAAACTACAGTGAATGCTAATCACAATCTTCCCTACAGTTTGAACAAAAATACAGGCCTAATTCATGTGTGGGACATTTCATAAGAATTTAATATTCTAGAAAGAATATTCATTTTTTTAGCATCTTCAAGCTTATTCACACTATCCTGGCAGGCTGCCTTCTCTACAGATGCTATATATGGTTTAATGGTAGGTCAAATGCTTCACTAATCATTCTATGTATTTCTTTGGTATAGAACTGAATAGAAAATTAGCCCTCTTGTTCATTTTTTAAAACTTTTTTTCTGAAAACATAGAAGAGGTGACATTACAAGAACTTCTTCTAAGAAAGCTATCTGTGCAGTGGCTCTCAAAATATTTTGCCTGCTTTGTTCTTAAATTGAGTGATTGAAACTATTGAATAGGTAATTAGCTAAGTTCATGAATTAGACATAAAGGAAAAACAGAAGGGTATATTGGACGTAGTGTAATCACATCTCTTATTTGTAAGGAATACACTCAAGTATTCGACTGAAAGATTGCTTATTGGATTTTCCCCTTCTACCAACAACCTCCGTTAACAATGCCATTTGTTTTCGAGTGTTGTTTGGAGCCCTGAGCAGGCAGCTGCTTTCGTGAGTGTGATGACTCATTTTCTGCTGCTCAGTGTGACTTTCCAGTAATCCTTGGTTCCTCCAAATCAGATTATATGTGTTTGTGTGTGTTGTACAAGTACACATACATACATGTGTATACTTATATACAGCTCATAAACTCATGTTTCACAGTCTAAATTTCCCTCACAGTCATGCACAGGTATCTGTAGCTCAGGCACACAGTCCTCCATGCTGAACCTGAGTAATCACAGGGCCTCTCATTTCTATGTCTGACACAGACACAGAGGATGGAGATAGTGTAGTGCAAGAAATTACGGCTTGGGTGCCAGTTGGCTGGGGTTGAAATCTCAGCTATGATATCTGTTGGTCAAACAACCTCAAGCAAATCATTATCACTCTTAATTATAGCTTTTTCTTTTTAAAAAATAAAGAAAATAGAGAATTATTAGGATGAGATGTTTTATGATTTAAGATTATAATTTATGTAGATATGGGGAGGGAATAAAGGAAGGGAGGAAGAGAAAGAGGGAGGAAAGTAGGGAAAGAAAACAGTATTGGCTAATTCATGGTGGTAGGAAGAGAGGTGGCTTCATAGAAGATAGGACTGGGTGAAGTGAGGTGGGCTAACTGCATCTATGCAGAACAGGGCAGCTCAAGACCGCAGAAGGAATTACAGGCTACTTGACCATGGTAGGAAATCTGTTGTGCTGTGAATTACCTGAACATTTGAGAGGAAAGCACAAAAGCAGGGATGCTGCTGTGGAGGCCAGCTACCAGAACCCAGGTCAGAACTTATAGTGACCTGGACTATAACAGGGGCTCCAAAGGCATGTTGTACCCAGAATAAGGTTAGATTTCCCACCAGTAAAAAGCAACTGCAAGAGCAACTTCACTGTAAATGCCTGCACATCTCCAGTCAAAAGATCTCTGCCTTCTGCTCACAGCTGCTCCTGCATCCTGCTCTATGCTCCAGGCTGGTGTCCAGAAGCTAAAGTTTCATAGTCACTCTCAAGCCTTTAGTCAGCCCTATCCTATTCAGCAACATGTTCTGATTCTTCCAAATTCAGTAACAACCCATTCTTGCATCTTTAGACCTTGGTTTAACTGTGGTAAGATGCACATAACATGAGGTCTAGCATCTCATCATTTTAAAGTGTCCAGCACATAAAGCACCCTGATGTCATATGCTAGCTCCACCACCATCCAGCCAAAGAGCTCCTCCCATCTTACAAAACTAAAATTCTGTACCCATTAACCCTAACTTCCTACTCCCTTTCCCCCCAAACTCTGCCTATAAGTATTCCACTTTGCTATGAATTTGACTACCATAGGTCCTCATGTAAATGGAATTATACAACATTCATTTTCTTTGCATGTGACTGTTTATTTCGCTTGGTATATTATCCTCAAGGTCTACATATGTTAGAATTTTCTTCCCTTCAAGGTTGAACAGTATTTGTGTGTGCACACCTCATACTATTTACTCATTCATGCACTCATGGACACTTGGGCTTTTTCTACCTTTTGGATATTGTGAATAATGCTGTTACGAAAGGATGCAGACATCTGTCTGAGTCTCCACTTTCAGTTCTCTGGGATCTATATGCAGAACTAAAGTTTCTCAATGACATACACACAGCATCTAGTCTTTCCCATCTGCTGTTACCTCCAGAGGACTCAACCCTTGCAGTCTTACATCCCAATTGTCACAATTTGCCCCTGCACAGTCTTGTCATCAGCATGCCCGTCAGAGTGGCCTTGCTCCCATCCCAGCACAGCGCTTTTCTCCAGAAAAGCCAAAGCCATGTGGCGGTCCATGAATGCTTGCTCTGCCTGTACGTACCCCTCTCTGCTCAGTGCCTTCTGTGCTCCCTTACACACTTCTGCTGCACGGCTCTACCCGGGCTGCTGCTCTGCCCACCCATCCTGAGTGCATTCAGGGCCTGGCAGTCCTCAGCGAGCCCTCTTCATGACTCCCACTGAACTTCAGAGCACCACCCCATTCCCTTTTGTTAGCTTCTCTCTCCACGGCATTACTAGCATGTGATAGAGTTCTCTATATGCTACATTAGAATCTTAGAGTAAAAAAGGTCAATACTTTGGCTTTTTCTTAGATCTCACAACCCTCTGCCCAGAGAGGAGCTTGCCACATACAAGTACTCAGTAAACACTCGCATGCAGGTGTGGATGACCTCATGAAATACATCACCACTGGAGGTGGGGCAGACAAGTGGAACTCGGAGGAAATGTTTCATTTTTAGAGAAGTGACGGGATTGGGAAACTCATCCAATTATGTGTCTCCTGGCAATTTAAAGTCAAGGATGGCAGCATAAAAGGAGCCTGTGGAGTAACCCCTGCACCACTCTGCCACTCTAAACAGCCTGTCCACAAGGTAGAATTCAGTGTACGGAAGACTGTATGAACTTGTTAGTTTCCTTGAGTTTTATGATATTGGATGATAGCACAGTTTTGGGAAAAAGAACGCATACAGCTTAGTTTTGCTTTCATATGCCGATATGTGCCTGATATTCTTAGCTTGATATGAAAGTAATGCATAATGTATATCGTTAAAGGTGATAATAAATTTATTTTGAGAGTCTCTGGGAACATGTATAAAAAATAAATAAAATAAGAGTTCTTGAATTCAGTGAGACAGAATTTCCACAACTAGAAAGCGCTTCTTTGATGTTCCAATCAACAGTTTCTGAGCAGAACTATCACTTGGATCCCAGACTACTGGTTGCTTTTTTTTTTTTTTTTTCTGATCAGCCAACATGAATGAACAATATTTAGTCAATATGTGTGTGGTGGTGTGCTAACCAATAAATATTAATTTAATATATAAACAGGGCTAGTATATGAATCAGATTTTCTAAACTCTTACATATGTCTTACAATGACCTCTTTTGTGCAATATTTTTGAAATATAATCTCAGGGTACCAGATTCTCTTGTGGTAAATTTTCCTCTTTTTTTCACTTTTATTCCTATTGCATTATAATTATTTAATATTGTTGCCTCTGGAGCTACTTGGTTATAAGCCCTGGAAAACAAGGAATGTCTGATTTACTTATGTATTTCCAACATAGTTTCTAGGACATAATAGATATTTAATGTAGGGCTATAATTAAAGTTAAGTAGAATTAGAATTGCTAAGCACACATATTCATACAATGACATGTAAACACATTCATGTGTACATGTACAAGAATATGAAAGAAGTTGAAAAACTGATTTTCCTAGGTAAAATTGGAAAACTTAAAAAATGGAGTTTCTTAGTATTTAAAGAATTATTTCATAAAAGATGCACTTAACTCTACCACTGTGGAAATCAGTATGGAGATTCCTCTCAACTAGTTCATTAAAAAAAAAATTAAATCTATATAAAATACTTTATCACTCATTTGCTAAATGGAAAACAATGAGATCAGGATTCAGGAAGAAATAGCTAAAAATTCTCTTCTCTTTAATAAAAACAAATGAGCACTTCCCATGGTGACATTGCATCTTAGGGGAACATAAGCTTCCTCCAAAACTAAAAGTTAGAGCACACCAAGCACTGTCTACTTATATGGCTGTGCAGTGTCCTGTGTGTGGCTTTCCTGGACTGAAGGACAGGTGAAGGCTGGGCTGAAGACATCTGGGAAGCAGATGTATAATATAGCATTGCTGCTTATGGGGAGAGACAGATGGGCTCCCCAGCCCCCACCTGCCTGAGTCTGCAGCCTTCAGCAGCCCCTCTGTGTGCCTTCATGGTGCGCAATGTCTGAGGTACTCCCCTCACCTCTTGGACAGTGATTATCTCCAGTGATCCTGCAGAGCTTGGTGCTGCCGATGCTCTGATCTGTTCAAATTAGGATAATTCGATCATTTTCCATTGACAACTCCTCCTTAAAATCATAACCTACTTCTAGGCAGTGGCAGCACTCCGAGTCACTCTCTGACACCTGCTTATTGGTCTGCATATTGTGTGGCTCTTTAATTAAATATGTGTGCAATAAAGTGGGGATGAAAAGCTCAGGTGACAGATACAGCACTTTTCTGTGTTATTTTCATAAATAGGGTACCCCAGGAGCATCCCCAACATCCACCATTCCTTTTAGGACAGTATTCAATAGATAATGAAGGTAAAGCATCCCTTGCATTCAGATATTGCGTTTTTCTGACTTCTTTTCACTTCCTTTTGATACAGGGAGAAAAACTGGCCTCGGGTGGGTGACCTCCAAACCATACAAGGAACCTCCAAATGACATAGAGAAAAACAATCGCCCTAACTGACCTGCACGAGTTTGTGTTCTTTAAAAATGAAGAATGAATTTTAGGAACAAATGGAGGTTATGAGCAGAATATATTTATTGAGAGAAAGAAAGCTCCTGTCCAAGAGAGGGACAGGAGGGGGGCCCCCGAGCGGGTAGTTCCCCCGGGAAGCTGTCTCTTCCAGGGACTTTTATAGTGTAAAACCATGTGAGGCTAAGGTAGAGAGAATGGGAACTCACTTAGGTGGGTAGGAGGTGGGACAAAACTATGGTCAACCAATGAGATTACATATGGGACAGGGTCTTTTCCTGTTGGGGGTTGGAATGCGGGACAGGGTCACTTTCTGTTGGGGGTTGGGCTAGTGACTCTCTTGGGTCTTTTCAGGTGATTGATACCTATTAGAATATCAATCCCAGGTGCTACTCCTTTAGCATTTGTTTGGCCTTTAGGTCTTCAGGTCTGGTTCACAGCAGGAGCATCCGCCCCTCCCACAGTTGTAAGACATCTCTTCTGTGCTGTCTCCTTCAAGTGCCTGGCCCTGTCTGACTGCCTATAATATTTCCATCTAACTCAGCTGCCTGCAATACTTTCACTCTCTCAGTTTCTTGAACTAGGGAGACAGTACAGTGTCTACACATGTGAGTCTGGTTTATTTCTTTTGTGACTATGGTCTCATTGCATCCATTTACCTATAAAAGCCTTGAGTTTATCTTTCTTCATAGCCAAGTAATAACCCATTTTATTAAAAGACCAGATCATTTTTATCCATTCCTCATCTGATAGGCACTTGGATTGCTTCCAAGATTTAGCTATGACAAATGATGCTACTATAAACTTGGATGCACATATATCCCTGTGCTGGGATGTTTTTAATTCTTCCAGGAAAATACCCATAAGGGGAATAGCTAGGTCAAATGGAAACTCTATCCTTATACTGTGTCAGCTCATGAGCTACTTTTGAGGAGATCCTCCATGTTCTACCTGAGCCACAGAACCCCAGAACCTTGTTCTTTCAAGGATAAAAACAAATAAACATGTCTTCCAGTAATGTCAGTATTTAAAAACAAGCAAAATTCCAAATAATCCAGAAATGATTCCCACTGATTCGTGAGTCTAGACTTTTTATTTATTTATTTATTTATTTATTTATTTATTTATTTGATGGAACCAGGGATTGACCTCAGGCCCATGCACTTGCCAGGGAAAAGTCTAGACTCCTAAAACTTCTATCTCATAGAATAAAGCCAGTAAATTTAGAAAGCATTAATATATATGAATAAATTAAGAGAATATCAAAATAATTGATTGAATGCACAAAACACACCTGAGTGTGTATATACCTTTCATCTTAGATCAAACTAGTAAACTTTTTTAAGCTTATCTTGCCTTAGGTAGACGCAATACTGCAAAGCAAAGAGGGCTTGTGTGAAGGAGCTCTGCAGGGTCAGCATTTCATCCTGTGAGGGTACCTCCAGAGACAATCACACAAAAACATCTTAATCAACTTCATGATCAGCCAAATCATACACATTTTTTTCATTGCATCTGTCAGGAAATCTTGATTGCCAGTTGGACCACTTTATGGAGGAAAAAATTGTCGTCTGATGTATTTGAATAAGAGCAGAAAAAATTTCATTCATAATGGCCTGGTTACAATTTAATTCTGTTATCCTTTCTGTATTGGAAAAGTGCATAATTTTACAGAGATATAAGAATTTGCTTTTTGTGCATTTGCCATGTTGTCCTGGGTGCTGTAAGTAAGAAGATGTGTGTACTGTTGAACATGACATTGAGCCCAACTTGCAGGCTATACACACACCACAAAAAGGGGGAGGAAGATGAGAGTAGAAAAGGTAGGCTGCAGGTGAAACCCAGGGCCATCTTAGACTAAGTGTTCTTTTACTCATAAACTTGGAAGCCAGATATAACCTTTTGCATTTCAGGGGTTAGATTAGCCATATGTGTGATATTTGTAATGAAGATTTCATCACTGCACAATAAATGCATAGCTCATTTTTCACAAAGACCCTGATACTTTCTTTGAGTTCCAAAAATAAGGTCTGGCTGTAATTGAAAAGTTTCTTTGCAAACACAAAATTTGTGAAATTTTTTTACAATGTAGTCACTTGAAAGCAGTTTTAATGGACCATGTAATAGCTTATTTGACTGTGCTCTTTTATTTTACCAGAAGATCATAAGTATTCCGTTCAAATGTTGAAAATATATTCAGGGCAAAAATACAGACCCAGCATGTCAGCTACAACATTATTTAGTTTGTGATCTATTTAAACTACATTGATGTGTCATTATTAATTATGTCTGCCTGGAAATTTTACATATTATCTGTGGGATAGTCTGATCTCCAAACTTTACATTTCAATTCATTGTCTTGTGCATATAATCACATTTGGAAAGAACATTATTCTGTCCTCCACACTCTCAATGGAGGATTTCCTCCTGGACAAAACAACTGTATCTTGTACTTACTCTAAGCACTAGTACAGGAGATCAGTAAAGATGCAAAGTAAAAGTTTTGAATGTTCAAATGGTTTCTCAAGAGAGGTTGAAAATAAAATTTTACTATCACCTATTTTAGTTTTACAGACAAGCTGCTTGAGTGCGGCTCTAAAAGTGGAAGAAGCAAGATCTGCAACTCTCCCTGCAATCTGATTTTTCAGTAAGAATTTGTATGATGAGACTCCATGGTCACAGCTGGAAGGAAGACATTCATGCTCCAGCACACGGGCAGTGTACAGGCTCTGAAGTCAGATACACCTGAAATACCCATCCCAGCACTACAGGCTACTACTGAGGCTGGGGCCCTCTTTCCTGCTTGCAAAGACACCACTGTTTACTTCATAGGGTTATTGTGGAGGAATTGAGAGAATTAAGAAGGAATAGAATCAAAGCCCTTGGGACAGATCATAATAGGGATACTCAGTATCTAGGCCTTCATATGTACTGCTTTTGTTTTCTGCTCATAAGTAAATGCATGCTGAACAGCAGCCGCCCTTGCTCTGGTATGTGCATTGAATACACAGGTATAGGGTAAGAAGTCCATATACACGAATCATACTGCACAATCGAAGATCAATAATGGATCAACACAAACAATGGGCAGGAAATGAAACTTCTATGCCAAATAAATTACTAAGGACAGCCATGGGAAATTTCCGATTCATATCTTTGGCAACTGTCTACGTTTCTTTTACTGCTCTCTTCTTCCCACTCATATACATAATATCCAGTTTACAGAAATGGGTCTTCATGGTCCTCTCCAAGCTCACTTTTCTTCTGGCTGTCCTCACAGATATTCTACACTCATGTAATTTAGCTATGACCATTAGTAATTATGTTTTGCAGCTTATATGGCCATCTTTTCTTGTCAGTGACTACCAAACTCACATACCCGATGGCCAACTGACATCTCTACTTGAGTGACTCAAGCTCAACGTGTCCAAAAGTGTCTTCCCTACCTCATGCTACTCAATTCCTTCCTCTACATATTCCTTACATCATAGTTAATGGTACTTCTGCCCAATAATTTCCAAGCTAGAAATTCTTCTTGACAATGTAGATGGGCTAAATAACCTTTGCTTTATTTTCAGTATGTCTACATTTATTACTTAACTCACATTTGAATTTTCATTACCTTGTACCTTCTTATCCCATATCTGTGTGTTCAATGCACATCTTAGCCATATTCTTGTATTTCCTCACCTAGCCAATTCTAGATTTGATGCTACCACCAGGAACCAGTAAAATACTTACATGAGAGTCTAAACCAATTGCTTCTGGCTTCCTCAGCCACTCTGAGCTTTTGCAAGGCATCGCAACCAGCACTCCAAGGGCATGAATCAAGCTTGAAAATGTTTATTTATTTATTTATTTATTTATGTATTTATTTGTAGTACTGGGGATTCAACTCAGGACCTTGCACTTGCCAGGCAAAGATACCACTATTCTACTGAGCTATCTCCCAGCCCTGAAAGTGTTATCTTTCCATGAGGCAAATTTTACCCTAGAGAAAATCAGAGAAGGGATGGATCTGGACAAAAGAGCTCTCCTCTTCTTCATTCACATGGGCTGCTTTAAAGCAAATTTCATTAACACAAACAGTCTAGGAGGATTCTACCTACTGAGCTGCAGCCCTGTGGGTTTTACAGCTCATCTTGCAGGAAGCTAGCATAGGAATACATCACAGGGCATTGCTTTGCACCTTTCTCTGTACTCCTTGTATTTCCCTGTCTTTTTCTAACCTGGCATTGCACTTTGCCAACATCAACATTTAAATCCTTCCTCAAGGTCTGTTTCTTAGGAATTCATGACTAAGTACAGTTCTAAATAGGATTTGATGTGACTTTAAATAGAAAGCTCTTTAAAATAAGAGGAGAACCCTTGGCTTATTGTCCTTTCACTGGTTTAAGTACTAAAAGAAAATAAAAATTGAATAGTTGTAGCTTAAAAGGTTATTGGAGGAAAGCTATAGTCACACTACAAACTTTGGCTTTAGAATTTCTAACAGCAAGAGTGAAGAAGGGGCCAAGGAGATAGCTCAGAATAGAATAAGCATCTGCCTGGCAAGTGCAAGTTCATAGTTCAATCCCTGGTACCACAAAAATAAGTGAAGAAGAAAACATGACAGAATCACAAATGTATAACAATTAGAAGTAAACGTATCAAGGAGATCAAAATCTCAGCTGTTACTAGTCTCTGAGCATGAGATAGGCTTTCTTTTCTTTTTATGCGTTGCTAGGGATTACTGCACAGTGCTAGACACGTGCTCAACCACTGGGCTATATCCCAACCCCAGCTTTAGACAGAACTTGTCATCATGTCAGGATGATCTTTACATAAGAGTCTCACAGTAATGTGAAAGATCGTAGCTTTTGAATTATGTTTTTTTTATAAAAGTTTAGAATAACACAAAATGCTCCCTTTAGAGATTTTTCTTATAGTAGAATTCAGCAAAAACAATAGCAAAATGTTAGAATGCAGGCTATAGTTCTTTGATTCCTACAAGAATTTTATAAGAAAGACACATGCCAACTCTTGAATCAGAGCCCCAAGAGTTTATGGGGGCTCATTTTGTATTGGGTGAATCCATTGTACACAAAAGCTTAAATAATCTTCCTCTTCAACAGTTGAGACTAATATTACATAGGAAATAGTTACAATTTCTGTAGCAGAAGTAAGTTCTCAAAGAATATCCTTAATGTTATAGGATTCTGAGTAACTAATAGGCACCATCCTTTCAATTGCAGCAGTTATGAAAGGTACGTAAAGCTAAAATGAAATGAAAAGTCACTGACTCACTGAATGTTTTCCCAGCAAATTTTGGTGAGCACCATTGATGGTTGCGATGACTCCAGTAAGTAAACTTCACAGAGCAATAACAATGTGAGATATTTGTGAGGTATTTAACCATGGAAGCAGGGTCTCACAACAAGCTTACAGTATAATTTGGAGGAAACTTATGCAACAAAAGATTATATCACCAAGGATAAGATGTTGTACTATGAACTGAGCCTACAGATACCACAGATGTTTACTGAACATGATGGCCCCTGACAAAGCCCAGAGCTAGCCAAATGCTATGACATTTCTAAGTGGAAGAGTTTCCACACAAGCTTTTGGCACAGACAGTATGAGTTTAGAAGAAAAATAATAAAGCATATGGCACAAATAAGACCACTGAAATCTACCCCACTCTAATCTTTAGGAAGTATGCATATGCCAGGCTGGGTGTCAGAGCTAAAGTCACCACTACTTTCTACGTATTACAGACCGTAGTTTTCTGCCATCAGCTCACATGTCTTGGCAAACCTAGTGCATATTAGGAACAGTACTATCATCATATGACTTTCCCTACTCAATTTAAAGATATTTGAAAATTCTAGTGCACTTATCACAAAAGAGAAATATTCTTTGTCCTAGGGCATACAAGACAAAAGCCAGGCAAGGTAATGGGTTCCTTTGTCATAGGGAGTCCCACAGGACCTGAAGGTATCTATCTTCTACATCATAGCTCTGAGAGATTAAACGTTCACAAATAATTTTTTCCAAAGGTCTTGGGAAAAAGCAAATATAGATAATACTCCTTGACACCCAATATATTTCATTATTTCTGACTGATACTCCAAATGTAAAAAATGGAAACACTACTCAAATATCTTTTAAGAGGATGCAGGAGGTGTTGTCAATCAGATGTTACTTAGTATCACATTTTTTTATCCTCTCATGATACTTTTAACTCTAAGTTATCAGCTTGTTTTGTCAAATGAAAATTGAAAGTCGACGGCCCATTTTAATTGAGTATGCTGCATTTTTCTGCAGCTCCAAAAGGAAAAAAAAATCCTGTTGTCAAAAGGCAGAGTGTGAGTGAGGATCAGAACCATGCAGACCAACCCTGCCTTGTCTGAAAAACAGCTTTCTTCCTTGTGCTCTGACCTGGCATTGGAAAAGGATTATTTATTTATTTATTGCCTATAGAAATGTCTGACACAAGGAGTGTGCAAGAATTTATTCTGGATTCAACTCTAAGAAACACTCATGAAAAAAAAATAAAAGGATTAATATCAACAAGGACAAGTGGCCAATAAAGCTTTGCTGTGCATAAGCCAACCCTATGAATAAAGGTGAATTTTACTGGGAACATGGACAGCAATGTGCATAGTATCACAGAGCCGCTCTTTGAGGAGGTGGGGCTTCCTGAATCAATTCTTCCTTACTCACCTGTGGAAGGATATTCAGGGCAGGCAGGACGATTTGTTCTGAGGCTTCCAGGCTGCCACAAACACAGCCAAAGGGTCTCTGTAGACTGAGAAAAAACCCAGACAAACAAAGGCTGACAACAGTCAGGTCCAAAGTGAGTCAAAGAATTATGAGTTAGTGACATGGGTGGGCCACCAGTAGGATGAGCCCCAAATAAATGTGGCATTGGATGTCCCTCAACTTTACAGTGTTTCTGTATCAGGAAGATACCTTGGAGAATAAGATGTTTAAAAGAAACTAATAAGAGCACAGTTTCTGTGGATTCCTGTGCACAGGCTGAGGACACCTGGGCATCTCCACTTGTACAATATGCTAGTGGTAAGATCTGGGCTGGAATTGGGCAGGAGCTCCTGAGTCTGTCTCTTAGGCAGACATTGCTGGTGATGCTGCTGTGTCCATGGAGACAGCAAGAAAAGCTCTGCATACACAGACAGCAAGCAAAAGAAAGGCAGGGGCAGAAACTTTTTCTTAGATGTACTAATAGACATAGAGAGAGTAGGGTTGAGGAGAAGCAATGGCCAGATCATCAGTGTCTAGAAAAGAGTTTGTGCCAGTCGATGATTCTATTCTAACTGTCCCATTTCTAAACATTGACTCTTCACTGACACTTAAATCCAAGGCACAACTATAGTTTAGACCTGGAATGTCCCCTCACAGAGGCCCTCTTGTGGTCTCAGGACACTATGTTACTGCAAGAGGCAGAACCTTTAAAACATGCAGCTTGGTGGGAGGAAAGTTGGCAGTGGGGGTTGTGCCAGTATGGACATACTAGGCAGGCAGCCCTTGCTCCAGAATGGCTTTGCTCCACCACACACTCCTGCCACGTTGTGCTGCTTACCCACACCAGGAACAGGTGGGAATCCACTGACCACAGATGGAAATCCCCAAACTGAGAGCTGAAATGACTTCTTCTAAGTTGATTGCCTCAGATATTTTGTTACAAGACTGGAAAGCTGACACAGGAACTGCAAGGGCAGCCAGCATCCCTTTGCTCTCCTATATAAAGAAGCAACCAGAGAAAAGCAAATAAATGAAATAAAAAGAAAGAACAAAGAATGTGCCCCATGTCAACAATAAACAGTGGACAAGCATATCTTTAATTGCTGGTCATTAGTATCTTTCTTAGACTTGAAACGTGACCCATCACCAACAGCTCATGACACTTGAAAGTTTTGTATGAATCATCCATTGACAAGGAGAACGTTCATCAGAAACATTCAGTTTGAGCAGTGTCATCAGCCAGTGTTTGCAGAGTGATGTAAAATAGAAGTTTAGGCTCTGCTCATTAGCTCTCTAGGGTTGCTGGAAACCTCATGACACTAAAGTACTCTGGCTTATTTAGAAATGCTATATAGGAACTGCTGGAGGAGATGATTATTGGCCCATGTTGTAGCAATTTCATCTCATTCTATTCTGGGACATGAAGAATCATAACAGGGGCAAAATGAAAAGTGAAAAATAAAATTCTAGGCATTTTTAGACCCAAGAAAAATCAATGCAGGAGCAAAGTGGGGTGCACAAAGCATGTTAGGGAGCTACATTCTCCATCCTTCTGAGAGCATGGTAAGGCTGATGGTCTTGGGTGAGGACGGGAACACAGTGGGCTCTGTCACACCCAGAGCTAGGGGTATGCTTCTGA
This sequence comes from Octodon degus, assembly GCF_000260255.1. Taxonomy (NCBI): domain Eukaryota; kingdom Metazoa; phylum Chordata; class Mammalia; order Rodentia; family Octodontidae; genus Octodon; species Octodon degus. Next base: position 6,699,467 of record NW_004524627.1, on the reverse strand, counting down.
TGAATGTCACTCATTCTTCTGGAAAAGCACCTTTCTATGGAATATTTTTTGTAGTTCAATCTTTTAGTCAGCTTTCCATCACTGTCTTGAAATGACTGAGATAGCTGACTTTTAGAGTGAAGGCTTGCACTGGGAAGTGCATCTGCCTGACAAGTGCAAGGACCTGGGTTTGATCCCCAGTACAGCACGCTGCGCTGGCCCTGGAGCCCTGGAAGAACCATACTGGCCAGGTGTGGTGGTGTAAGGCTGTAATCCCAGAACTGCAAAGGCTGAGACAAGAGGATCATTATGAGTCCAAGCTGCATAGTGAGAACCTGTACCAAATAATTAATTAGTTAATTAATTAAGAAAGAGTGAAGGTTTATTCAGGCTCACAGTTTTGCATGTTCCAGTCTATGATTAAACAGCAGCACTGCACCGGGCCTGGGGTAGGGTAGCATACTGTGGTGGCACCACATGGTGGAGCAAAGCTGCTCACCTCAGGGCTGGGAAGAGAAAGAAGAAGCTGGGGTCCTGGAGGACTCTCAAGGACACACCCACAAAGACCTAATGGCCTCCCAGTAGGCTCCACTGCCTAAAGGCTCCACCCTCTCCCATAGGGCCATCTCAAAGACCAAGTCTTTTTTTTTTTTTTTTGAACCAGGGATTGAACTCGGGCTCTTGCTTTTGCCTGGGAAGTACTTATTCCACTGAGCCATCTCCCTGGCCCCCCCAAGTCTTTTTTATTTTATTTTTTTACTCTATGCATTTGGTGCAGGGTCTCACTACACAGCTTAGACTCTTCATGATCCACCCATTTTCAGCCTCCCCAGCAGTGGGATCATAAGGCTGGGCCACCATGCCCAGACCCCTTCACTGGCTCAGTGCACCTGAGGGCAGGGCTGAAGCAGCATTCAGTACCAGGCATCAAACCCTGGGCCCTGAGCTTGCCTAAGCAGGCACTTAGTCCATTGAACTATCCCACCAGGCCAAGGGCCAAGTCCTTAGCACATAAGTTCTGGGACAAACTTATGATGCAAACTATGACACGCAAGGTAATTCAACTATGACATAATCATCCTATTATTATGGGATCAATTGGAGACTTCTTTCACAAGACAGACTAGTTTTCAATTGCTCTCCCTGTAAAATCTGTTGTACACTATGAAAGTATGAATTATTCAGCTAAGAATTCCTTGCTCCTATCTCTTGTTTTGCAGATTTTATGAAGTTCTTGATCTGCCCACTTGGCTTTTCATTGCCTCTAGTTGAGTCATCCCCTGACAAATGGCCCTGGTAGGTTATAATTCTTCAGTGATAATGCCTAATACAATCTGTCTGTGAACTGGAACAAAAATGTTGAGGAAGATCTGTTTACATTTTAGTGGTATTCTCAAGCAAGGCTTTTTGCTTCTCAAGCTTTTTGTAAGCCTGAGCTACACATCTATTTTTCAGCAGAGGCATTTGATTATATATCCCCTGCTGTGCATTCATTTCCGATGCATCTTAGACCATTTGGAAGACTACTAGTAAAGTCTTGACAAATTTGTTTATATTCTAATATTAGCAATGCTTTGTTTCACAAAATTGAGGCTTGCATTGTTTCATTGCAGAAGTAGTATCCACCATTCCTCTTCTCTGTCCTAGCCTCATAAGGGAATATGATATACTATAAAAAAGTGGGCTTGATAGAAGGCCAAGCACTATCCTTGCATCTTCAGCTCCACTAGTAAGGGTCTGAATCACCTCCCCCTTGAGAATGTTATTAAGGGCCAGAAACAGAGTTTGAGACAAGCCATGGTTCATGAAAGCATAAGTGCAAGCATAAAAAACTGAATAGAGTTGTAATCTGGTGCTTCCAGCTGAGCCCAAACTGGTCATTTCTGAGCAGCTGATTTATCTGCAAAGACTGAGGATCTCAGGAGTTGGAGTGGAGAATAAGATGAGCAGAAATAGGGAGATGCCAGAAACATGGTGCCAAACTGGGATGAGAATTAAATGTACCAAAATTAGAGTCAAAGGAACAAGCAACAATACTGCCTGCCTTGACATCATTAAGCCCATAGTGTTGGCCCCTTGCACCCTGCCTGGGTCATGTTGAGTGTCACAGTCTGTAAGTGGAGCCCTGGGTCCTCAACCATGAAAGCCACTGAGATATGGGGTGGGGAATCAAGGAGCTGTTACATTTTTCCTGTGTAGGTTTTCCTTTGGTACGATGAATACTTTGGACCAGGTCTCTAAGTGTCACTCAAGGTCTAAGACTTAATTATTCCAATGATTCTTTGATACCATCTTTGAATTGAACAAAACATATTAAATTGTAATTTTAAAAAGTTTACCCTAGTTAAGTTATATCAGCGCTAACTTTTGTGATGAGTTTGGGTATTTATAAGGTACTGTAAACACTAAATCATTTACTTGAGCCAAAGGTAGTGGTGCTGGCCTGTAATCCCAACACTCAGGAGATTGAGGTAGGAGGATTGCTGTGTGTTCAAGGTCAGTCTGGGCTACACAAGATGACCTTGTCTAAAAAATAAATTCTTTCACTTAGTTTTAGTAAAAGTAGAAATTCCATTCTCATTTAACAAAAGCTTACTAATAATCATTCTTATTGTTTAACATGCTTAAATTATGCATTAGTAATACATGAGACAAGAATCAAGTTCATGGATATTTGTGATTGACAAAAGACTGAGTCATTCTTTGCAGCAATTTATTATTGTGACTTAAAACTGAATCATAAGAAGTAAAGTTAGTCCCCCACTTATAAACAAGTTCAGTTCCATGAGAATTATTTTCATGTTGGATTCATTGGCAATCTGACAAGATGTGTCTTGTTCAACACATTTGTAAAAGTCCCTGACACAAATGTTCATAAGTCAGGAAATTACTGCATTCAAGAAACAAAATAGTTTATGTCAAGTATTGAAGGTCAAACAACAAAGGGACTGAACATGTACATATAGCATGTGGCTTAAAAGTACTGAAAAAGCCTCATTCCAAGCACCTGCTTTGTCACAAACATGAGGGAGACCTTCCTGAGGCTGAGGTTTTGTAATTGCAAGAACCTGGATGTCTACTGCACTCTCATGGTAAAGGAGGGGTATGTGAAGAGTCAGCCCTCTCTGAATTTTGCCCTTAACTGGGCAAATAGGCAAAAACTCCTTCATTTCTCTGGTCTTTGGATCAAAGAAAATATGCAGTATTAATTCATTCTTTAGCAAACATATTTCTTTCTTTTCTATACATCAGATTCTGGTATTATCTGGAGAAACTAGCAGACATAAAACAACACCAAGGCCTTAGAAAGTATGTTAGTGGGTGTTCCTTGTCACTAGGATGTACTGTGTGACACCACACCTTAAAGAGAAGCTTTCCTGTGGCTCACATTATAGTCCATGGTGGGCTCCATGTCAGGTCAGCATCACTTCAGCCCTGGTAGAGAAGAGCCGCTCTCCTTAGGGCATCTGGGAAGGAGAGAGTGTCGGGAGGTACCAGGAAGGGAAATAAACCCTCCTGGACTACGTCACCAGTTACCTGGTTCCTCTGCCCAGCTCCCATATCCTACTATGGAATAAGCCAGCAAGCCAATTATGCTGACCCCATAAACCAGCCACCTTCCAAAGCTTAACTCATAATTATAGGGGCCTCTTGAAGGACATCTAGACAATTTAAAGCATAATAGTCAGCTTCCCATCATTGTAATAACAAACACAACACCTGAGAGCAAAGGTTTATTACTATGTGTCATAGTAGTGGAGGTTTTGGTCTACAGCAAAGTGGATGCACTCTTTTGGGCCTATAAATAGGTAGCTTATTATGGCTGAAGCCCATGTTTGAGCAAACTGTTCTCTTCTTTAGCTGGGAAGCAAACCCTGAGCAGGGTGAGGGCTAGGGTCAGAGCAACTCCCACAAAGACATAACCCCTAGAGATCTAAAAGCATCTCCCCAGACTCTGCCTCCCAAAGTTTCCAAAACTTCTCAACATCACTTTGAGGCCTTAGTCTTTAACACTGATACCTCTGCAGGACATTCAATATCCAAACTAAAGCAAGATGTGCTTGTCTAAGCAGGGAACCACTGAAATGCTTGATTGGTGAATGTGGTACAAGATGTTCTGAGGACAGAGAAAGGCCACTTGAGCAAAGGACAAAGCCAGTTGAGATGTAGCATGACCCTCTGTGTATGTGACTCCAGAGCAGGCACTAGAAGGAAAAGGCATAGCTGGAAGAAGGCAGGCTCTGGAGCCTGATCTATGTTTTCCTCTTTGAATCTGAAATACAAGACTAATACTATTTTCTTTGCAGGGTTGGTGGGAGGATTATAATGCAGAAATGCATGAGAAACTACTTCCAAAGGGCTTGTTCAACTATGTTATTGTCAATATCCAAAATATCTAAAAGAAGTGTCAAGTGTCATGAAGACAAATTCAGAAAAGTTTGCCTCACTCATCTCTATTTAATATTGCTAGAAGAAGTGCAGATCTGTAGCAGCGGGACCTTCAGGCTTGTCCTTTATACGAATGCCAGGGTTTACTGTGCACACACAGAACTACATCAAACATTCCAGGAAACACTACACAATGTGAGCGCTTTTGGTGGTGGAAAAATCCATCACATAAGGGCACAAGACACAAAGTTACTGTAAAAACCACAGGAGCTCCTGCTATCATACAATAATGACCTCTCTTCCTCCACAAAAATAATAGTCTCCTGCTTGAGCATCCACGGTGCTGAACTCTCTGATTCTTGCAGGAAATACTTGCTATGATTGGTGGCCCTTGGCTCACCAAGTCCTGCAAGCATGATCCTTTGGAAAGATGAGAAAAAGATGAAGAAATCATCACTTTTGTCTGTTAGAGAAATACTTCATAGGCACTAAGTGCAGATGTAAAACAAACAAGTGGACACATCAGGTTAGAATGCAGAGGCAAGGCCAGCGATAGATGTATAAGTATGTCAATGATCAACATAAAGACAATATTTGAAGCCATAGGGCTAAGAGTAGCCCTGGTGTACTTCAGTATCTGCAATCAGGCATGGAAAAGAAGTGAGCCCAGAGCCTTGGAGGTACAGCTTGCAGAAGAGGAAAGCCAGTGGCATGTGGTATCTCCAAGCCAACAGGAAATAAATGTGAGTTGTGAAAATTCAGTGAGATGAGAGCACTAACAAAATAAAAATTTCTGTAGATGCATTACAGTGGGTTTTAGGCTTCATCCTCAAATGAGGAAATGTGAGGAAAATTTTTCCTAAATATAGCCAATTTGTTGAGTTCCAGAACGAAAAGAAGTCTCCATGAACTTCTAACTGCCTGTCCTGAGTTCCAGATCTGTGTCATCCCGCCTGCCAACATGTGACCAGTAGCAAACTGTTGGGAAAGTTACCTTAGTTTCCAGCACACTGCTGAAGAAGACAGAGCAGATCTGTATCTGCTAGTGTAAGTGCAGGCCTCTGTGACCAAGGGGAAGTGCCAACCCTTAGAATTGAGGGAGGGTGAGCTGTAGATGGCGACTGTGAGGTGTTGGATAGACAGGCACGAGTGAGAATTTAATGAGGAGATACAAGAAAGTCAGAATTGATGCAGAATGGGCAGGAAAGAGTTACAGCTTTGTATAATTGCAGCTATTTTACAGGAAGACAGTTTATTGCAGTCAGAATTTGGGTTAAAAGATAACAAAAGAAGGAGCCGTGGGATCACTCATTTGACAAATTAAATTCCCAAACCAAAATTTGGACATGTAATGCTGAAACATCTCCTAAGTCCACTCTAAATTATTTGTTCTTATTGTTCTCCCAAATAATCCTGTTTATAAAAGTGCCATGTCATCATCCACCTTTCCTGTCCTCTCCCCCCCCCCCGGAAATGTGCCTGGTCCAGCAAATATTCCGCAAATGATAAATATTCAAACAGCTAATGGGTCTGGATCTTTGAAATTTTGTTTGTCCTTGAAAAGTTGAGATTTGTATTCAACTTAAGAATATTTGTTGAGGAATATTTTATTAGGGAGGATCAGATTTTCAAGGGCATTAAACATATTCTGAATGTATCATTCCATTATATAACTAGAACATTTCAGGACTAGATATATCTGTGGCCTATCAAGCCTTAGATTCTAATATTTAGATGAACAAAAGACAAACTATACGCACACACACACGTAAGAACATGTGTATATACACATGTGTATGTGTACATATGCACATGCATGTGTGTATATACATATATATATATAGAGAGAGAGAGAGAGAGAGAGAGAGAGAGAGTAGTTTTAATTTCCTCATGTGCCAAGAAAACATACTTTTAAAAATTAATATTTAATAGCATTTAATAATAGTATAATTCAATTTTCTTGAATTATAATTTTTCTACCCTTTAAAAATTTTATAATTCAATTTCTGATTTTAAAACTTTTTAGATGATTTTTCACATTTGAATTATTTTCTCTTTCTTATCCAAATTTTATGTATAATAAAAGCAGTATCTTTTTTGCTATATGGCAATAAGTACTCTCCCTGTATCCACTGAAAGGCACATTAATAAGCCTTTGCGGGGAGACAGCACTATTTCCTACAGATCCGGGAACAAATGGGAGGACGTAAAGATATGGCTATGGGTGAGCAGGCTGGACGCTGAGCATCTGCGTTTTGCAGCCCTGACATTGTATGGGCAGTAGGAGAAAGGCCACTCTTGAGAGAGAATGGGGCGAAAGTTTGGAAGGGACTTCAGGAAAGCTTTCAAATGTCTACTCATAGAGAAAGGAATAATGTCTGGGACCAGGGATATAGCTCAGTGGCATAAGCGCCTTCTTGGCAAGCCCAAGGTCCTGAGTTTGACCCGTACCAAAAAACAAAACAAAACAAAACCAAAAAGGAACGAGTTCTGTTAATCTCCCACAGCATAATGTTTAGGTGTATTTAGCCATTGGAGGCTCCATACCCTGAATTTAGGACAGAAACAAAGACCACTATACAGCTTCAGGCTACACTGAAAGTGCATCCCACAAGGTCTGGAGCCTCAAGGTACCACTAAGAGAGCCACTAAAACCAGACAAGTGAAACTCCAAGCCAAATAACGGATGGAGTAAGATAATATAAAATAGATTAAGGAATAAAGGTTATTTACACTAGACAGTAAAACTTTTGAAATGCTTCCTGTATCAGTCAGGATTTTACTAGAGAAAAAGATATAACACAAGGTACACAAATGCATAAGAAATTACAAGATTGCTTTACAATAGTCAGCCAAGTCACCAGATAAGGAAGGAAGCATGCACATGGTGAGTGCACACTGGAGATCAAGGATTCAGTCCAAGGTCTGAATTCAGTCCAGTGTCCCAAGCAAGTCCGCATCAGGAGGCTGCTGGGTCTGCAGCAGAAGACTGATGAGTGGAGAATGGAAGGCTGAATGATACAAGGAGGAAACTGAAGAGTCTACACTAGAAACCAGGAGACAGGGTCCAAGCTGAAGGTGAAAACTTGATCCACTCTCAGGTGTAGAATTGCTGAGACAATTTATTTAAGCTTTGAAACTTCTCAAATTGACACAATCAATCAACCACTATACCTACTATACAATAAGCATTGTATCAACCATTTGATATATGCTATCATATTAATACTCCAACCTTGAGAATATGTGCTACGATAATATCAGTACTAGGTTGATAGAGGATAAAGTCCTACTGAACATAAAGGATGGGAGTCTTCAATGTGCTGATTCATTACATTACAAGATTATGTGCAGAACAGAGACTTTGGAATTAAGATATTTAAGTATAGGGATCTTAAGTGATACAGGCATGAGATTTTGAATGGGTAGGAGGAATTGTTTCACAGGCCAATAAGAGAGCTTGGAGATGATAGCTGGTTTCTACGAACCTGAGTGGAACACTGGAGGAAGTCCAGTCAACAGTGCTTCCAAAGCCTTGAAAGCTTAGAGAAAATTCAAATCAGTAGCTTCTAGCTAGAAAACATAAGCCATAAACCAATACTATAATAGTCCCTGACATAATGTAAACTAGAGTGTAAATTTCCACAAACAGATTTCGCACTATGTACATGTATATTTGCAGATAGTGACAAATCATGGATGCAGCTCACATGTGCGCTGCACACAGTCACAGATGAGCTTTTGTGTCTTCACACGCAGGGCAGTGGTGTGCAGTAGTGCAGTGCTCAGCCACAGCCTAGGATGTCCAGAAGCAAGAGGAAAAACAGTGGTGATATAGAGGGGACTGCTGGGAGTGGTGGAAAAAAATGAAAATGATTGAGACTTCACTGAGGTAAAAAAAAAAAAAAAGGTAGACATCACTTGTTCTTGTAGCATGAATCACTCAGTTACTGGACAATCCTAAAGAACAAAGATCAGGGAATACATGAAGTGAGCTGGGCCAGTGAAGAGGGCAGTAATATCCACAGAGCATGGCATAGTGGTGGGGGAGATGGAGAGAGTCTCCGTGTGTGGAAGCAGGATCAGCACGAGCACTGAGGCCAACTCAGCTTAATACTTATGCAAGAAAAAGCTGAAGTGTATTTGAAGACTAGAAGAAAAAATGGGTTGGACAGGCTGGCTGTCATGACAGCCATGGAGGGCTTAACAGATTGAAGGCTAGAGTTGACTTTCGCAGAGTGAAAGTAAGTGGTGAGGCTATGAGAGCAGCCTTGGTGTAGTTGCCCAAGAATTTCCAGCTACATTTAGAGAAAGTTTTGATGAAGGTGCTTCTTTACCCCAACAAGATTTGATCATTGAGGAGCCAGGGAGATGGCTCAGTGGAATAAGCACTTCCCTGACAAGTGCAAGGGCCTGGGTTCAATCCCCAGTTCTAAAAAAAAAAAAAAAGATTTGATCATTGATGATCCAGGACTGCTCTGGAGAAGGATGGGAGAAGACACAAGAGTAAAAAGGAAAAGTTGATGCCAGCCTTCAAGAAGTGAAGGACAGACTTGGTTGTTTGGTGGCAATCCTCCCAGGGATATGAAACCAGAGCCTCTCTTAGTTTTCCATTCAGAGAACTCAAGAGCCCTCAAAAATACACCCAAGGGCTTGCTCCCTGTTGTGTGGAAGAGTAATTCTAATGCCTGGGTTGCATAGACTGTTTCCTAAGATTGGCTTCCCATCACTTTATCCCAGAGATAGAGAAATATTGGCTGGAGTAAGATATCCTATTCAACATTCTTTTGCTGGTTGACAGTGTACTAGGCCACTCCAAATTCATGGCTGGCTTTCATCTCAATGTCAAAGTAGGGCATCTGCCACCAAATACTACTATCTTTATCTAACCTATGGACCATGGAGTTATTGTGAATTTTAAAAAATATCTACTCACACTTTTTGTTAGGCAGTGAAGGCAACTGATAAAACAGAAACAACCTTGGCACAATTTTGGAAGGACTATAACACCTACAATCCATAAAAAACATGGACTTGGGGCTGGGGAGATGGCTCAGTGGAATAAGCGCTTCCTTGGCAAGTGCAAGGGCCTGAGTTCAATCCCCGGTTCCGCAAAACAAAACAAAACAAAACAAAACAAAAAACCATGGACTTGCTTGTCCCATAGCTTCAGCAGACACCAAGACTGGCTTTTACAAAAATGTTTGCTCCAGTTTGCTCAAGATATTCCTGGTCTTGAGATGGCTGAGGACTCCAAAGATCTTGAACCGCTGAAGGGCTCCTAGCAAGAAGCTGGAGCCGGATCTGCAAGAGGAAGACTGCACTGAGCTCCCCACTGTGCAGCACAAGGAGCTGAATACTGAGGACCCGGTGGAATTGGAGGCCCAGTGAAGATGAAGAGAGCCCAGAGGAAGATGGAACTGAAGAACCAAAGAGGTTCACAACACAAAGAAGGCCATCTTCTTTACTTGAGCAGGCATTGTTACTTTGTAAGGCACAGCACCCCAACACAGATGGATACAAAAAATTGCAGCAGCATTCAGAATGCCATCCTGGGATACAAAATGATGAGCAAAAGATAAAAACACTACTAAGAACACACTGGGTCAGTTTATCAAGAGGATAGACAGAATTCATTCCATTGAAAATGTGTGTCTCCAGCATCAGTTGTGTGCAGCTCCCATGTTGCCCTCCATCTCCTCTTGCTGGTGGTCTTTCAGGCCCTCCACTGCCCTGCCCTCCTTCCTCTAGGAGCTGCTGGTCAGCTCAACCTGTGCACTCCCTAAGTGCTGGTTGTTGTACTGTACTACCCCTCCAGTGTAAGATAAGGGTAAATTTAAAATATCTTATTTTCAGTTATACTGTGTTGTGTAACATTTTAGGGCAACTATAAAAGTAAAAATGATTTACAGTACATGTATGTTTAGTTTTCTCATGCTTTATACTGTATATTTGAGTCAAAATTACTTTGTTGGACTCACAAATAAGTCTGACTTACTAATGTTCTCCTGGAATAGAACTCGTTCATAAGTTTGGAACTTGCTATGTATAGAATCATTTCTGCCTTGTCTAAATGTGAGGACATACTCCATACAGTGGAGATTTCTTGCAGATGGTACTTCTGCACAAGATCATGTGTAGAGATATTACAGTATTTACTTGAGAAAGTCTTCAACATTCAATCTTCCTACTCAGGCTTCTTTTTCAATCTTACTAGTCCTACATTTTTAATAGCTACTTAAAAATAGCTATTCAAATGAGAATCTTCCCCGTTACTCATGCTGATTCTCCTATCTGAAATGTCCATTCCTCAAAAGTGTTTTCCTCTTTTCTATGTTTCCACTTTATACATCTTTTTGCTTCTTCTACAAATGCAAGTGTAGAAAGTATGATAGAAGTACAATGAATATTTAAAATTGTGGAAAATACATTATCATTAACCCCCCTAAACGCAGTCCCCTTTGCTTTGAACATGCACACTGTCATTCTTGCTACTTTTTCAAGCAGTTCTGGAAGTCTTCTTTCATGAGTGTCTTTAATTACGCTGCTGTGGATGTGTCAGTGTCCTGAACTGGCTGAAGACACTTACCTTTCATCATTTTTAGAAGTTGCACAGTGCCAGATCCAGTGAATAAGGTGGGTGAGGCACAGCACTATTTTATTTGACCAAAAATTTCTTAAGAGTTCATTCAACAAATGGTGATCAAAATATACTTGGAAGGCTTATATCAAAACAAAGAAAAGCCACAGTACAAGAAACATTGCCACTAATTCCCTGAAAAGAGTCAAAATATCCCCCTCATTCTATCCTATCATTTTTGACTATGAGTCCTTTTCTCTATTAAGTTTTTAAAAACATTCACTGTGTATTTTTTAAAAAAGAGACCACAGAATAGTAATAAAAGAAAAAACTGCAAATGATACAGAAGTTCACTAAACAAAATAATATGGATTCAACAGTGTTTGTTGTATTGCATAGTGCTGTCTTCAAATTAGTTGTTCAGATTGCCAGAAATATGATGCAGAATTGAAAAAAGAAAGTTAAAAGCAAAGTTATGTGAAATTAAGACAAGTGCAAAAGGAAATAAAGTGAAAATAGAAGACAAGCAAACAAACAAAATAAAATTGAGCTACTCTTTTCCATAGACCAGCAGAAATCCACGGTACAATTATCCAGGCCATTCTGCTTAAACGCATACATATGCCTCTTTTCCCCACTCTCTCTCTCCTGTCCTGCTCCTCATCATGGTAATTCATTCCTTTTGCGCAGGTTCATTCCCCTTTCACAGTGTCTATTGTGCCCTTCAGATGTGATTTAGTCTTTCAGGTCCTTACACCAAGGAGACAATACAGTGTTTGCACATGTGTGTCTAATTAATTTCAGTTGAGTATGGTCTCTAGTTGCATCTGTTTACTGATAAAAGTCTCATATGTACCCTTTTTACACCTAAATAACACTGCATTGTATAAAAATACCACACTTTCTTTATGCATTCCTCACTTATGGGCATTTGGGTTGTTTCCAAGACTTAGCTATGAGAAATTGTGTGGCTATAAACATGGGTACACATGTATCACTGTGGTGTGATGTTTTCAGTTCTTCTGGAAAAATATCCAGGAAGGAAAGAACTCTTAAGACTAACAAGGAACCAGAAAATAAGAATTCAACAGGTACAAGATGATGCAAAGAAGAACAATATAAAACTAATAGATGTTAATGAAAAAGCAGGAGTCAGCACATATTCATTGTGTCTTGGTCATCTCTTACATCCTATATGTTATAAGAAATCCACAGCATGGTTATCTGTTATCCAAATCTCTCTCCTTCCTTTCCCAGTGATGTTCACACTTAAAAGACAGTAGCTCACCTTCACTGAGAACTTATTCCTACCAGACCTAGGGTTGATTTTTTTTGCATTAATTACACTCTCTAAACCATAGCCATGTCTGATGTGGAGATGAAATTGAGATTGAGGTTTATACTACACACTTAAACTCGCACAGCGAAATAGTGAAAGGCCCTGGGTTAAAACATAGGCATGGTGATGCCTACCATAAGTTTCTACCCAAGCCCTACAACATATTCATAACATTTACATTCTGTAAGTTCCATGTGCATTCTAAAGAGTAAGATTAGGCCATGATCTGAGCTCCTTTTCCTCTTGTGTTTCCTTCAGTGCTGGTGAGAGTGTTTTGTTCAGAGCAGCTGTGAAAACACAGAGAGAACAAAAGGACAAAGGAATCTGGATTGCATGTTCAAGAAGGGGAAGTGTTGTTTCTGAGTGCAAAGGTAACTGGACGATGGTGAATGACCAGCAGAGACAGCTAGTAAGGAATGTCTGCAGTGATCAAGCCAAAGGAAAGGGGGAGATAAATGTGATCTGCATCCTGCATACCCTGGAGATGAATCCTGAGCCTCCCCAACCAGGAGGGCAGCAGCACCCCACCTCATCACTCTGGTACACATGGGGGGTGGAGTTGTACATATGTCCATGAAGCTGTCTTCTTTTCTGCAAGAGTTTGATGCTTCTGATATCATATCCTTAGCACTATGTCAATACATAACCTGTAAGTACTATTTATAATTTTCCCCTAAAATAAATAACATGAAAAGGTAACCTACATTGATACACAATTTGTGTTCAGTCAAAGCCTTTGTTTCTCTTGGGTCTAATGTCAAAGAAGGGGAAAAATATGGCTTTATAATCACTTTGTTTTTCAAAGATGTATGAGTATATATGTAGATCAAAAGCACATGTGGCCCCTAATTATTATATGTAACTGCGAACATTTGGACTACTGTCCCAACAGTATATTGCAAAGATATTCTAGATCAACACTGTGCAGTAGACATACAGTGTGAAATGCACATGGAATTTTAACATTCTCTAGAATCCTCAGTGCAAAAACAAGAAACAAAGTGAAAAAACTAAAATAAATTATTTTGCAAATATATTAAAAATACTATCATTTCTTTTGTTGGTTTTTTTTTGTTTGTTTGTTTTATTTTTGTGGTGCTGAAGATTAAACCCAAGGCTTAATGATGCCAAGTGTGCAGTCTACCACTAACCCACAGGCCTTACCACCAAATGCTATGCTTTCAACATGTAATCCGGATAAGAATATTAATATGAAATGCATATTTTTATGCTACACATTGAAAATTTGGTGGGTATTTTACATTTTGGGGCTCTAGACTTTCCATATCCAAGTGCTTAGTAGCTTCAAATGGATTGTGGTTATGAAGTTAGAGCCATAATAAAATGAGATAATTAAAAATGCCAGTTAGAATTGTATACCTAGACTTTTGATGCCATTATTTTGTGTATTAGGCTCAGAAAGATCGAGAAACTTCTTTAATTCTAGTTAGCTCTAAATCAAGATATTCGTAGTTCCCATTTTTGCCTATTCCCATATTATTCCATACTTGAATGGAAGGAGAAGGGAATGCACTGGGCCAGAAGTTAAATCAGAGTTTTAGATTGTTTCTGAATAGAAGTGACACATGATGTTTGAACTCATTTCACAAGAAAAAAAAAACAGAAAAGAAGGAAGAACATTAGGCATTTAGGGATGGTTTCAAGCTCTAAGTTATGGAATGGGTGACTGAGGTTCAAGTCAGAGACCTTTGTTTCAGAGGGCTCCTGGGCCTAAGATTAAGCTGGTATACTTCTTTCTGAGATTATAGCAATCAATTATGATTCACTGAGTCCTCCTTGGGGTACGAATAATCCCGCACATCTGACAGTCTGACCCTTGTCCATGAAGTACACTGGGTGAAGACAGAGAGAACATCTGTTACAGGGCAAACAAATATTCCCACTTAAGAGATGCTGGGGGTAAGAAAGGTCGGGAGAAAATAGAGCAATCAGGAGATACATATTTTGTCTGAAGTACATTAAGTAAAGGTGACAGAAAGAGCTCCTCCCTGTTCATTGTCTTCATAAGCCACCCTGAGCCACCCTAAGGCTTAGCAGCATCAATGTTAATTGAGGCACCATGCAGCCAGCTTAAGAAAGTTGAGGTTTAGCTTTCTCAAGTTTTTAAGGTTCTCTGCAAGTATACAGCAGACCCAGGTACAGTGAGTTTTGTCATAAAGTGTCCATGTGGGACTGATGTGACCCTACAGAAATAGCTATAGAGCAGTTCACCAGGAAGGGACAAATCATTGTCACTGTCATAGTATCAGTGTTTCCATCATCTACAAGAGCTCAGGGAGTCTAAGCAAATCTCTATTCTGTTTCTCCACAAAAGGTGGAGGATCTTCTCAAAGGCCAGGGTAGCAGCTTCCCTAAGGTGAATGAGTACAATGTTCAGCAAGCAGAAGCACTCTACCTATGTTCAAACACCAGCCCAACACTAAGTTACTTCACCTAAGATTCAAATATGAAGAGGAAAGTAACATCGGGTGGTAGAGGGACATCACCTGGACATTGGTACTAATGAAGGTCAGTGAGCCCAAGGTCCTCCCCTGACCATGATATCACATGATCTACAACTGTCCCCACAGGCCCAGATCTCTCTTTGTGCTAGTGGTGAAGAGAGCAGAGACATGTGGGAAGTAAAAAAAGGGCAAAGAAATTATAACTAAAACTAGTTGCAATCTCAGCACTCTACTAAGCTGAGGCAGGAGGATCATTTGGAGCTCAGCTTGAAGCAACTCAGTGACTTCATGAGATCCTGTTTCAAAATTTAAAACTGGAAAGGTTTTGGGATGTGGCTTAGTGTGAAGACCCTGAGTTTGGTCCTTATTACTCAAAACAAAACGCTGTGGCCTGGGGCACGAGTTTTGAGCAAGCATTTACAGATGGAGCACTATTAAAAGGGACTGCTGCTTAAATATCACATACAAATAAATGCTGGGCCAAAGTTAATTCTATTTTGGCCCGCAAGCAGGTGGAGTGATGGAGACCACTACAATGCAATTCTGAGAAGGATTTAACATTAACCAATTGGCTTTCCGTGTTTACTTGGGAGGCTGTCCAAGGCCCAAGCCTGTGTCTGGAGATGGGCAGGAGATTCGCAGTAAGTGAACCTCCACGAGTCCCTGGTCCTGGCTGAGGTGTGTGTGGCCCACGATGCTGTGATGCCTCAAAGGACAGGGTAAGGCCACCACTGAGGACATCTGGCTCCATCTCCGGTTATCTAACGGAGACTATAGACACAGCTTCCACACTCCTAGCATAAATGTCAACCTGCGAATAAGCTAAAGTCCCTGATTGGCACACTTGACTATCTGGAAAAACTCTGACTTGACACCATAGGTCCTACCCAGATTCTCCCACCTTCCTCATTATCCCCTTCTTTTGTTTGAAAACAAAGTAAATACAGGCTGCCCAGAGAAGTTCTTGGTCTCAGCCTCCAGAGAATCTCAAATTCTATTAGAGGATTGTGAACCTCCTGGAGCCCTAAAAGTATATCTCTTGTCCCTTTTATTCAAGCCTTTGCATTCCACTCCTTTGGGAGATTGTGAGCCTGATGAGTCTGTGATAGTAGAGGTTCGTGAAAATGACTGGAGGTGTAGACAAAGGAGCTTCATTCCCCTACACATCCAAGCACAGCACGAATGACTCTGGAGCTGTCAGTATCCTTTCTGGCACTCAAAGTCTCAGACATTTTTTCACAGACCAGAAATCATCCTTATAATTCTAATCTTGGAAGAGGTCTGTTTCCACATCTTAATTTCACCTAGAAATGTAAAAGTGATCAAGGCAATATTGATGTACATCAGAGTCATGCTACATGTTCATCACCTCTTCAGTGAGGCCCCAGAAGTTCCACGGAGCAGGGCAGAGAGGTGCATTATTTGAGGGATTTCTTTTTTGAGGAATCAGTAAGTACAGTGATCCTAGCTAAGCCAAATTAAGTTTCTTCAGGTACATGGTACCTTCTGATCACTTACAAAACAGCTCAGATATCCATCGCTTCACATAACTTTTTCTGTGTAAAAGCGCCTAAGAATGGGGCCATGCATGCAGTTATGAAAAAGCTACAGGTGCATGATATATTTTGCAGTCTAGCTTCCTTCAGCCTCTGATGAGTTCATTACCCACAGTCCTCAGCATTCGCAGGGTACTCACTCAGCTGTATGTATAGGGATTTTGTACTAGTATTCCTGGGACCTGCTCTGATGGAGAAATCTTCCCAAAGGCGGAGACAATGATTTCCCTGGGGTCCGTGCATTTCTCAACTATGAACACAGGTAACTGGATTCCAAAACATCTGATCAACAGCAGATGGCATTCCTAGGTTTTTCCCAAACCCATATGAAGCATTTCCATTTGGGAGATTTCTGGGGTACCACCCCCCACCTGTGCCCAGCCACCCAGAGAACTAGAAAATGAAAGTTGACTTGGGGAAGGATTTTTGGCAAATCATAGCCATTGCTTCCACTAGGGGCTTGAGTACAGCGGTATAAGTCACTAGGGAAAACTGAACCGCTGCTTCCATTTAACTCACTCTGCTGCCTTTCCTTGCCCCTAACAATCTTCTGCTGCTTCTGGAAGCAGCTTATATGCTCCATGTCACTTCTTTTTCTTGAAACCCATCCCAACTCTATCACATACAGACACACAGACACACACACATAGATACAGAAACACACACACACACACACACACACACACACACACTTTACACAACTTTTCTTTTTAAGAACCAGTTCTTCACTCACAGAACTGACTACAAAAAAGGAATTGAGTCCATTGAGCAGCAAGGGTTAAAGGATATTCATGAAAGCTTATAGTTCAGGGAAAAACTCTCTCTCAAGTGACTTCATGAAAGTCCCACACATTTCCATCATGGTTTTAATCCAGTGCTCAATTTATTCTGACAAACACAATAAAAATTTCCTTACAATGGGTTTATGGTTTTATGGGGATACACCAGAAGTCAATTTTCACTGCCTTAACATTTCTTCAGCTGTCTGCTCTTATTCTTTTAAGAAAATGTGGAACTCAGAGGAATAGGATTTTTCACTGTGCCTGCTAAACCTTAAGGGCTATGGGGGGGGTGGGAGGGCAGGGATACAGGCAGGGACTACAGCAACACCAAGGAGCTTGTAATTAAATGTGGAGTTTCTGGTACTGGCTGGAAATTACTTGCAATGACTCCACAAGGAAGCCTGGGTCTGGGACACTCAAGCAGTGGTCTAACAGTAGCAGTGGGGCATTTTAGAAGAGATCAATTTTCATCTCACTGACTTCATAGAAGCCAATTGCCAAGTTTCTAAATGAAAACTTTTCATCTCTTTAACAAACACCTCCCTCCAGAGGGAGTCACAGGGCCTTTTTCTGATCTGAGAACTGTTAAATGTAAAACTAGGTAGTCTTTAAAAGGAATTGCTTCTTTAGCTGAGAATTATGTGTCATTTCTTTTTTTAAAAAAAGGCTCCAAAGAGGAAAAGTCAGAGTCTTAAACATTAAAAACATACATTTGCTTAAGAAAGTCTGCTGTTCCCGTGTGGCTACCCAGAGGTTCTCAAATGTGTTCCTGTCTAGAAATTACATTTCTAGACCAAACTGAAAGTGTTGGAAAAGGAGTCAGAGGGAACACTAGAAAAAAAAAAAAAAGCCAACCAAAATAAAACAATTTTAGACAATTCTAACCATTGAACCACTTTAGAGATACAATAAGCGTCAACAGTTATCAAGGGAATTGCTGAGCACAGAATCAGAATTGCCAGGGGTGCAGCTGACTCAGAGCAGGAGGGGGCTATACTTGGGTGTCTGACTCAGCCGTGGTCTGGATGGATGCAGTGACTCAGATCAAGGCATGCACACAGAGCTCCTTAGGGCTGTGCATTCTTCTCTTCTCTTCTCCCAAAAGACAGAGAAGAGTGGGACTCAGCCAGAGAATTAGAACAATCCAAGTTCAGAAACAGTCTGTACAATGCCATGCCAAAGCAGTCATTAGTTTGTGCAACTGACCACCCTTTCCCCATACACCACATGGCACTTATTAATATGGATGAATTATAGATGTCTATGTATCAGTTGAAGATAAATTCAATTTACATTTTAAAAATTAATAGTAATTGTTATTCCTGGATGGGTTATTTGGGACAGTAGAAGATATAGAATAGAAAGAGGCACTGAGGCAGTTCAGACTAGGATGACATTCTAGGCAAATGACTATATTTAAGAATACAGAGTAAAGACATCCCTGTGCCTTGGGGGCAGGGGTTCTTTCTGGACTCACCACAGCATACACCACACCTCAGCCAGTGTGTGCCACAGTGTGACAGAAGGAAACTGGAAGGTTTTGCACTAGTGTACACAATATGACACAATTCCATCTTAAAAAGGAATGAAATTCTGCCATTTGCAACCACTTGAGGTATCTAAAGGACAGCACATGAAGCATAAAAAGAAAATTGCTAAGGTCTATTAAAATACAGAATTAAAAAACATCAATGCCATAGGCATAGGAACTATAATGGGAGACCTGTGGTTTCCAGAGGCTGGAGTGAATGGTGGATGTGGACAGGATGGTTGGCCAATAGCTAGGAAGTTTTGGCCTTTCATTGCACAGATGAAGTGAGGGTTAAAAGCTGCCTCTGCTGGGGAGGAAACCCAGGACACTGAGAAATGGGCAGACAAGTGTGGTAGAACGGACACCGTTTGGATAGAAAAAGGCAGAAAGAGAACCAAGAGGGGCATTAAAGTGACACTTTAACCATTTCTCTATTTCACATTAATCAGCTTGTATGCACAGGTCAGTCTCCACAAAGATTTCTGGATGATTTGGAGAAGAATGGAATAGACACACGAGGCTCAGAGATGTCTGAGCTGTTAGGATACTGCACTGTTAGGATGACTTTTAAAAAGAGAAGCACCAAGTGTATTACGTAGTCTTTGAAAGGCATAAAAAGGATAATTAATAGGATGCACTAACTATGGAATGCAGAGTGAAAGCTTTTACGGGTTCAGTGGAGATCAATCTCATATGTGGCTGCTAAGCCATTAGATTATAAGGAAATACTTACTTTCACCTTAGTATCTCACTCCTTCTTCAGAGCACTTTACACAGACAGGCTCCAAGGCATGCCCACTAGCCATCCACCTCCCAAATCTGTGGCTGGGTGTTGAGCCTACAGGTGAAGTTAAGCAGGAGGAGCTCATGCCACAGGCAGGGGCAGAAAGAAGCACTAGCGGGCCACTCTACAGAGGAAAATCCTGCCTTCAGCTTTTCTTCTCTTTTTATCTTTCTTTAGTTCTTGGCCAAGGCAGTTGTGAATATTCTTTTATCTATTTGTGAAAAGTGAAGAGATAAAAATGAGTTCTGGTAAAGTTTTCCAAGAGATTTTGAGTGGCAGAGGAGATGGTTTGGGAGATGTGAGGCCTAGCTAAGGTTTACGCCCCTCAGCAGGCTCTGCGTCTCTAAGCCTACCTGGGGATAAAGCTTGGCAGTGATTCTTCAACTTCAAAATTGCTACCACTTTTTCATAACCACTCTCCACAGAGGTAGAATAGGAAAACTAAATTTCACATTTCTTGGAATCAGCCAAGTTTAAATTGCATTTTTCCCCAGTAACTTTTCTACAAAAATAAAGGGCAGGAAGGAAGGTGACTGTGAGATGGCACATGCACACACACGTGCACAAAATGATGGGACAGAGGGCCTGGGTCTGAGTTCCCGCTGTCTGGTTCACCCACTCTCAGAGGTAAGTAACCAAGAGTGCATGTCTCAGGTGTACTAGCACAGTAACATCCTTTTACTGTACACACACGTGTTTACATTGCTGTGCACAATACGCTTGTTATATGTTACTGTACAGCAGAGAACACATAAAGACAAAGTAGCTTCTAAAAAGTAAAATATTAAGCTAATATTTATTAATGTGTATGGTTACATAGAGTAAAATGTCCCTTTCTAGCATATTCATACACAAATAAAACATACTTGGACTGTTTATCCCCACTACATCCTCTCCCTTTCCTTTCTCCCTCCTCATTCCCTTCCTTTCCTGTCTCCTTTCTTTAACTTCCTTTAACAGTCTCCTTTCTACCTTCCAATTATTTTGATGAGTAATTGTTTTCTTTTCCTTTTTGTTGGCATACATTTGTGATACATAATGATTACATTCATTTTGGGGAACTACTACATATAGATACTGGATCTTCATTAATTTCAATCCCCTCGACTCCTCCTGTCCACTCCCCTTCCTCACATACACTTTTGCCTATTCCCTTCCCCACCTCTGAACTTGAAGATTTAATTAACTTGTGTATGGAAATTCTCAAGAGATATAATTAAACTTTCTAATATTTTTTACTAATTTATACTTTTTAAAAATAAAAGAAATATTAGCTTTATGATATTTCTATTTTTAGCTCTTTGAAGAATCTCTACATTTATTTCCACTACAATCATACTAGTCTACATACCCACCTACAATAGAGAAGGGATCCTTTTTTTCTTTGCAATCTTGCCACATTTGTTGAATGCTGAGTTCTTGATGATAATCATTCTTAGGAAGATAGAAGATCTGTTGTTCTGACTTGCATTTCTTTAATGACTAAAGATGCTGAACATTTTTTTCATTTACTTATTAGCTATTTGTATTTTTTCTTCTGTGGAGTGTCTACCCATTTGGGTTCCTCATTGTTTTACATTGGGTCACATATTCTGGGATGATTAATGCCTTTTAGTTCTTTATACATTCTAGATAATAGTACTGTATCAGAAAAGTACCTTTCCACTTTCCCCCATACTGTGGATTGTCTCTTCCCTGTTATTTCCTTTGCTGTACAGAATATTTTTAATTTAATATAATCTCATGTGATGATTTTGGGCATTATTTTTTGTGCAACTAGAATTTTGTTCATCCCTTACTTATGCCTATGTCTTTAAGAGTTTTAACCTACTTTATCTTCTAGCAGTTTCAATATTTCATCTTTATATATAGACCTTCAATCCATTTTTATTTCATTTTAGCACAGGGTGAGAAATATTGGTCTAGATTCAATCTTGTGCATGTGGAGAGTAGTTTTTTCACTTGTGAAAGGGACTATCTTTTCTCCACAGTATGATTGTTATTAACATTATCATTATTTTTAAAGGGAATAAAAAGTAGAAGAAACATTGGAAATGATACAGAAATTCTCTAAACTAAATAATAGGAATTCACCAATGGTTGTTATACTACAAAATATTGTCTTCAAATTAGTTGGATTACCAGATATAAGCATATAAAATTAGTTTTTTAAAAGTTATAAGAAATTAAAAGTTAGAATAATAAAAAAGTTAAATGTTTCTTTCAATAGACCAGCAGAAATCAGCAAGGCAATTATCCAATTATATTGTATATATTCATAATATAACTTTCCCCCTTGCTTCTTTCTTTCATTTGCTCTTTTCCTCATTCAAGTTATTCTTTCACTTCAAAAAGATTCTTTCCTTTTCATAGTATCTATTGTACCTTTCAGATTTTATTTACTCATTCAGTTTCTTCCACTAGTGAGATAATATGATGTTTGTACATACAGGTATGAGTTTTCACTTTATGAGTATAGTCTCTAGTTGCATTTATTTACTTAAAAAAGTCTTGAGTTTATTCTTTTAATAGCTGAGGAATACTCCATTGTATAAAAATGACACCGCTTTTTCTACTTATTTCTCTGTTGTTGGAATTTGGGCTGCTTCCAAGATTTAACTATGACAAATAGCGCTGCTATAAACATGGGTATGCATATATCACTGTGGTATGATGTTTTCAGTTCTTCTGGAAAAATTCCCAGAAGAGGAATAGCTGGGTGGAATGGGACCTCTACTCCTAGCTTTCTGAGGACTCCCCACACTGATTCCCATAGTGGTTGTACCAGTCTGCAATCCCACCAGCAGTGCAGAAGGCTCCTTGTTCCCCACAGCCTCTTCAGGATTTGTTAATTGCTGATTTCTTGATGATAGCCATTTTTTCTGGGATGAGATGGACTCTCAGTGTTGTTTTAATTTGTCTTTCTTGAATGACTAATGCTGTTGAACATTTTTTTTTGTATATATTCACCTCAAATGTCCATTTTTTTATTGGGCCTTTGAATTTTGAGGGACTAAATTTTTAATTCTTTATATGTTCTAGATTGAAATTCTTTGGGGGACAGTCAGCTAATTTTCTTTCAATTCATGGGTTTCACTTTTTACTCCATTGGTGATTCATTTTTTATAGTTTCAGCAATGAGTTCTTTTTTAAAAAATCTATTGTCTTTTAATTCTATTTTTAGAGAGTATAAAATAGTATTAAATGAGAAAAATTACAAATGATAGAGAATTTTACTAAAAAATGATATAAATTTCGTATTCTTTGTTGTAATGCATATTTTTGTCTTCAAATTAGTTCTTTTGATGTGCAGGAACTTTTTGGTATGTTTTTAGCCCCTTAGTCAAAAATCAGATGGTGCTGTCTTGTTTCTATGTCTTCCATTTTATTCCATTAGTCTACATATAGGTGTGAAAAAATCTTTAATAAAATCCAACACTCATTTATGATAAAAACTCTGCTGAAGGGCCAGCTGAATAGCTTAGCAGATTAAAGTGCCTGCTTAGGCAGATGCAGGAATGGGTTTAATCCCCAACATGCCATGCCTGCCCCACCCCTGGGGCACACTGAGATAGTGATTGAGACTGGCAGTAGTGGTGCACACCTGTCATCCCAGCTCTTGGGAAACTGAAAACAGGAAGATCACCTCAAGTCTGATCTATATAGTGAGACCCTATAGACCCTGTACTAAATGCATTTTAAAAAATCTGATGAAAATAGGGATGTTAGGTCTTCCTTCAAACTGATAAAAGTCATTTAGGATGATTACTTTTAGATCTTAAGCCACTTTATTTGAGGTATGATTGACAAAAGGATGTAACTAATTAATGCACACAGCTTGGTGAATCTGGAGAAATATCCACACCTATGAAACTATTGTGCCAAACTATGTCATAAATCAGTGGTGGTGAATCTATGGCATGTATACTACAGAAGCTATTTATATAATTTTTACTCTAAAAGTTTACCATGACTTCCATAAACTAATGTATCACCTCCAAAAGTCTCATCTAGCCCTTTCTTTTTTTCTTTCCTTTTCTTTTCTTTCTTTTTTTTTTTTTTTGCAGAACCAGAAATTGAACTCAGGCCTTTGCGCTTGCCAGGGAAGTGCTTATCCTACTGAGCCCTCTTCCTAGCCCCTAACCTTTTTTGTTAGCATTATTTTGATTGTGATATAAAAAAAGCTAACATATGACATATTTTTAGAAAATATTTAAGCACACAATAAAGTGTACTATACAGTAGATCTCTAGGCCTCACCAGCTAAGTGTACAAAATTTCTGTTTTCCTTTTCCTAGTCATAGGGAGAGTGGATTGTTTGGTTGACTTTTCTCTAAATAGAACTGGGAAAATTGCTCAGGATGCTCAGTTTACATGCAATATATCCTATAGAAATAATAATCTTAGATAACAGCACCACCTTCAAAGCTCATCTTAATAAACTAAAATCCTTACACAGAAAATTAGAACCAAATATATAAATAATAGTTCTTTATATTAGTTGATTCTACTATCAAACTAAGAGAATTTTTTATAAATATTCCCTACTGTCCTCTTAAGAGAACTGCTAGGTTACCCTAGAATAGGAAATAGTCACATTCAAATATACAGTGCTTTGAAAATCTAAATAAGCCACAACCATGGTTAAAAATAAACAAATGTATAGCATATGATGCCACCTTTCTTTGCAGATATAGAAATCCAAACAAGTTTCGAGTTATACCATTATCATTGCCATAGCTATATCTAGAAGTAGTGCAAAGTTAAGCAGTGCTAGAGAGCTGATCTTAGCATACTAGGACTTGGTGTGCTTGTTTTTGATAGCCCTGTGCTTTGTGAACCTGATTTATCACAGCTATATGCTTCCCCAGGTGCTGCAGAGTAGGAAGAAAGGATTCTTCAGTGTATGACAGGCAGTGCTACTGTGCTAGCTCTTATTCACCATTATCAAAGTTTCATTGCTAATCAGAAAGCTGCTGCTGCAATTTGAGGAGGAAAGCACACTACCTCTCTGTCCACACAGTTCTATCAGGTATGCCAAATTATCAGCTAAATTACGTTGCTAATAATCAACTTCTTCAATCTTCAATGCTCTATAAAGAAAATACAGCTATTTCATGAGTTAAAATTCTAAAAGTCATTTTCTTCATCTGATTTGATGCTTAGTATAAAAGTCTTATTAGTAAAAATCTGTTACTGATTTCCAGAAGGTAATTCTTCCCATATGCTTGTAATAAACACAGCAGAGTTACCAAACAGCTACAACATCTTCTTGGGCACATAAATATTCTGCATGAACCAATCAAGAACAGAAACTATCACGTACATGGTGTCCTGTGGCAACCTGAGTTCACATCAGGCAAGCAAATAAGATTCTGTGCTTCCAGCAGGAATTTTGATCCAATTTATTGTTCTTCTTAAATTTGTCTCAGAAAAGTACAGATATTTTGTAGCCATGCACCACAAAAGTTTGGGTCAGCTCCATCTTCTGTATCCACAATACTGCAAGAACTAGATCAGAGAAAGCCTGACAGATACCTTCTTCTACAGGGGCTTAGAGAGGGAGTATCAAACAAAACTGGCTCAGGCAAAGCTTTCCTTTTTTAACAGGTCTGAATTCTGTCTATCTCTGCCTCAGGCACACATGCACACACATTTTCAAGGCATTTTGGAAGAGTTTTAGCAATAATATTTTTCAATAGCCTAAGTTTTGTTCCTTTTTTCAGAGGCATGTTGGCCTGAAGCTATTCACTGTCTTTACTACCAACTATCTAAGATCTGTCCAGGATTGGAGGTTGCAACAGTGAGTACACACATGCTTTGTACCTGTCATTCTCATCATGGCTATATTTTAGGGATTAATTGTCATATTCCTGATGAACTGAAGAATCATGACTTCCCCTTCACCAGGCAGAGGCTCGGAAGGAAGAAGCAAAATATGAGTGTGTCCAAAACCGAAGAACTAAATCCACCAAAGAACAGCCAATCTTGAAATACAAAATGGAAAATTCCAGAGATACATAATTCCTAAGTTTTAAGCTGCCCACCATTCTCAATAGTAAGATATAATCTCTTATCTTCCAGACTATCCCTTTAGGACATGCAGCATCCCTTTCTCCATCCCTGAATCCATGCTGTATAGGATACCTACGCATTAGTTACTTCAGTAATCCTCTTACTCATCAGATCAACAGTTGTGGATTGGTAGCTCCTGTGTCCAAGTAATCTTTATTTTACTCAATAATAGCCTCAAAGTGGCAAAACTGGCTATTTAGATATGCTAGAGATGTGGTAAATTCTCCCTTTGATTGAAAAGGTAAAAGCAATTGCATTTGTAAGAAAAGAAAAACATGTATGCTGAATTTGCTCAGATCTGAAGTAAGAATTATCTTCTGTCAATGAAACTGAGAAGAAGAAAATAGAATTTTGTTCCTATGTTATTATTTTATCTTGAACTACATACTGAAAGTCACAATGTAAGTGTGTATATATGAAAAATACAATGTAGGTAGGATTTGGATCATCTGTGGTTTCAGGCATATATTACAGATCTTAAACATACCCAGAGCCCAGAGACCAGGGGATCGAGATGCTGCAGTTATGCAGATGTCCTGATTTCTTTACTTGTCTAAACAAAGTCATCCATTTCAAACAAATAATTCAGTTAAGTCTATTTAGCAAAATATTTTCTTTCTGGTCTCATAACAAGTACATTCTTTCTTCACAAGAAAAATCTGGCATGATTGTAGCAGAAAATCTATCTGCTAGTGGCAGCTATTAATATTCCATCCCTTTTTCCATCCAAGAAAGATCTGAGCTAAGATGAAAGATTGGAGGGAAAGCCTTGTGCTATCAGATTTACAGGGGGACTGCAGTGTTATGATAAGAAGATGGACAGGTCATTGCCATTCTAATAGCCCTGGAAACTTCACATTTAAGCCGCATTTCTGGATAGTGAAATGACTACCCTAGTTTCCCTGTGGAAGATATTTAAAAAACACTAACTGAAGTTTTCCCCAAGTCAAACAGCTATTGTTGAGTAACGTTAGAGCTTATCTACTTTTTGTGTTAGACTTTAAGTGTATAATTATCAAGGTGGAAAAACAAAACTTTCGAAAAAAATTCAAAATACCTTTGAGGCCGTGCTCTATTCTGGGCAACAAGATGCAGGTGTGAATTTCTTGGCAGTGCTGGAATCCCAGGCCATTGCTCCATGGCTAGCTTCCCAGTCTGTTTTATGAAGTACATGCCTACACACTAGCTTAGAATGATTGCAAGCAGTCCGGAGGTTATACTCTACATCCTGCTTTCCTTTTGGAAATAAAACATAGAGACTAATAAATTATTCTGCTTTATGATGAATAATACAGATCATTTACATTAGATCTCATCATACTTTTAAAATAGAGGAGATGCCTTGTATACTGAGGATGACTCTAAGAATTAATATATTAAACTTAACAACGCTATATACACTGCTATAATTGTATTATAAGATACAAATATAGTGCTGCTATATCCTGATATTAAAGGATAGGTAGTATCCAATGTGTCACTTATTGACTCACTAAATAAATGCATAAGAGCACACCAAGGGTCAGACATAGTGCTATTCAGGGTGCAGTAATGAAGAAGTGGTAGACCAGTCGCTGCTACCACAGAGTCCTCGGTTCAGAGGTAAGACACATGGGAAAATGATTGTCCTTCAGAGCAGTGAGGGCTGACACAGGAAACCACAGCACTGAAACCCAGTGGGAGACACAAGAAGGGAGCCCCGCAGGAAGCAGTTTGGAGAGTTTCCAGACAAATGCTCATCTAAGGGGAGAGTTAAAATCAAGGTAGATTCTGACTAGTGAAGTGTGTGTGTGCGTGTGTGTGTACCTGTTCATGTGCATTCACACATGTGTACACACATGCTAGCAAAGAAAGGAGGAATAAAGGTAAAACTGCGGGAATAAGGACATATGAAAGTGTAAAAACAAAAATCATTTTAGAAAAACAGAGTGTTAAAGAATTTTTAGAAGTAAACCTGGAAAGGAAAATAGGAATCAGATCCCAAAAACTCTTTTCAACAATATTAAGTTTAAACTTTCTCCTGAGGGCAATCCTGAGCTTATGAAAGTTTTTTAACTAGGGTAATGAAATAATGGGATTTGTATCTTATAAAAATCTCTCCAGTGACCAAGTGGGAATTAAATTAAAGAGGAAGACCACTCGAGAGACTCTTATAATGGAGAAATGATGAGTTTAAAGGTATAGATTGAATTGGAAAAAAAAAGAAATAAAGAAAAACAAAAAGCCTTGAAGGGACAGAATTTGACTAGATGGAATAAAAGGGAGAAAAATCGTTCAGTGTAAGCAAGAAACTACGGCCCAAATGTTGGCTTCTAATACCACACTCCAAAGAGCACTGGGGAGTGGAGGCTGGGATGCTTCTCAGGTATAGTTGATTCTAGGCCTGATGGAGGAAATGTATAACGTGAGCATACAGCATTCTGCCATTTCAGGAAGTAAGGAAGTATAAAAACAAAATAAGACCCCCACTCGCATCCTAGTAAAAATGGGAGCTAGAAAGGAATACAAGAGCCAACTAAGAGAGGTATCCAGGGCAAAACCTCAAATGATAGGAGCAATAAAATAAACACAATAGAAATGAATTATAACCCAAAGTATGAAGTAAACATATCTGTGTTCTTACTATTGGAAATAAATGACTGGATATGTAAATAGAGAATAGGCAAATCTATAGAATAGAATTCCAAATAACTTATGAAATCTGTCCTCAAAAAAGGAGGAAAATAACTATCCTTCCTGGAGTGTAGGCAGTGCATAACTTCTCCTGATGAGCATGGAAGGACCAAAGTATTCAAAGACAGCAGAATCAGTGATAGAGCACAGTGACTGCATGTACATATGATGTATTATCATGAGAAAAGTGTTGTATTTTGTGATCTTTTTCCAAGGACTGTATCCCCAGTTTGATCATGTGGAAGATACCAGACAAATCCCAGCTGAAGTTTATACTCCAAAATACCTGAGCAGTACAATCAAAATCATTAGGATAATCAGAAGTAAGGGAAGCCTAAGAAACTACTGGTCACGAGGAATCTACAGGAATATGTAGTGAATAAATGTACTATGTTAGATAGGATTTGACAGTAGGAAAAGACAAATTGGACACTCACTGCTTAATTATTTTTCTCTCTGCTTTTTAAGTTTTTATAACTTTTTTGACCAATTGTACATGCTTATGTCTGGGAATCTGAACAACTAATTTGAAGACAGCAATATGCAATATAACAGCTGTTGTTGAATTCATATTATCTTGTCCAATGAAATTCTGTATGGTTTCTAATTTTTTTTACTACTTTTTATTCTGTTTAAAAAAATCTGTGAACAGCTGAATAAAATGTGTGCAGCAGATAATAATACGGACTTATTAACTTGGACAATGGAACTATGTAAATGTCAATATGTTCAATAGTTTAGAGAGAAGAAATTATAGACTGAAACAAAGCACAGTACATTCATGTCAGTTTAGTAGGGAGCTTCTATTTGGATAAATACATACACACATGGAGGAGGAAGTATTAATTCCAGAGAAAGAGTATGTCCAACCACAGTGCTATCTGGGAACATAATTCTCCTTGGCACAAAAGTTGGAGTATGGAGTACCTTGAGAAATGTCCAAATGGAATATGAATGGCATTCTTCAAGATGCCAGTAAGAACCCCAACATGGGGTAGAGATTTAGTCTGGTGATAACAGATGATGGAGCAATGATGGCACACAAAAGACTGTAATCAAAATGGCCTACACGTGCCCATCAGTCATTCGTAAAGTACTGGAGAGGTGCAGAGTGATGACTGCATACCGTGTATGCAGAAACAGCACAACATACTTCACTTGCCACTGGAACTGTCATCCTGTTACTGTGAGTGACTCACACAACAGGTCCACATCCTCTTTGTGGCAAGGTTACACAGAATGATCTTCACTGTAAATCAATATGTTTGTCTTTCTTAATTTAGCTACATTTTGAGTTTCATTCTGAAAATTTCTGCCTTTTAATTGGATTGTTTAATCCATGTTTTATTAATCATACCACTATGATAATTACATTTAGGGCATCCATTTCTGTCTTTGGTTCATCTTATCTATTTTTGTTTTGTTTTGTTTTTTTGTTCCTTATTTCACACCATTTTGATATAACTGAAATTTCTTTGACTATCATTGCAATTTCTCTGTTTTCTTGTTAAATAGTTCTATGTATTTTCTTGGTTGTTTCTCTTAAGATAATTATACACATATTTAACTTCTATTCTGCTTAGAATATTGTATTACTTTACATAAAGTGTAAGAAGGTTATGGCCTCATGTTTATTTATTTAATTTGTCTATAGTTGATTACATAGTTGATATCATAATTGGTTTTAATCAGTTCAAAGTAACAAATATTTGTTTCATACATTTTTATGGTTGTTTTATTTATTTGATTCACCTAGAGGCAAAGAAGGACATTACAGAATGGCAGCATGCTCACACATCCTTAAGTTGTAACCTTTATACACACAGATGCACCTAATTTCATCACAAAATATGTGGAGCAGACCAAACCATTCAAGAGACCAACAGACAATTCAGCCATAATAGTTAATATTTTAAAATTCTGCTGCCATAGTCAATAAGAAAACTACATAAATGACCAATAAATAGGTCAAAGATTAAACAATACTGTAAACCACGTCAACCAAGAGATGTGCAAAACATCATTCAGCAGTAGAATATACATTATTTTCAAGTATATGCACCCAGTTTTCTAGGACAGATCATATATATATATCAATAAAGTAAGTCACAGTAAATTTTAAAAAAAGATGAAAGCCATGGTATTCTTTAACCTTAAAGGAATAAAAACTAGAAATTTACAAAGAAGATATTTGAGAAATTCAAAATTATGTAGAAATTAAATCATATACTCATACAAAGGTCTTGTTTTGTTTTGTTTCTCTTTGTTTTCAGTACTGGGAATTAAATCCAAGATCTTGATATATACTAAACTTTACACTGAATTACACTCTTGACTTTTTAAAAAGTTTATTTTGATATAATGCCTCACTACGTTGCTCACACTGAGCTTGTGATTCTCCAGCCTTAGCCTCCCTACTTGGAATTAAAGATACTCACTACCACACCCACCTAAATCTCACACTCATAAACCAATGTGTCCAAGAAGAAATAAAAAGGATGACATTGAGATAAATGAAAATGAAAATGCTTCATTTCAAAACTTATGGGATACATTAAAAGAAGACTCAGAAAAATTGACAGCTATGAACAGAAACAAAAAGAATAATGAGCTCATGATTCAAGAAATTTCTTCTTTTTCTTCTTATAGAACAAAATAAAAGAAATACAAAGAGTAAAATAAGGGAAGAGAAAATATTTGAATGGAAATAAATGAGATAGAGAACAGCAAAACAGTAAGAAAAAAACAGCAAAATCAAATGTTGACTGAAAAAATCAACAAAATTGATAAAACTAGCTGCACTGATGAAGAGGGAAAAGAAAATAATTCACAAATCACTAAAATCAGGAATGAAAGAGAGTGTCACACTAATGACTTAATAGAAGCATAATGAATGATAAGTGAATACTATAGCCACCTTGTCAGAAGGCCACACTACCTACATAAATATGTCCAGTCACAGAAAGAAATAAAATTACCAAAAATAGAATATTGAATAGACTTATAACAGGTGAAGGCAATGAATTAGTCATCTTTTTAAAAGTTCCACTAAAAGAAATGTCCAAGAGAAGATGCTTCATGAGTCACTAAAGAATTTGAATAATCCTTCACAAGTCCTTCCTAAAAACAGAAGAAGAAAGGACACTTCTTAGCATACTCTGTGAGGTCAGGATGTATAAATGAGCCAAAGGTAGTCCCTATATGTTGGTTTTAGGTTGTTTCCTTTTTCACAGATGTTTTAAACAAACTCAGATTTTTATACATACACTTTATTTTTAACTCTTTGAAGAGAATAAAAGAGAAATTAGAATACAGAATCTCACTAAACAAAATGATAGGAATGCAATGATGGTTGTTCTATTGCATATTGTTTTCTTCAAATTAATTGCTCAGATTTCCAGATATACATATGCAACATTGGTCAAAAATTAAAAAGAAGAGAGAAAAAAATTAAGCATTAAATACTCCTTTCCATAGATTATCAGAAATCAGAACTACCAAAAAAACAGGCCTGAATATCAATGGAACAGATTAGAAGATGCAGACACAACTACAAACACACTCAGTTACCTTGTCTTTGAAAAAAAGGGGCTACACATGTCCACTGGGAGAAGGATAACCTCTTTAATAAATAGTGCTGGAAAAACTGTCTTTCCACATGCTAACAGCTAAAATTAGACTCATGTCTATCACCATGCACTAAGCTAAAGTTTTAATGGATCAAAGATTTAAATATTAAAACAGGAGCACTAAATTTACTGGAGGAGAAATTAGGCAGAAATCTTGAAGATATAGGGGTTGACAGACAGTTCATGTACTAAAACCAAACTGTACAGGAAATATTTCAAAGAATCAACAAATGGGAACTCATCTTGTTGAAAGTTTTCTGCACATGAAAAGACATCACCAATATAGTAAAAACAAAACTCACAATCTGGGAAAAGAAATTGGCTGACTGTCCCTCAGACAAAGGACTTCTATGTAGAAAATATAAAGAATTAAAAGAGTAGTCCATAACAGTAATGGGCTATCTGTAGGACTGGCAATTATTTTGCTGAATTCATGTACTTACAATATTTAAGTGGTAAGGGCATACCCATCTCTGACAAAACTGAACAAAAAAAGGGATACAAATGAAGGACCATTTTGTATCTGTATATACAAAATAGTTAAGATAGATATACAGCTACTGTCTCTTAATTCAATGAGAAGAAAGATTTGTACTAACAGTGTTTGGACAAGATATCATGTCTGCATCTTGTACTATAAATAACCACTATGAAGACAACAAAATGCAAAGTATTAATTATTGAAACTGTCCTATTAATTGGTTTTGAAGCTGTCTCATTGCTAGTCATTTCTCAATAAAATTAATTTTAAAAAATTAAATTAAAATAAAAACAAATAAGAACTCAACATATACACAAAGAATTAAAACAAAAAAGTCAGACCCCCCAAAATTAAAAGACCCAATAAAAGATGGACACCTGAGATGAATACACACTTTTCAGATGAAGAAATACAAATGACTAATAAATATATGAAAGAATGTTCAACATCATTGCTCATTCAAGCAACACAAATTATAATAATATGGAGATTCTATCTCACTTTAGAAAGAATAGCTATAATAAAGAAGTCAACAGACAACAAATGCTGCAGGGGCTGTGCAGAAAAGAAACCCTTCTCTACTGTTTCTGAGAGTGTAGACTGGCACAACCACTATGGAAATCAGTGTGGAGATTCCTAAAAAACAAACAAACCTAGAGTTAGAGGTCACATTCAATCCAGCTACTCCCCTCCTGCATATTTTTCCTGAAGAACTGAAAACATCATTCCACAGTGATGTATGCACACCCATATTTATAGCAATGTAATTTCTCATAAATGAATCTTGGAAACACCGCAAATGCCCATCGACTGAGGAAAACATAGAAAAGATCTGGTAGTTTTACACAATGGAGTATTACTCAGATGCAAAAAGATAAGCTTGAGGTCTTTACAGGTAAATGGATTCAACTAGACACTATATTCAAAAGTGAAATAAATCAGACCTGCATTTTTAAACATATCGTTACCCTAATATAAGAACCTGAAAGAGTAAACATCCACATATTTTAAATGGAGCCTAAGAATATACAGATTTTTTCCTGGTAGAATCTTTTGAATACCCCATGTAACTTCCCCCAACTCCTACTAGTTACAGGTGAAAAATAAATCATGTCATTATAGCAAAGCAAAATCACTGCTACAACAAAAGCCACAGAGCACAGCCTCTTTCCTATCCTGTTGTGTTAGATTACCAGTGAGCCCACACTCCTTATCAGTGGTGTGTTGTCCTCAGGAGGTCCCAAGACCTATTCCTCTTCAGAGGAAAAGTCCACACACTACAGCCTCTACACACACTCGTTGTGAAGGACTTCACCTTGCACATAGCCCTACCAAACTGCTACCTGAGCAAAGATAATGCAAGTTGATGCCACCCATGGTAGTATCATATTCCTTAGTCAGCTTTAAAAGTTATGGAAGTCATGATAGATCTGTGTTGTTCCCAGACAAAAACAATACAAAGTCATCCATAAAAAGAAAACTATAGATCAATATCCTTATGAATGTAAACATGAAATTCTTAACAAAGAATTAACAAACTGAACCCGAAAAGAGAAAAAGGTTACACACCATAAACATTTAGACATAGTGTGAGGAACACAAGGCTGGTTCATTATGTTAAAAAAAAAAATGAAAGGGTGAAATTTATAGTACAAGTATAATAAATGACATTTCAATGAATTAATAAAAGGTAATTTGATCACCCTTAAACTCGTTCATGCTAAAATCACTCAGCAAACTAGAAATACGTGTTTCACAACTTTATAGTGAACACTTCTGAACTCATGGCTAGTGTCATATTTAACAGTGTAGAATGAGGGCCAGCCAGATAGCTCAGGGGACTAAAGCACCTGCTTAGGCAGAGTGCAGCAGTCAGGGTTTGACACTCCACATGTTGTGCCTCTGTACTGAAATAAAAAAGGGTGTACAATGAAAAAAATTACAAGATTAAGAATAAAAGAAAACTCATGATAATTCTATTCAACATTTCACAGGTTTTGGTCTAGGTCTTTAGAAAAAAAAATTAAAAAGCACATGTACTCATAAAATTCTCTATTTGAAAATGATATTACTGATTGGATATTAGTAATCCTAAGGAACACACATATGTTTACACACACACACACACATACACACATACTCATACACACATACATACACATACACATACACATGAACTCTAGAGCTAGGAAAGGATTCCTGCAAGTCTAACATGTTCTCCTAATATATTCTTATGAAAAATATGCTTTTATTTCTACCCACTTATGGTAAAACTTCTAAAAACAATTAAGAAAAATATTCCACTTGAAATTGTATAAAAGAGAATAACACAATAAGAATAGGCTTATTAAAATAAGGCTTCTACACTAACCACAAAATACTATGAAAAATATAAAGAAAATGTAAATAAATGGAATGTTACCTTATATTTATGAATTAGAAAATGGCATTATTAAGACAGAAATAATTCTCAAATTGATCTGCAGATTTAACACAACCCAAGTCAAATTCTTGTTGCCTCTTTTGAGAAAATTGACAGGCAATGCCAAATTTTAAATGGAAATTGAAGAGATCAAGAATAGCCAAAGTGATTTTGAAAAGTAGAAGAAAGAAGAAGAATTGATATTAACTGATTTAAAATTTTATAAAATACTAAAGTAAACATGACTATGTGTTATTAGAATGAAGATAGGCAAATAGATTAATAAAATGGAATTTTAAGTTCAAAAATAAAATGATATATTCATGGTAAAATGATTTTTACCAAGGAGCTCATAAAATTCAATATGGAAATAATCTTTCAACAAATGGCACTAATGTGCATGAATGTCCACATGCAGAAGAATTAAATTGGATTTCTTTCTCAAATAACACACAAAACTTAATTCAAAACAGATCAAACATTGTTCTTAAATATAAGAGCTAAAACTATAAAACTCTTAGAAAAAAAATGTTGGTGCCAATCTCTCTGATAATTAGATTAGGTAAAGTTTCCCTAGACATTTCCCAAAAAATCAAGCAATAAGTAAATGAGAACTTAATTAAAATGACAATTTTTATGTTTTAAAGGATAGAGACTATTAAGCATTTAAAAACATAAGCCATACTGTGGATTAAAAATGAAAAATCTTATTTTTGTTTCTCTTCTGTTCATATAAATTTTTTGCTTTTTAAAAATTACAAATCATGTATCTGCTAAGAGTCTATCATTCTGACTACATAAGGAACCTGTATAAGTTAATGATAGGAAAAGATATTCAAGCCAATTAAAAGCTAGCAAAACATATGAATTAAGTACTTCTACAAGAAGACATACAGATATTCAGTATGTATGTGATAGGATGCTTAATATGATTAGTCATTAGAGAAAAGTAAATCAAAACCACAGTGAGATATCACTCTGTAGCATGGGACATTTATAATTACAAAGATACACAATAATAACTATTGGAAAAAGCATGTAAAATAAGGAATAACTGTTAATGGTATGTGAGTTTATCAGGGTGAAAAACTATTCTAAAACTTACTTCGTTTAGTTGCACACCTGGCTTTATAATTTGTCAATATACTTAAAAGATCACTGAAATTTACACTTCAAAATGGTGAATTTTATGGTGTGTAGATTATCTCATTTTTCAAAATAGCACAGAGAGGAAATATGAATTTTAAAGAAAGTGATTAATAAAAAAGAAGATTGATACTCTAATGCACATTTATTATTCTTTTTGATTTGGATTTCTTTCTGATGACATGATTTCCTACTTCATGTTTCTGGACTTCCTTTGCTACTACTTGTAGTACAGATCTGCTGGCAACTAACACTTTACTTTTCATTTCAAAATGTCTGTATTACATTTTCTTTTATAGGGAACATTTTCCATGGTGGGCAGTCCCCACAGAGTTCAAAGAGCTTCACTCATTTCTGGATTTTCTAATTTTAATGATAAATTGGCTGTAATTCATACTGTTACTGTCTCATATGTAATGTGTGATATTTCTTTTGCATGTTTCCAGATTTGCTTCCTTTTGATCCTCAGCAGTTGGACCATGAAATATATGATGAGCTTAGGTTTGGTTTTCTTTATATTTAGTATACTTAGGATTCATGACCTTCTCCAACATGTAAATTCCTTTCTCTCACATGTGATATTTTGATACTGTCCCCCACACTACTGTTTTAAATTTTAAAATATTTTCTGAAGATTATACAATGTTTATTAGTGTGATTTATTCCTTATCTGCTCCCTTCCTCTCCCATCTCTCAGTCTCATGATCTCCTTCCCACTTGAGAAAACTTTAACTCTCTATTTCCTATTGTCTATTTTTATTTTACTCTTTGTTTATTTGGGGCATTTCTCCTGTAAGAGAAAGCATGTCATATTAAAGCTTGTGTATCTGATTTATTGCATTAACACTATGGTATCAAGGTGCATCCATTTTCCTCCAAATCACTCCAGTGTATCTTCTTTCACAGTAGAGTAGATTTCCACTGTATGTAAATATATTTTCTTTATCTATTCCTTGGTTGTTGGGCATATAGGCTGCTTCCAAGATTTAGCTATGAATTGTGCCGTTATAAATAATGGTATGCATGTATCACTGTAATGTGATGTCTTTTAAGAAGATGGCAACAGTAGGAATAGCTGGGTCAAAGAGAATTTCTTCTTTTGCTTTTATGTGGAATCTCCATGTTGATTTCCACAGTGATTGTCCCAGTTTCCATTCCTAATAGTGGAGAAGGATTTTGTGCTCCCCACAATCTCACCAGCATGTGTTACTCTTTGATTTACTGATCATGGCCATTCTTCCAGGGATAAGGTATAATCTCAGTGTTGATTTAATCTGCATATAATTTGTATCAATTTAATTCCATAATTTTAAATTCTCTTTTCTTTTCTGGTGCTGGAGGTTGAACCCAAGGCATTGCTCATTCATTTTTTCTAAGACGTAACTCATTCTAGACAAGCATTCTCCCATTGAGCTACACCC
Source organism: Octodon degus (assembly GCF_000260255.1). Classification (NCBI taxonomy): domain Eukaryota; kingdom Metazoa; phylum Chordata; class Mammalia; order Rodentia; family Octodontidae; genus Octodon; species Octodon degus. Next base: position 6,662,215 of record NW_004524627.1, on the reverse strand, counting down.
TGAGCACCTCTCATTAGTTTTCTATTTCTTATCTCAAGGGTATATTTTCCTTTGTATCCTTAAGTGCAATTATAATTGATATTTTTTGGATCATCTCCATTCATTTCTTTCTCTCTTAAGTATAGATCATATTTTTGTATTTATTCATATTCATGTACTTTCATTTGGAACTAATGAACTCTGCTTTTGTCCCTCAGAACTCCTTCCTGTGGTTCCTCTGATTTTTATGCATCCATCTTGGTGAAGACTGCAGAAAAGCAGCCATAAAATTTAGGAAACTTTGCTCTGTGCTATTTGTCTCTACAGTGTCCATGTTCTCCAGTTTCTTTGTTTTTGATTACTGTTCATTGTCTATAAGTTTATTTGCATGAGTGTGTGTGTGTGCATGTGTCTGAAACAAGTTCTCACTATGCAGTTCAGGTGAGCTTTGAGTTGGCTTTGTAGCTCAGGCAGGTCTTGAACTCTCAAAGATCCTACAGCCCCAAATTCCTGAGTGCTGGGATTTCAGACTTGTACCACCACACCCTACAATTCAATGATTTTTTTTCTAGAGAGTTTACGGATGTTATTAGTGGGAGCGTTCGTCTGATGGGAGTTACTCTATGAGTAGGAAACATGAATATCTATGGCTGGGCTGCAACAAAGGTGAATTCTACTCCCAGGGTAACCATACTGGAGGAAATAAGGACAATTAGGAATAACATATGGTCACTAATCTTTTGTGCATATGAATGTGTGTGAATGCTTCAGAGGCCAATGACCAATGAATCCACTGAAGAACTTTTATGTCCAATGGCTGAAACTGGGCAACAAAGATGTACACTTGCCTCTGAGTAAGGTATATGGAACAGAAGGGGATGAGAGACAGGATAAGGGAGCAAGTATGATCTGACTTGGGAAGGAAGGCAAAGCTCAGGTATGAGGGAAACAAGTTGAGTGGCCTCATTGTGTGTTGGTTTCCTTTGGATTGCAAGATGAGAAATCATGTATCCACACCCAAGTCAAAGAGTAATACAAAGCTTCTGTTGTGGTCAAATAACCTCTCTTGAGTCTTGGCAAATGCCCCTGGGCTATAGTAAATAAAACAATGAGACAACAGATGGAACATATAAAACCCTTTAACATAGGCACAGGATAGAGTCTATTTATTGATTAAGGCTCACAAAATCTAAATCATATTCTAACTATTTTTACTTTCTTTAATTCAATGAATAGAAAGATTTGTTCTAATAGTGTTTGTGGGCAGGATGTCATGTCTGCATCTTGTACAATGAATAACCAGTAAGAAGACAATATGCAGATCCAGTCCTAGCCCAGGCCCCTGTGAGTGTGTGGGAGAGCTTCATGCTAATCTGCGCCAGCAGGACCTGCCAGTCTCAGCCCAGGTGCAGCACGGGTGAGACCCTCTTCCAGCCACTGTGAACCCCCCACCACTCCATAGCACCCCCGCACCATTCCCACTCAGTCAGAACTTCTGCAACATTCTGAGGACCCCAAGATAAAGCCTTAACCCAGGTCCGGTTCATGTGTGGGAGAGCTTCCTCTCCACTCTACTTCACCTTGTCCCCATCAGATTCAGCTCAAGCCTGGCATACAGGACCGGGGTGAAGTACTGCAGCTGCAATCCTGTTGAGAGAGTAGGGGACAAAGCCAATCAGCTAGTCCAGGAGCAGAACATCTTTCCAGAGGGCACAACAGGATCAATGTCAAGAGCAGCAACAGGAAGGAGCTGAGCACAGCAGCCAGACCCAACCAGGCATAGCTGGATAAATCCAAACTTTGTATATCTGCACCTGAAATTCAGTAGGTGCTAAGGTTATAACTGCAACAAAGATCCACAACAAATGTCACAAGACAGTGCTACATAAAATGACAATGAGAGGGATCAAAATGCAATCTCAGAACCCAAGTCCACCCATAAAACGTGCAGAGGACACTAACACAGAACAAATTGGGAAACACACAGCTGAAAGCAATGAATAAACAGCTTCTGAAATAAAGAAACAGCTGCAGAAAGGTATAGAGGAACTCAGATTGGAAATGAAAAAAGAAATCGCTGAGTTAATAGTATCTGCAATAAAAATCAAATGCAGAAACATGTGGAGGAAACCCAATGCCCACCCAGAACAAGTGCAGAGGACACTAGCTCAGCTCAAATGCATGAATTAATAGTGTCGAAAGTAAATAAGCAACAACAGAAAATTATAGAGGAACTCAGAGTGGAATTCTTTTCTGAAATAAAAAAAGAATTCTAGGGGCCGGGGAGATAGCTCAGTGGAATAAGCGCTTGCCTGGCAAGTGCAAGGGCCTGAGTTCAATCCCCGGTTCCGAAAAAAAAAAAAAAAAAAAAAAAAAAAAAGAATTCCCCGAACTTGTAGCATCTGAAGTAAAGAATCAACTACAGAAACATAGGAAGTAAACCCAATCTGAAAAGAAAACACTGCAGTAAAAGAATTAATAACTGCTTCTAAAGAAGACATTGATAAAAAATAGAAGAGATTAAAAAAATGACATATTTCTTGAATGAGCACTACAAGAAAGAAATAGATCACATGAAGCAGAGTGAAAGAGATATAGAGGAAATTAAAATCTCAATCACAAGCTTGCAAAACCATTTAAGTGAAAGTGAAGACAGAGTTTCAGGTATTGTAGAGACTCCTGCAGCTAGTGAAAAGGGAAGAAAGGATCTCTTAAAAACAACGAGGATGCAGGAAAAAAAATAATCCATCACCTGCAAGACGATGCAAAGATGAACAATGTGAGACTAATAGGTATCAATGAGAAAAAAGGAGTCAATACAAATGACATTACAAAAATATGGACAGAAAAAAAAAAACAAAAAAAAAACAAAAATATGGACAGAAGTAATAGCAGAAAACTTCCCAAATATGAGGAAACAATCTGACATTCAGATAACCGAAGCATACAGAATGCCAACTAACTTCAATCCAATTAAAAACACACCAAAACATATAATACTCAAGATCCCAGAAATTCAGCTCAAGAATAATATAGTGAAAGTAGTTAGAGAAAAGAAGCAGATTACATTCAAAGGAAAACCCATCAGAATTATGGCCGACTTCTCTTCACAAAGCATGAAGGCAAGAAAAGCATGGAGCAGAGTACTTCAAGTCCTATATGAAAACAAATTTTAGCCCAGACTACTATACCCTGCTTAACTCGCTTTCAAGTTTGAGGGAGAAGTGAAATACTTCCATGACAAAGAACAACTGAAGAATTCCATGATGACAAAGCCAACATTACACAGGCTTCTGAAAGATGTTCTTATGTCCAATGGCTGAACCACCACACACTGCAACTGAATGATTTTTTTTTTCTAGAGAGGGACCAAAATGAGAAGAATTCCATGAATGAGATCAGAAGCAACTAACTAAATAGGGCAAACAATTAAACACAGGAAAAAAAGAAATAAATAACAACAGGTAAATAACATGTCAATAGTAAATCAATACATCTCATTTCTAACCATCAATGTAAATGGGTTCAATTCACCAATTAAGAGAAATAGACTGCCACAGCGGATTAGGAAACAAAATCCAACACTATGCTGTACACAAGAAACACATTTAACTCATAAAGACATACATAGGCTGAAAGTCAAAGCATGGAACACAATACTACATGCCCGAGCACCTAAAAAAAAAAAAAAAAGCAGGGGAACAATTTTATTCTCAGACAATCACAACTTCAAACCAAGAATGATCAAGCAAAGTAAAGAAGGCCACTATATACTGGTTAGGGGAAAAATTCAAGAGGAAGAGGTAACACTCATAAATATGTATGCACCAAACACGGAGCACCCAACTATGTAAAGCAAACCTTAACGGACATGAAAAATCTAATATCCAATACTACAATTTTAACAGGAGACCATAACACCCCATTATCCCAAAAAGATAAGTCAACCAGAAAAAAACTTAGCAAAGAAATAACAGAGCTGGGGCTGGTGAGATGGCTTATTGGTCTAAAGCACCTACTTAGAACAAGCTTAGCAAAGCACAGGGACCGCAGTTCAATACCCCAGCACCACATGCCAGCCAGCCCAGCCCCCTGGTGGGCTGAGCTGGCCACACACACACACACACACACACACACACACACACACACAGAAATAAATAAATATAAAATTTAAAAAAAGAAAGAAAGAAATAACAGAGCTGAACAAGAGCTTGAAACAAATGGACTTGGTGGACATATACAAAGTGTTCCACCCAAACACAACTGAATACACACATATCTCAGCTGCACATGGGTCATTTTCTAAAATAGACCACTTAATGGTCAACAAGTCATACTTAAGTATTTGCAAGAAAAGAGAAATTACCCCATGCATATTATACGACCACAGTGCAATGAAACTGGAAATAAATTACAAAAAAAAAACTGGGGAAAAAAATCTATATACATGGAAATTAAATGGTACCCTACTCAGCAACTAATGGGTCACAGATGAAATTAAACAGGAAATTCGACAGTATCTACAATTCAATGAAAACTCAAGCACAACTTATTGGAATTTATGGTATCCAATGAAAGCAGTTCTCAGAGGAAAATTCATAGCTGTGAACCTACACATTAGGAAAACAGAATGGGAACAAATAAACATCCTAACACTGCACCTTCAATAACTAGAAAAGGAAGAACAAACAAAACCCAGAGCCCATAGACAGGAAGAAAGCATAAAGATTAGACCAGAAATTAATTCAATTGAGATGAAGAAAACAGTTCAAATAACTGATCAAAGAAAAAGCTGGTTCTTTGAAAGATTAAATAAAACTGATAAGCCTCTAGCTAACCTCATGAAAAAGAGGAAAGAAAAAATTTAAATACAAGCAATAAGGAATGAAAAGGGTGTAATTACCACAGACCCTGTAGAAATTCAGAAGATCATCAATAGCTACTTTGACAATATTTACTCTCACAATATAGAGGACACAGAAGAAATAGGCATTTTCCTAGAAAGGTACAAATAACCACAAGTGAACTGAAAAGATATAACCACTCTCAATAGCCCGATAACAGCCAGTGAAATATGAGATATAATTAAAAACCTACTGAAAAATAAAAGTCCAGGTCCAAATGGATTCACAGCTGAATTCTATAAGACACTTACAGAAGATGTAGTCCCTATGCTCCTCAAACTCTTCCGTGAAATTGAAAAGGAAGCAATCCTCCCAAAATCATTCCTGGAGGCAAGCAGTATACTGATACCAAAACCAGGGAAAGACGCAAGTAAGAAAGAAAACTACAGGATAATTTCCCTCATGAACATAGATGCCAAAATCCTCAATAAAATCCTAGCAAATAGAATACAGCAAATCATCAAGAAGATCATACACCATGACCAGGTAGGATTCATCCCAGGGATGCAAGGATGGTTCAATATTTGAAAATCTATAAATGTAATACACTATATCAATAGAGCGAAAACTAAAAACCACATGATCATCTCCATTGATGCAGAAAAGGCTTTTGACAAAGTCCAACACTCATTCATGTTCAAAGTCCTACAGAAAATTGGAATAGATGGCCTCTATTTCAACCTGGTAAAAGCCATTTATGAAAACCCAGGAGTCCTAGTCCAGGCCCGGTGAGTGTGTGGGAGAACTTCCCGCTACCCTGTGCCAGCAGAACCTACTGGTTCCAGCCCAGGCACAGCATGGTTGAGACCCTCTTCCACCACCTTGGGACACCCCCTACCACTCTGTAGCACATCCTCCATCCCGCCTGCCAAGTAGGAATTTCTGCTGCATTCCAGGAACCCCCAGACTCAGTCCTAGCCCAGGCTAGGTGAGTGTGTGGGAGAGCATCCCGCCTGCCAAGTAGGAATTTCTGCTGCATTCCAGGAACCCCCAGACTCAGTCCTAGCCCAGGCTAGGTGAGTGTGTGGGAGAGCTTCTGGCTACCCTGCATCAGGGTGAGCTACTGGTCCCAGCTCAGTTGCAGCATGGGTGAGACGCACTTCTACCCCATTGAGAAGCCACCCACCAGTTCGAGGCACCTCCCCTACCCCGTCTTCCCTGTAGAAATTTCTGTGGTGTTCCACGAACACCCACACCCAGCCCTAGCCCAGGCCCTGTAAGTGTATGGAAGACCTTCTGGCTTCCCTGTGCTGGTGTGACCTACTGGTCCCAGCCCATGCACAGCGTGAGTGACACCCTTTTTCTCTCTACTGGGATGCCCCTGATCACTCCGAAATACCCTGCCATACCCCGCCTACAGAGTAGGAATTTTGCCCCATTGGGGGAACCCCCAGATCCAGTCATAGTCCAGGCCCGTAAGTGTAAGGGAGATCAGCCTCTCCCCCCTACTCCACCTTCTCCCTTCCAGACTCAGCTCAGGTCTGGCATACAGGACATGGGTGAAACCCTGCAGCTTCAATCCCTTCAGAGAGTGTAGGGGACAGAACTACCCAGCTAGTCCAGGAGCAGAACATCTTGCCAGAGGGGCATAACAGGTTCACCACTAAAGGCAGCAGCAGGAAGGAGCTGAGCACAGCAGCCAGACCCAAGCCAGGCACAGCTGGATAAATCCAAACTTTGTAGATCTTCAGTAGGTGCTAAGGTTATAACTGCAACAAAGATCTATAACAAAGGTCAGAAGACAGTGCTACACAAAATGATGAGAAGGAACAAAATCTAAATTCAGAACACAAGCCCACCCATAACAAGTGCAGAGAACACTAACACAGAAAAATTGCGAATCACACAGCTGAAAACAATGAATCAACAACTTCTGAAATAAAGAAACAACTACAGAAAGGTATAGAGGAAATCAGATTGGAAATAAAAAAGAAATCTTTGAATTAATAACATCTGCAGTAAAGAATCAAATGCAGAAACATATGAAGGAAAACCAATGCCCACCCAGAACAAGTGTAGAGGACACTAGCTCAGCTCAAATGTATGAATTAATAGCGTTGATATTAAATAAGCAACAACAGAAAGTCATAGAGGAACTCAGAGTGGAATTCTTTTCTACTCGTTCAGCTCAAATGTACGAATTGATAGAGTCGACAGTAAACAAGCAACAGCAGAAAGTTATAGAGGAACTCAGAGGGGAAATATTTTCTAAAATAAGAAAAAAAGAATTCTCTGAACTCAAAGCATCTGAAGTAAAGAATCAACTACAGAAACATAGGAAGGAAACCCAATCTGAAAAAAACACTGCAGTAAAAGAATTAATTGCTGCTTCTAAAGAAGACATTGACAAAAAAAAATAGTGGAGATTAGTAAAATGATGGATTTCTTGAATGAACAATACAGGAAAGAAATAGATCGCGTGAAGCAGAGTCAAAGAGATACAGAGGAAATTAAAATCTCAATCACAAGCTTGCAAAACCGTTTAAGTGAAAGTGAAGACAGAGTTTCAGATCTTGAAGATGCTGGTGCAGCTAGTGAAAAGGCAGGAAAGGACCTCTTAAAAACAACTAGGATGCAGGAAAGAATAATCCATCACCTGCAAGATGATGCAAAGATGAACAATGTGAGAATAATAGGCATCAATGAGAAAAGCGTCAATACAAATGCAATTACAAAAATATGGGCAGAAGTAATAGCAGAAAACTTCCCAAATATGAGGAAACAACCTGCCATTCAGATAACTGAAGCACACAGAATGCCAAGTAAGCTCAACACAATTAAAAACACACCGAGACATATAGTCATCAAGATCCCAGAAATTCAGCACAAGAATAAACTACTGAAAGCCACTAGAGAAAACAAGCAGATCACATTCAAAGGAAAACCCACAAGAATTATGGCTGACTTCTCTTCACAATCAGGAAGGCAAGAAGAGCATGGAGCAGAGTACTTCAAGTCCTCTATGAAAACAAATTCCAGCCCAGACTACTATATCCTGCTTAACTCACTTTCAAGTTTGAGGGAGAAGTGAAATACTTCCATGACAAAGAACAGCTAAAGATTTTCATGATGTCAAAGCCAACCCTACACAGGCTACTGAAAGATGTTCTAGAGAGGGACCAAAATGATCAGAACTCCACGAATGAGAACAGGAGCAACGAACTAAATACAGCAAGAAATTAAACACAGAAGAAAAAGGAGTAAAAGACAACAGGTAAATAACATGTCAATCGTAACACAATACATCTCAATTCTAACCATCAATGTAAATGGACTCAATTCACCAATAAAGAGAAATAGACTGCCACAGTGGATTAAGAAACAAAATCCAGCACTATACTGTATACAAGAAACACATGTAACTCATAAAAACATTTATAGGCTGAAAGTCAAAGATGGAACACAATACTACATGTCCCAGCACCTCAGAGAAATGCACAGGTAGCAATCCTATTCTCAGACAGTCTCAACTTCAAACCAACAAAGATCAAGCAAAATAAAAAAAGGGCACTATATACTGATTATGGGAAAAATTCAAGAAGAAGAGGTAACATTCATAAATATGTGTGCAGCAAACACGAGAGCCCCAAACTATATAAAGCAATTTTTAATGGACATGAAAAATCTAATATCCATGGTGTTATGTTGAGCTGTTGCGGGGTCCGGTCAACAATTTTTGACATTGCCAGTGAAGCAGAAGACCCAATACTATTAGGGACGACAGCATTCTTATAGAATATTTTGCTGATTCAACACACCTATATTATTTAAATGATGGAACTTAAAAAAGGGGAAACAAAATGAATGTCCATTATGTATCTGTGTATTCAAAGTGGTTAGGATAGATATATAGTTACATTCTCTTAATGAATAGAGGGATTTGTTCTAATGTTGTTTGTAAATAGGATATCAAGTCCGTATCTTCTACAGCAATTAACCAACAGGAAGAATGTATGCAAAGTGTTAATTAATAAAACTGTCCTCCCAATTTGGCTTGAAAATGTATCATTGTTATTTGTTTCTCAATAGAATTGTGGGGAAAAAAATCTAATTTCCAATATCACAATCTTAACAGGAGACCTAAACACCCCATTATCCCCAAAGATAGGTCTTCCAGACAAAAGCTTAGCAAAGAAATAACAGAACTGAACCATAGCTTGAAAAAATGGACTTGGTGGATGTATACAGAGTGTTCCACACAAACACAGCTGAATACATATTTTTCTCAGCTTCACTTGGGTCTTTTTCTAAAATGGACCACATACTGGTCCTTAGGTCAGGCTTTAGTATATGTAAGAAAACAGAAATTATCCTGTGCACATTATCTGACTATAATGCAATGAAACGAAATAAATGACAAAAGAAACCAGAAAAAAAAAAAAAACCTTAAATGCATGAAAATTAAATGACACCCTACTCAGCAACCAATGGGTCACAGATGAAATTAAACAAGAAATTCAGCAATATCTACATTTCAATGAAAATTCAAGCACAACTTATCAGAATTTATGGTATACAATGAAAGCACTTCTCAGAGGGAAATTCATAGCTGTGAACTCACACATTAGGAAAACAAAACGAGAAAAGCTAAATTCCCTAATGCGGCACCTTCAACAACTAGAAAAGGAAGAGCAAACCAAACCTAGAGCCCAAAGACGGGAAGAAATCATAAAGATTACACCAGAAATTAATTCAATTGAGACGAAGAAAACTATTCAAAGAATTAGAAAAACAGAAAGCTGGTTCTTTGAAAGATTAAATAAAATCGATAAGGCTCTAGTTAACCTCATGTAAAAGAAGAAAGAAAAAATTCAAATAGAAGCAATAAGGAATGAAAACGATGTAATTACCACAGATTCAGTGGAAATTCAGAAGATTATCAATAGTTATTTTGAGAATATTTACTCTCACAGAATAAGAGACACACAAGAAATGGACAGATACCTAGAAAGGTACAAATTACTACAACTGAATCAACAAGATATAACCACTCTCAATAGTCCAATAACAGCCAATGAAATAGGAGATGTAATTAAAACCTAATGACAAATAAAAGTCCAAATCTGGATGGATTCACAGCTGATTTCTACAAGAGATTTACAGAAGATGTAGTCCCTATACTCCTCAAAATCTGCAATGAAATTGAAAAGGAAGCAATCCTCCCAAAATTATTCCTGGAGGCAAGTATTATACTGATACCAAAACCAGGGAAAGACACAACTAAGAAAGAAAACTACAGTCTGATCTTCCTCATGAACATAGATGCCAAAATCCTCAATAAAATCCTAGAAAATAGAATGAAGCAAATCATTAAGAAGATCATACAGCATGACCAGGTAGGATTCATCCAAGGGATGCAAGGAAGTTCAATATTTGAAAATCTATCAATGTAATACACTATATCAATAGAGCGAAAACTAAAACCCACATGATCATTTCAAATGATGTAGAAAAGGCTTATGACAAAGTCCAACACTCATTCCTGTTTAAAGTCCTACAGAAAATTGGAATAGATGGCCTTTTCTTCAATCTGATAAAAGCCATTTATGAAAACCCAATGGCTAACATAATTCTAAATGGGGAAAAACTGAAATCTTTTACTCTTAGATTGGTACAAGACAAGGATGTCCTCTATCACCACTAGTATTCAATATAGTACTGGAATCACTAGCTACAGCCATTAGAGAAGAGAAAGAAATAAAAGGAATAAGAATGGTTAAAGAAGAAGTTAAATTACCTTTATTTGCAGATGACATGATACTTTACTTGGAAGAGTCAAAAAACTCCACCAAGAACCTACTAGAATTAATACAGAAATTCAGTAGCATAGCTGGTTATAAAGTCAATACCCAAAAGTCAATTGCATTCCCCTACACAGATAACAAACACACTAAGAGGGAAAGTATAGAAATAATATCTTTTACAATAGCACTGAGGGAAACCTTCAAATTAATCTAACTAAAGAAGTCAAAAATATTTTCAAGGAAAATTAGAGTAAAAAAGAGATGGTAGAGGATTTCAGAAAATGGAAAGATATTCCATGCTCCTGGATAGGAAGAATCAACATTGTGAAGATGGCCATACTCCCAAAATTGCTGTACAGATTTAAAGCAATCCCTATGAGACTACCACCAACATACCCCTCAGAGCTAGAGAAATTATTTCTAAAATTTATCTGGAACCAGAAAAGACCTAGAATAGCAAAGGCAATCCTGGGCAACAAAGACAAGGCTGGAGGCATTACAATACCTGACTTGAAATTATAGTACAAGCCTACTGTGATAAAATCAGCACGGTACTGGAAACAAAATAGACCTGAGGATCAATGTAATAGATTAGAAGATGCTGAAGGCCCTACTAACACACTCAGCCGCCTTGTCTTTGACAAAGAGGCCAAACATACTCACTGGAAGACAGATAGCCTCTTTATCAAATGGTGCTGGAAAAACTGGCTCTCTATATACCAAAAACTCGAACTTGACCTAGGTCTATCACCATGCTCTAAACTAAAGTCAAAATGGATTAAAGATCTAAATATTAAAGCAGAGACACTAAATCTCCTGGAAGAGAAAGCAGGAGGAACTCTTGAAGACATAGGGGTAGGCAAAGAGTTCATGAACAGAAATCAAATCGCACGGGAAACATTGAAAGAATTCACAAATGGGACCTGCTCTTACTGAGAAGTTTTTGCACGTCAAAAGAAATTACCAACAAAGTTAAAAGGCAACCCCAAAATTTAGAAAAAATCATGACAAATAAGTATTCAGACAAAGGTCAGCTCTCCAGAATTTATAAAAAACTGAAAAACACTAGGACCCCAAAATTTAAAGACCCAGTCCAGAAATGGGCATCCAAAATAAACACACACTTCTCAGACGATGAAATTAAAGAAGGGAATAAATATATGAAAAATGCTCCACATCACTATCCATCAGTGAAATGTAAATTAAAACATCATTGAGATATCATCTCACCCAAGAAAGGATGACTATCATAAAGAAATCAACCAACAACAAATGTTGGAGCTGATGTGGGGGAAAAGGAACATTTCTCCATTGCTGGTGGGAATGTAGACTGGTGCAACCACTATGGAAATTAGTGGAGACTCCTTAGAATATTTGGACTGGAAATCCCACTTGATCCAGGTATTCCTCTATCGGGAATTTTTCAGAGGACCTGAAAACATCATATCATAGAGATATATGTGTGCCTATTTTTATAGCAGCACAATTTGTGATAGCCAAATCTTGGAAACAACCAAGATACTAATCACCTGAGGAATGGATGAAAAAGATGTGGTATTTTTATACAATGGAGTATTTCTCAGCTCTAAAGAATGATAAGCTCGAATCCTTTATATTTAAGTGGATGCCACTTGAAAATGTACTCATAAGTGAAGTAAACCAGACACACATGAGTAAATATCATATGGTTTCCCTATTATAAGAAATCAAAAGAAGAAATACAAATAGAAAGGTATAATTCAAGTAAAAGGAGAGCAAGAACTTGAGGACTAGACAATAAAAAAGAGCACTGAGAAGAGCTAGGAAACAAGCCATACAGTTATATGTAGAAGATGAGTAAGGCAATGATCCTGAGAATCTTCAGAAGATTTTTTAATCTAGCAGTTAATTGGAATGATTCTCACCCTGACTAACCACATATACTGACACCTGTGAACTAAGCAACTGCATGGAAGATGGCAATTTGTACTAGTAGGTTCATGCTTGCAGTGCCTATCATTCTGGTCTTCTGAATATGGGCTGTTTTTCATGACAAACCAGTTGCTGCTGTGCTGTCTCTCAGGTAGATGATTGTTCAAAAAGAAGGGGGCTGTCAATAAAGGCAGGAGATAGGAAAAGAAATGTTACAGGACTGTCCTGCTACAAGGTTGTATATGGTTAGATTTATGGACTTATTTGTAAACATAAGAATTATATAATTCTTTTTGCCTATCTTTAAAATATGTTCTAATTTCTAAATGTTTTTTCATCATATTCTGTAGGGATTTAAATTTCAACTTATCAATACTTGATGAAAAATAACTGTTCCATGTTATGCCTAAGATGTTTGATATTCAGACATATAGTGAGGTTAAGCTTAACTGCCTAGGTTGTATGGTAATCACAATAAGTTTCTCTTCTGGAGGGTTAACAACCTAAGTTTTTTTATGAGCAGAATATATTTATTGAGGGAAAGGAAGCTCCTGTCCAAGAGAGGGACAGGAGGGTGGTCCCGAGTGGATAGTTCACTCAACAACCTAAGTTTGCAGATCAAACTTAGAGAAAAAGGAGGGTCACAAGGACAGCCAACATTTTGGCCCTAGCCTTCCAAAGTCAATTAAGACTCAGGACATATGAGATCTTGTACTGTAACACATCATGTAACTCAGTAGAGTCCCAAATTTTCTGATCGAGGAGATTATGAGGCTGAAGAGGAAAGTGATCGATGATGTACAGTGTGCCTAAGGAGAGTCACATGGAGAGAAAATGGCCAAGCAATGGCCGTGACTCATCCACATGGCTGACACTGACAAAGGTTCTACAATCTGAGGTACAGGATCTCAGGATAAATCCTGAGGGGATTTCACTGACCTTATCAGACCCAAAAGCTACATCTCTTGTTGCATTGGTCTTGCTTTATCTTGGTCTTAACCATCCAGCAGAAAAGTATAAAAATGGAGTACAAGAAGTAAAGCCATGCTGTTATATTGAGCTGTAGGGGGACTCAGGTCAACAATATTTGACACTGCCAGTCTAGTGGAAATCCCAATACTTTATGGATTATTGGACTCTTTTAGAATATTTTACTGGGTTAACACACCTGTAATATTCAAATGACGGAACTAAATAAAAAGGGGGATATATAAATGAATGTCCATTTTATGTCTGTGTATTCAAAATGAGTAGGATAGATATATAGTTACATTCTCTTAATGAATAGAGGGATTTGTTTTAAAAGTGTTTGTAAATAGGATATTTGTGTGCATCTTGTAAGCAAATAACCTCTAGGAAGATAGTATGCAATGTGTTATTTAAACTATCCTACCAATTTGATTTGAAACTGTCTCACTGCTATTTGTCTCTCAACAAAATTATGGAAAAAATTAAAAATAAAAAAATAAAAGATAAGAATAGCAAAAAAAAAAGACAATATGCAGTGTATTAATCATTGAAACTTTCCTACTAATCGGTTTTTAAATTGTCTCATTGGTATGTGTTTCTCAGTAAAATTATTTTAAGAAGAATCTAAATGCTATTTTGTGAGAACAGCTATCCACAAGGACATGAATTTACAGTAAAACATGTGAGTACAGACCTAGATGGTAACTAGATGGGTCACAATGTTCCAAGCTGTTTGTGGGTCACCTGGCCGAACATCTCTATTTGGTGTAGAAACTGAGCCCTCAAAAGATAAGGTCACTCATAGAAATTTCATGGCTACTTAGTAACACAGATAAGACTTAAATTTAGGGTTAGAAATTCCATTGTATGAAATATTACTAGTTGTACTGACTCCCTGGGAATTTGAAAAGTCATCACACTCCCAAGAAGAGTTTATGCTAAGAAATAGATGCTGTTCCTTCATGCTTACGTGCAAGAGAAATCAAGAGTCTCATTTATATTTACAAAACAGCATATCTTGACAAAGCACTTGAAGTCTTTTAACAGTTCACCAGCTGGTGTCTGTGAAAACCTACCACTTCACTGGTCTCTCAGCTATTTCAGTAAATTTATCGTTATTTGTCATATGTTGTAAAAAATATACCCCAATTTCAAGTTATTGCATATTTTTGGTGTTAATTCAGGTCTAAGAACTCCCTTAGAAAATGTAGGAATCATATCCACCTTCTAAATAAAAGATCTGTTTTTGTAAATAACATTTCCATTGGCAGCACACCAGCAGCTTCCATATTTATAAAGAAATTGTTAGTTACATTTCTATCTATATTTAAGTTAAAACGGATTTTCCAAGGTCTGAGAATAAATATTCTCATTTTGTACAATAAAGATTGTAAATCACTTGGGGTTTTAGAGTAATTCTCATTTTGTACAACGAAGATTACAAATCATTTGGGGTTTTGGAATAGTCTTTCAAAATGCTAACATCTTTGTATTCATCAATAGCTTAGAAATTTCCTGAAGGCAAGGCCAGGCCTTATTCTCCCAACAATGACAATGGTTTCAGTAACAATATGCATAGTCCCCTAATTAGCATTTGTTGAATGACTAATAGATGCATATGTGAAGACATGTACTTTTCAAGTGATTGCAGAGCACAAGGAGGATTGGAATTTTTCCACTGTTTGGTAAGAGCTTTGTCCTGGGCACATAACTGTACAAAGGTTCCAGAGAAAATTGATAATAATGGCTGCCATTTCTTCTTTACCTCAAAATCAGCTATAAAGGCTGCATGTTGGAGGAAGAACAGTAATGTGAGAATATTATTAGTAACAGTTAGTGTTTGAAAAATAGATTGAAAAGAGTAAAATGGGATGTGCCTGTTTATTTGTTTTCAATATTTCTGAGTTTTACATACACAAAACATACCAGATATCTTCAGGTAAAAAGTATTTCATAATATTTCATTTGCCAAGGCAACCATGATTTCATGGAAAGGGCAGTGTCTTCTTTATGTACCAGGACAAGGTCACCTTTATATTGCAGAATTTATCACAATTTCAATTCTCTGATGGATGCTCATTACATATTAGGCAAAATAATATAACAAACAACTATGCCAATGTATGTGTTCTACTTTGAGTAAATATGACATAGTATTTTTACATCTTAAATCTCATTTTATAGCTGATATTATCAAATCAAATCCACCAAAAATATAAGGTCCATTTATGACAACGTTAACACAAATAAATTTAAAATTCCTTTTATGACATGAAGACAAAAAACTAATATAATTTCAGAAATGAAATAGTTTCCAACTTCTTAAAGGAAGATGTCTATTTTGCCTCCTTTCACACAAACCCCTTAGTAGGTCCAGTGAATCTATGCTACTGACAAAGCATACAGAAACTTGGGAGCTGGATCATGGATCCATCTTCCCAGAACCTTATAAAAACACTGTGTTGAGCTCCTGCAAAATACTGTCTTAGTTTTTGAGCTTAAATTAAACAACAGAGATCTTTGGTCAATACCATGGAAGGCCTAGGAGCGCTCAGTTTGAAAAAGGAGTCGCTTAGCAGCTTCACATGACACTGTCAGCTTTCTCCATGCAGCCCAAATTGGTGACTAAGGATGGTGCAGTAGTGGGGTTAGCCATGCATATATTTTGATGTTGCCCTTGTCAATTTCTCGGTTGGTGTCTTAGAACAGAGGCCGGTGGCTTTCCGTGTCAGATTTGTGAAAGGGCCAGTGGTTGTTTCCAATGCCGTAGCCATCACTCAAGTTAAAAATCCAGGCAGGTTTCTAATGCCCCATTTAATGAATTCACCAGCAAGGATATATGTGAAGGAATTGTGCAAACATGATTCCATTTTAAATGCCAAGCTCATCTCCTTTGGAGCCTCATCAGTGATGATGAAGAGTTAACCAACCTTGTTTAGACAGCATCCCATTTATTGGCATCATTAATAAAAATAATAGGAAAAACCTGTCTCAGCTGAAGAAAGAATGCCCTACAGGATGTAAACAGACCCCTGTGAATGTTCATCAGCTAGACTTCTTGTAGAAGTTGAGATTGAACAGAAATCTGTTATTACTCATCGTCCTCATTAAATGTATATTTTTTTCCTATTAGTGTTCCCAAGGCCTTGCCAAGGTGTTTTTGAGAATTCGAATGGCCTGGCTCATTTTCATTTAGCTGAGGGGAGAACATGGTGAATTGTGTGCGGAGTAATACATCTCCTGCCCTCCCCCACTCCCCAGTAGCGCCCTCCAGGGCCTCGGGTTTATACATGGGTTGTATGTGGTTTCCTGGCCTGTGGAATCTCCCCACTCCAATCCATCTCGTGCTCCTCTGGCAAGCACTCTTAAAGAACAGATAAGCCAATCATCTCCCTACCCAAAAAAATGTCAGTGGCTGTGAGATAAAGCTCAGGTTTGCCTTACATCAGGGCCAGACATTGTGTGGCTCCTGCCCAGCCTCACCTCACCCATCATCTCACCTAGGCTCCCACTGGCTCTGATTGCTAATCACACTCTCTGTATCTCTCTGTGATTCATTTGTGCTGGTTTCTGCTCTCGGCAGCCTTGTCGCAAACCTCTGCATGTCCTGACACTCATGCCAACCCTGACATGCTAGAATAATTGTTTCTTCTATCCTCCCCTTTGCAAAAGTATTGCTAAAAGAATGTTAAGATCCTTTTTCATATCTTGTAGTGTGTTTATTTTAATAAGTATATGAACTCTTCTCCTCCCCTACTGAGAATTTAAATCTCTCTCTCTCTCTCTCTCTCTCTCTCTCTCTCTCTCTCTCTCTCTCTCTCTGTTAGAACCAGGGATTGAACTCAGGCCCATGCACTTGCCAGGGAAGTGCTTAGTCCACTGAGCCATCTCCCTGGCCCCAAAATCATTTTCAATTAGGAAATGAGTGACAATTCAGTATAGCGTACCTTGGTCATCAACTAAATTTTTTTTCGTGATTCTGGACACAAACCAAATTGGGCAAGAACTGAATGAAATTCAATGGTTAGGTTCATTGTTGACCTTATGGAGAAATTTGATTTGACTTTCATCCAATTTGGTTTGCAGCCAGAATTCTGGAAAGAAGGAAATTCATGAACCACAGTACCACCATATTCCCTTATAACTAGAAGTATAAGACTTTTCATATAATAAGAATTTATTATGTTTGGAAGGAAAATATAGAAGAAGGGGGAAAAGAGAAGGGAGGAGAGGAGAGGAGAGAGGGTAGGGATGGCAAGGGGAGGGGAGGGAAGGAGAGGGGGGAAGGAAAAGGAGGGGTTAAAGGAGAAGAGAGAAAGGAGGAAAGAAAGAAAAAAAGAAAGAAAACTTATTTGTATAATGTTTCTCTACCTCATTCCCAGCCTAAAAATGTGACAGAAACATGATCCATTTAAGCAGTTTAATTATTTAACTCAAAATGTGGGCTCTGAAGTTCAAGTGAGTCTACATGCAACAGCTGAGGTGTCAAAACACATTGAAAACAATAATGCAAAAATAACCAGGTGTAATCTATGCTGAGTATTTTCCTCTGGCACCTCTTCCCCAACCATTCAATTTAGAATCGTGTTCTGTAATTACCATATCTGTTTCAAGGTCCCATTTTTGGCTGATTCTTAAATGGATGAAATACATACAGCTTCCAGATACTGAAAATAATACTATAGGCCAGGTGTGGTAGCGCACACATGTAACCCCAACAATCAGGACATCGATGAAAAAGGATCACTAGGAGTTTGAGACCAGCCTGGACTACATAGTGAATTCAAGCCTAAATTACATAACAAAACCCTATCTCAAAATACCAAAAGAAAAAAGAAAGAAAAAAATCATATAAAGAATAACCTAGAGCCGGGGAGATGGCTCAGTGGATTAAGCGCTTCCCTAGCAAGCGCAAGGGCCTGAGTTCAATCCCTGGTTCCACCAGAAA
>NW_004524627.1:6630116-6643660 GCF_000260255.1 Octodon degus | reverse complement strand
AACCTAGATTGGTCATTTGAGAATTTGCAAATTAAAACAACAGTGAGATTTCATCTCACCCAAAGAGGGTGGCTATCATCAAGAAATCAAACAGCCCCAGTTCCGCAAAATAAATAAATAAATAAATAATAAAAATAAGAAAGCTAGAGGAGGGGGTGTTATTTGGGCCGCAGAGATGCCTCAGTCAGGTACGTGCTTCCCTAGCAAGCGCAAGGGCCTGAGTTCAATCCCTGGTTCCACAAAAAAAAAAAAAAGAAAGAAAGAAAGAAAAAGAATAATCTGATACTTTTGTTGTAATTGATTAAGTACAACCAAAGTACACCTTCATTGACACAATAAGCCGCTGTCAAGTATTTGGCCCTGAGAAATGGTTAATCACCCATTTGAGACCCAGAATTCTGACTGTCCTATAGAAACTGGGGATGACTGGCCGTGCTTCTCCAGCTGGTCAGAAGGCTGGAGCCTGAACAGGACTTCCCCCAACACCATGTTGTTTCAATACTGTGTAAAGGAGAGAGACTGTGGTGTGGCCTTCCTCCCATGACACACTGGACAAAGCCAAGACTAGGGTAAGTGGAATGAGCTGACAGTATCAAATTCTAACACTATTCATTTTTCAAAAGAAGCCTCTGAAGGTGCCTACAGACATAACAGGGCAAGAGAAGGGTAACTCATGGAGGCACCCGTCCACCAAATCCTGCTTCATTTACACTGGGGTTAATCAGTTTTACATTACTGCAGAGGTAATCGCTGCATGATTTGGAAGTTTCATGACCAAAGGGCCCCACTGCTTATACACAGGAGGTGGACAGCATCATTGCAGTTAGCACTGCAGAGTAGGGCCATTTCACTCACAGTTGGGAAGTGAAGGAGAGAGGACGAGGTCTGGGTCCCGCAGAGTTCTTGCAGTGTCACCTCCAGAGGTCTAAGAGTTCCTGCTGCCCTGCCTCTACAGCTGTCCCACTGTACAACCCGCACCCATGGCTCCAACCCTCTGTTACCAAAAAAAGCCCTGCTCTGCTCTTACCCCCCCCAAAAAAAAGCAAATGCTGAACTTTTAATTGGAAATAATAATGATGCTCTCCCACAAACCTGCTCCTGCTTTGCTTTGAACAAGGAACGAGGTAGTTCCATATGCAGGAATGGCAGCTGCAGGACCCACTCTTGAACAGGGGAAAGAGCAAGAGACCTAGGCTAAAAGTGAAACAGCCCATGACAGACAGAAAATAGAGAGCATTTAGAGTGACAAGTAAGGTGAAAAGCAAGCGTCTGTGTGTACCTAGGACAAAACCCAGACTTCTTATCATGACCGATTAGGACCTACAGAATGCGACACCATCCAACCCCAGCATCACGTAGCGTTTCTCATTTGCTTGAGTCACTCCAGTGGGCATTTGTCCTCAGATGGCCCAAGCCCTCTAAGCACCTGGGGCCCTGGGTGCTGGCTGGTCCCTCTAGCTGGAAGGAGCAAGGCTTCATGCCCGGATCTGTCCAGTCCTTCAGGCAGCAATTCCACCCCTCAGCATCCCCACACAGCATCACTAGCCATCCTATTTAAATAGACCTACCTCTCATCACATTATTTAGCTTCGCTCTCTTTCTTTCTCTTTAGCACTTATCACAGGCTTAAAAATGTTTATTTCCTGTTATTTTCTCAAAATAAGAACCTTTCCCTGTAATGTGTTTAGCACTTTCTGCCTGTCATGTGCTAGGAGTTCAGGAAATGTCAGTGGAAAAATTAATGAATTAATGAATGAATGGGTGAATGGGTGAATGTGTCAGGAATGAAACATAGTAACAAAAAAAAAAAAAACCCTGTTTCTAAAAATCTGACCCTTAAGTCACTTGATCAGAATTTGTACTCCTGTCATGCTGCTAATTCTAGTTAATTTGATCCTCCAAACTTTTTGAATCCCTCAAGACTATCAGGATAGCCAAGTACAAAAAGACCTTGGATACTATGAAGAAATAGTTGTCTACAAAGCTAGGGATATTCTTGTTCATATGGGGAAGACATGCTGTACCCTAAAAGTCTATCCCTACCATCAGACCAGGCCCCATTCTGGAGCAGATAAACTCAGAAGAATTGGAGGTATTTTCTGTTGGTTTGCCCTCAGGAGGACAGACAGAAAAAAAATCTGTTGGATTTTAAGTTTCTAAAAACATGAAAACTCTGGACTGCATGTGTTTTTTGGGTACACAGCCCCACTGTAGATGGGATATTTTTAACTGCAGCCTCCAAAACTGGAGCACAGTGCCAAACAGGTCAGCTGATCCTCTGCTCTCTGACTGATAGTGGTGGTTTAAAAATGACCCCACGTTTCTACTCTTCCCTTTAAAAAAGTGCAGTTCAGTTTCTGCATTCCTGCCTTGGGATTATGTTGATCACCAGCAAAGCTCTAAGAAAGTAATAGAGGTGATGCTGTGTGACCTTCAAGCTGGCCAGGAAGGGCCAACTTCCCTGATGCTCTGTGGGAAGCCTGGGAGAGGCCTCAGGGGATAACTAAAACTTCCCACCCACAAGCCAGTCAGGTAAGGAAGCCACACGATCCTCTTCATTTGCTGTTATTTACATTTACACACCAGTCTGTCCTTGGTGTTTAGGTACATGAGTCTCTGCTAAGGTGTGCGGGCATTTAGCCATGAATGGGGTGCAGTTTCCAGCCCCCAGACTTTCTCTTGCTGCCCCACAGTAGCCCTGCCTCTCCCCCTCTCCAGCTGCTGAAAACCACTAAGCTGCTCTCAGGAAGGGAGGAGCAAGTGGCTGGTGTCCCAGTGGCATCTCCGCTGCAAAGTGTTGAAGATCCCAAGTTCCACTCACCCAGCCCAGGCCCTCCCAAATTCCTCCAGGCAACTGGGAGGGGTCCTAACTGGCTCTTAATGGTGGCCTTTGAAAACTGCTTGTACTTTTAACCAGAGTGCCCCTCTCCTCCTCTGCCTGTCTTGGCACAGATCCACAGCCCCAGTGCTGGTGCACAGGTGACTTTGTAAACAAGGGGGAGGGTGTCACTGTATCCATAAAACTAAGCTGTCACTGCCTGAGACAGGAGTAAGGGCCGAGCCTGCAGTAAGTAGAACAAATACCAGGCTGCAACTCGCCATCTTCCCTGAAAACTCACAGCACAAATCATTCAAAAAGTAAAAGTGCACTCACAGGTTCTTCTGGTTTTTATTTTTTTAGACCTGAATAAGTTGCTTGTGTTCCCTGGAAATCAACATTCACTTCCACTGGCACAGACAGCAGCTGTGTTACCAAGGAGGCGACAAATTCCAGTGGCTTCTCTGGGGGTTTATGGCTCTCCCCAGAGAACTAGTGGGAGCACTCAGAATCACTGCATTCACTAAGCACAGATGGAGTGAAGAATGTGGAAAACAAACAAACAAACAAACAAAAAACCATACCTCTTTCACTAAAGGCACCCATAGACCAGCAGAAGTCCATGGTATTACTATTCAAGCAGTCTTGCTTACATCCATAGCTAACACTCCCTCTCCTGTTCTTCTCCTCAACTCAGCAATTCCTTCCCTTTGAACAGGGTCATTCCCTTTTCCCAGTATCTGCTGTACCCTTCAGATTTTATTTTCTCTTTCACATTCTTACACTGAGGAGACAATAAGATATTTGCATATGCAGGTTTGATTTATTTCACTTAAATAAATGGTCTCTAGTTGCATCCATTTACCTACAAAAGTCTCAAATTTATCTTTTTATAGTAAAATAATACTCTAGTGTGTAAAAATACCACATCTTCTTTATCCATTTCTCAGTAGTTGGGAATCTGGGTTGCTTCCAAGATTTAGCTATGACAAATAGAGTTGCTATAAACATGAGTACACATATATCACTGTGATATGAAGTTTTCAGTTCTTCTGGAAAAAATCCCAGAAGAGGAATAGCTGGGTGGAATTGGACCTCTAATCCTAGCTTTCTGAGGATTCTCCACACCGATTTCCATAGTGGTTGTACCAGTCTGCAATCCCACCAGCAGTGCAGAAGGTTCCTTGTTCCCCACAGCCCCTGCAGCATTTAATTGCTGACTTCTTGAAGACAGTCATTTTTTCTAGGGTGAGACAGAATCTCAGTGTTGTTTTAATGCTTAAATTTTTGTCGTTCTTTTCTTCTTTTCTCTCTTTTTAATTTCTTGTAACTTTTTGTTTCCTTTTTTCTTTCTGTTGCCAATTGTCCATGAATAGAATAATTTGGTAATCTCAGCAACTAATTTGAAGACAATACTATACAATACAATAAATACTGTCAAATTCCTATTATTTTGGTTAGTGAAATTCTGTATCATTTCTAACTTTTCTTCTTTTTACTATTTTGTATTCTCTTGAAAATAAAGGTACCTACTATAAACTTTGTGACTAATCCATTTCCAGAAAATTAAAATTTGACTATGCCTATAATTTTTATTTTTTAAAGAGAATACAAAATGGTAAAAGAAAGAAAACATTAGAAATCATACAGAATTTCACTAAACAAAATAATAGGAATCCAACAATAGTTGTATTACATACTATCTTCATAAAGAAACATAAATTAGTTGTTCAGATTACTAAATATAAGCATTTAAAATTGGATTAAAAAAAGAAAATATTTAAGCATTTTAGTAGATCAGCAGAAATCAGCCAAGTCTTCTTATATAGATCATAAATCTATCTTTTTTCCCTTCTTTCTTTTATCCTTTACCTTATCCCAGTTTTTCCATCCCATTGAAAAGATTCTTCCTTTTCACAGTATCTATTATGCCTCTCAGATTTTGTTTATTTTTTAAATTTTATTTTAATGTAACACATTGATGATGAGATTGCAAATTAATATAACCACTATGGAAATCAGCATGAAGTTTCTTCAAAAAATGAGAATTAGATTTCCCATTTGGCCCAACTAGCTTCTTCTAGGTACCTTCCCCAGTGAGTTAAGAACACCATATTGCATGCCTATCCATCTTTTATTTTCCATAAATTTATTGAGAAACAAATAGCAATGAGACAGTTTAAAACCAAACTGGTAGGACAGTTTCAATTTTTAACACATTGTATACATTCTTGCTAGTGGTTAATTGCTGTACAAGATGCAGACATGATATCCTACTTACATACACCATTAGAACAAGTCCCTCTATTCATTAAGAGAATGTAACTGTATATCGATCCTAGCCATTTGAATACACAGATATAAAAAGGACATTCATCCGCATCCCCTTTTTGTTGTTAAGTTCCGTTGTTTGAATATTATAGGTGTGTAAACTCAGCGAAATATTCTAAAAGAGTCCAGTAGCCCATAATAGTATTGGGTCTTCCACTTCACTGGCAGTGTCAGAAATTGTTGACCTGAGCACCCCACAGCACAACATAACACCATGGCTTTACTTCTTATATTTTGTTTTTATACTTTTCTGCTGGATGGTTAAGACCAAGGTAAAGCAGGACCTATGCAACAAGAGTTGTAGCTTTTGGGTCTGATAAGGTCAGTGAAATCCCCTCAGGATTTATCCTGAGATCCTGTACCTCAGATTGTAGAACCTTTGTCAGTGTCAGCCATGTGGATGAGTCATGGCCATTGCTTGGTCAATGTGCTCTCTGAGAAAGCTTGAGAGAATGTTTTCTCTCCAGGTGACTCTCCTTAGGCACACTCTACATCATTGATCACTTTCTTCTTTGGCCCCATAATCTCCTTGATCAGAAAATTTGGGACACTACTGAGTTACATGACATTATAGTACAAGTTCTCATATGTCCTAGTCTTAATTGACCTTAGAAAGCTAGGGCCAAAATGTTGGCTTTCCTTGCAGCCCTCCTTTTTCTCTAATTTTGGTCTGCAAACTTAGGTTGTTAACCATCCAGAAGACAAGCTTATTGTTATTACCATACAACTTAGGCTGTTAAGTTTAACCTCACTATCTGTCTGCGTATCAAACATCTTAGGCATAATATGGAACAGGTATTTTTCATCAAGTATTGACATGTTGAACTTTAAGTCCCTACAGAATATAATAAGAAAACATTTAAAAATTAGAATATACTTTGAAAATAGGCAGAGAGAATTATATACTTCTCATGTTTACACATAAGCCAAAAAAATCTCACCATATACAACCTTGAAGCAGGTCAGTCCCACAATATTCCTTTTCCTGTCTCTTGCTTTCATTCACCACCCCCTACTTTTTGAACAACCATCTACCTAAGAGACATCATAGCAGCAACTGGCCTGTCATGACAAGCAGCCCATAATCAGAAGATCAAAATGACAGGCTCTCCAAGCATGAAACTACTATTACAAATTACCATCTGCAGTGCAGTATCTTAGTTCACAGGTATCAGTATATATAGTTAGTAAGAGTGAGAATTTTTCCAATTAACTGCTAGATTCAAAAATCTTCTGGAGATTCTCAGGATCATTGCCTTGCCCATCATCTACATATAACTGTATGACTTGACTTATTCATGTTTCCTAGCTCTTCTCCTTTCCCTCTCTTGATTAGTTAGTCCTTGAGATCCTGCTTTCCTTTTACTTGTATTATACCTTTCTATTTGTGTTTCTTCTTTTGAGTTCTTATACTAGGGAAGCTATTTGATATTTACACATGTGTGTCTGGTTTATTTAACTTATGAGTATATGTTCAAGTGACATCCACTTCAATATAAAGGTTTGCAGTTTATCATTCTTAATAGCTGAATAATACTCCATTGTGTGAAAATACCACATCTTTTTCAACCATTCCTCAGATGAAGGGCATCTTGCTTGTTTCCAAGATTTGACTATCACAAATTGTGCTGCTATAAACATAGGTACACATATATCACTGTGATATAATGTTTTCAGATCCTCTGGGAAAATTCCCAGTAGAGGAATAGCTGGTTTAAATGGGATTTCCAGTTCAACTTTTCTAAGGAGTCTCGGTACTGCTTTCCATAATGCTTGCACCAGTTTACACTCCCACCAGCAGTGGAGAAGGGTTCCTTTTCCCCCACAGCCTCTCCAACATTTATAGCAACTAGATTTATAGCAGTCAGATCTCCCTCATTGCTTACTTCAGTTAGAAGCAAATTTGAAAATTGTTTTCCAAAATATTCAAGAAGTGTCCCAGACTCGAGTGTTTCCACACAGAAGAAATAATTTTGCAGAGTTCTACTTATCAATGATCAGTCTCTGAAAGCCAGTGTGCTTATAAGCAGCGTTCATGGATCTAATCCTAGCTCCGGAACAGTTATTTCACAGCTCTGTGCCTTAGAATTCTGCTCTCTAGAAAGAAGGGACATAAGTCAATAATATTTAACATTTTCCTGCACCATTTATCTTTTGATTCTTGTCAACGTTATTAAATTTTCAAATGGATTCTTTTTCTTTGTCTCCAAATAAGAATTACAACAGAAGAGAACAGTTTCCACTGAAACATGGAAACAACTACATTTTCCCACTCTAAAACTTTTAAAAGAATAAATTATTAAGATCTGCAGAATATGTATTCTATCTTTGGCTACTCATAATCTCACAATTTACATGGGCACTTTTTCTAAATAAGAAACAGCCTTCTCTCTGTGCTTTATGATGGCAACAAAAATTGAAGCCATAAAGAAAACCTCTAAGGTACTTTGTGACCACTGAGTCATATAACTCCGTGATTCGATAATCCATTTCATTTTTTACATTGACTATATATTCTGTAAGAGACAACAGTTTTTCTCATTAAATTAAAATTTAGAAGAAAAATAAATATCAACTAGTTTATGAACCTAGTAACAATCCAGTTGAGTAAACAATAGACTATTCATGTTAATATTTAGACTGATCATTTTCTGTGATTGTTTTTTAATCTATAAGAATAATCTTTCTTTTTAAATTTTAACTTCCGTGGGGCCCAGGAGATGGCTCATAAGCACAAGGGCCTGCCTGGCAAGCACAGTGTCCTGAGTTCAATCCCCAGTACTGTGCACCATGATGGCCTCAAGCCATTCTGGCTCCTGAAACCAGGCATGGTGGTGCACACCTCTAATCCAAGCACTGGGGCAGCTGAGTCAAAAGGATTACTATAAGTCTGAGCTGTGGAAGGAGACCCTGTACAAAATCAATAAATCTTCTTTTAAAAAAAGATGTTGAATATCTTCATGACTTCATAAAGTTCCTTTGTATCCTGTACAGTCAACCCTCTCCCCTCAAACTAAGATTGTGGAAACAATTGTTATAGCTATTATTTTTTCTTTTTTTATTTTGTTTCATGAATGAGTACTAAGTTCAGTATTATGATCCAGTATTATGGACTCAATTCTCCATCAAGAAACTGTCCCACTTTTTTATACAATGAAATACTATATAGCAATAATTATAATAAATGATATCTACATATGACAAAATAGATGATTAACGGATGGATAGTCTCCAGGGAAAAAAGGCAGGGTACACAACATTATCCCGCTTAGGTGAAATAATAGACAAACCAAACTAATTTATGTTATTAAATTCTGAATAACAGCTACACACTACAGAAAGAGTTAGTTTAGCAACTAGAATTAAACACCAGTGGGGATGGTTCTGACAGATATGTCTATTTTGTGAAAATGTATCAAGGTTTATACAATTTGTGTAACATTTAGTCTGTTGTACTTCTGTATATTTACTTTTTTTACTCAAGAAACAAAAAAAAATTAAATAAAATAAAAAATAAATTTTAACTTCCATTTGAAGCAAAAAAAGGGCAAGTACAATATTAATATGTAATTTCCAATCATTAAACAAAAGGCACAAATTATTTGTACTGTTTAATTATATACAAATAATACAAAAATTATGTATAATTCCCAAGAATTAAGGTTAATATATAAAAATAAACTGTGTTTTCTATTTACCAGCAACAAACACATGAAATAAAATTTCAAAAATATAACTAAACAACTTCATTGAGCACAGCAATGTATAATATAAAAACCATACTTTAAATATTTGTCATCTTGGTCTTCTAAATGTGTACCATTTCTAATGACATATCAATTATTACTACATTCTCTTTACAATTTTTTTTTTTAGAAAATGTAATGAAAGGGCTGGCCAGATTTTAAAGCACCTGCTTAGGCAGAGCACAGGGGCCAGGGTTTGATCCCCAGAGTGCCATGCCATCTCCACCCCCAGGGCATGCTGAGAACGCCATTGAGATTGGGTGTGGTGGTGCACCCCTGTAATCCCAGGTTTGGGAGGCTGCAAACAGGATAATCACTGTGAGTCCAATCTATGGAGTGAGACCCTGCAGATGCTGTAGACCCTGTACAAAATATATAAAAAAGAAATATAATAAAAAAGAGCAATAGGAAAAAAATTGAAGGTTTTTTGAAAGCATGTGGTAGCATTAGGCATCAATCATACATCCAATAACTATATCTGTTAATCTGAGCAACAGATTTTTTTTCTCTGAGTGCCCTGAGGGCAGGTTTGGCTGGCTTGAGTTCTGGGGATCGAACCACAGCAACTTGAGCCTGACTGCTTTGTTGAAGCAGCCACTTAAGGAACCGAGCTAAGGGGCAGGCCCCCCGAGCAACAGATTTGATGATAAAAATAGATACTATAACAATCATTGTTAATCAGCTATTCTTGTTTTGAAAATCTGTAACATACGTATTGTTGTATGCAACCCCATTTCTGTGTTTGTTTTTGTTTTCCTTGCTTTTGTTTTTACTCTTCAAACTAAAAGAAAATCATAATAAAAAACTTATTCTGTGGTTATTTGAAAATATTTGAGGATAAATTTACATGAAACATACTTAAAACTACAAAACGCTGCTGATAGCACTTAAAGAATCATAAATACACAAGGACATGTAGGATGCTCATGGATTGGAAGACTCAAAGTTTGAAGAATTTAAATTCTTCCCAGCTGACCTATAGATTGAATTCAATCTCTTTTGATATTCCAATCAACTTGCTATACACAGATTGACAAACTTATGCTACATGGTATACAGAAAGACAAAGGATTTAAACCATCCAAAACCTTCCGTAAAATGAAGAACACTGAAGAACTTTCTGTACTGTATTTTGAGACATCCACAATGCAAAATGAAATTGTACAGTACTAGTATAAAGTAGTCAAAAGACTCATGAGACAGAATAATTTGTCAAGAAATAGACTTACCACAATGACTGCATTTTCAATAAAAGTAATTCAAGGCAATTTAGTAAGAAAAACGAAATTATTTTCAATGAATTTTATGTAACATCTGTGTAATGTATAAAAGCAAAATGAATTTAACCCATTACCAACAATTTATATGAAAATTAATTTTAGATACTTGATAATACTAGATATAACATATAAAACTATGAAACTTATGGAAAAAAACAACTGAGTTTCTTTGATCACGGCTGTAGGCAAAGATTGTTTTTGATGTAGAACACAAGGCCAGACACATAGCTCAGTGGATTAAAGCACCTGCTTAGGCAGACACAGAGCCAGGGGTTCAATCCCAGGCATACCATGCTGGCCCCACCCACAGGGCACGCTGAGATGGCAATTGAGACTGGTTGTGCTGTGCACTCCTGTAATCCCAGCACTTGGGAAGCTGAACACAGGTGGATCACTATGAATCTGATCTGTGTAGTGAGATCCTGTATACCCTGTACAAAACACATTAAAAAAAAAAAAAGACTAGAACAATCTTCATAGGAGCTGTTTTCAAAATAGCACCAAACAGTGCAAAAGTTGTTCAGTGGAGAATGGAGAGGCAAACAGTGAAATTTCTTTCCCTTTTCCCCCCAGTACTTGGGACTGAACCCAGGGAATTCACACAGAACCCTATTGCCAGTCCCTATTAATCTTTCATTTTCAGACAGCATCTCAGTAAGTGGATAATTTGCCCACTCTAAACTTGCCCCTGATATACTTCCTGCCTCAGCATCTCTAAACTCTGGGATTAAGATGTGTGCTAAAGTACTTAGATAACTGTGAAATCTGTTAGGAGGAATTCCTAAAGTTTGCTCAACTGTGACAACTACTTTGTTTTACATGCCATAAATTCCTATGTTTCAAAAGCAGTATGATATGCAAAAGAAGCTAAAGACACACAAAAACTTTTTATTCTTTATGTTTGCAATTATAAGAATTTATAGACCAAGCAAAACTAATCATTCATTTTAAAAAATGGGAAATGTAGTCTCCCAGAACAAAGGAATGGTGTTGATTGGGAAAATGCATTTCCATGACAAAAAAGCAAGGCATATTCTTTATTAGTGTATGTTTGCAATATATAGTGTCTACTTCCATCGCAGGTCTTCATTACATGGCCATCTTAATTCTTTTACATTCCTTTCCTTTCCCTTCCCCTAGGCCCCCATCTCTTGGGTACCCTCCCATTTGCAGTAGATTTACCTATCTGTTTCCTTTTATCCTCCTTTTATTGTACTCTTTATGCTCTAGAAGTGAAGTCATTAAAATCATTCCATATTTAAGCCATGTGTCTGATTACGCATTCAAGGTATACACATTTTTCTACAAGTAATTGAAATTTATTTTTCTTTATAGCAGACTAATGTTCTATTGTGTTTGAGTTCCATATTTGTTTACTTTTTATTTTTAAATTTTTTAAATCATTTATTTATTTGGTAGAGCATCTCACTATGCAGCTCAGACTTATAGTCATCTCTCTCATCCTCACCAGAACTGGGATTACAGGCATGTGCCACCATGCCCAGTTTCAGTGGCTGGTTTTGTGCAGGGCTGGCATGGCATGCAGTACTGGGGATCGAAACTGGACCCTTGTGCTTGCCAGGAAGGTGCTTAGTCTGCTGAGCTATCTCCCCGGTCCACATTTTCTTCACTATTTGTCTTTTGATGGACATATCAGCCACTTGCAAGATTTGGCTACTATGAACTGTGCTGCCACACATATTAGTATGCAGGCATGACTGTAACATAATTCTTTAACTTTTTCAGGAAGATACCTGGTAAGAGAAAACTGGGTCAAATGCAATTTCTACTTTCCGTTTCAAGGAATCTCCATATTTATCTTCATAGTGGTTTTCATCATGGTGGGAAGGTTCTTTTTCCCATCACAGCCTCCCCAGCAGTTGTTATCATTTATTGACAATGGCTATACTTTTTGGAGTAAGATGGCATCTCAATATCATTCTGATTTGCATTTCCTAATGGCAAATGATGCTGAACATTTTGCCAGGTTTTTGTGGGTCATTGGCATTTCTTCCTCTGTGAAATGTTTATTCATTCTAGATGAGTCCTTTTGATTTGAGTCTTCCATTTTGGGAAGTCTAATTTTTTTTAGTTCTTTATAAATTCCAGATACTAGTTCTATGCTCAAGGCATAGCTGTCAAAATACTTCACCCCTTCTGTTGGTAGTGTCTTCATTCTACCAGTGATTTCCATTGCTGTGTGGAAGGTTTTCAATTTGACATAATTTCATCTGTTTATTCTCTTTTTTTTCTTTTTTGTATTTTAGTTCAGGGTCTACAGGGTCTACATAGTCTCACTACATAGATCAGACTCATATCGATCCACCTCTGTTCAGCCTCCCACAAGCTGGGATTACAGGTGCACACCACCACACCCAGTCTCAATCACCATCTCAGCATGGCTCAGAGGCCAGGCAGCATAAACAGGCACTGTAACCCACTGAGCTATTTGGCCAACCCATCCTTTTATTCTTGACATATTTCTTATGCAGTTGAGATTCTGCTCAGGTAGTCCTTGCCTAAACCTGTGACCTCTGGAATTTTATCCACTTTAGCTTCTAGTAGGTTAAGCATTTCTGTTTCAGTATTTAGGTCTTTGATCTGTTTGGATTTTAGTTTAGAACATGGTGAGAAATATAAATCTAACTTTAATCCTCTGTGTGCCAAATTCCCTTACACTATTTGCTAAAGAGGCTGTCTTTCCTCTTCCATAAGTTTCTGGCCCATTTGTCAAAAATAAGATGGCTGCATGTGTCTGGAGATGTTTCTGGGTCTCCTCTTCTTTTCCACTCATCTAAATACCTGCCTTTGTGCCTGTGCTGTTTGTATCGCTGTGGCTTTGTAACATCCCTTGAAGTCTGGGATCGCTAGGCCACCTGCTTTGTTCATCTAGACTAGCTATTCTGGGTCTCTTCTGGTTGGCTGCACTGAATTTGATTGTTTTCTCTACTTCTGTGGGGAATATTGTTGGTATTTCTCTTGATATTTCATTAAATCTGCATATCAGCTTTGCAAATACAATCATTTCCACAATATTTATCCTATCTAGCCAGAAGCAGGGAATATCACTCCATTTTCTGATGTCTTATTTGACCTGCTCTTTAAAAGTTCTGTAGTTTTCAATATGGAGGTCTTGCACTTCCTTGAGCAGGTTAATTCCTAACTATTCAATTGTTCTTAATGCCATTACAACTGGCATTGTGTTGTCGTAATTTCTTTCTTTCTTTCTTTCTTTCTTTCTTTCTTTCTTTCTTTCTTTCTTTCTTTCTTTCTTTCTTTCTTTCTTTTTTCTTTCTTTCTTTCTTTCTTCCTTCCTTCCTTCCTTCTTTCTTTCTTTCTTTCTTTCTTCCTTCCTTCCTTCCTTTCTTT
>NW_004524627.1:6605121-6630016 GCF_000260255.1 Octodon degus | reverse complement strand
TTTTTTTTTTTTTTTTTGTGCAGTACCATGGATTGAACTCAGGACCTTGCACTGGTCAGGCAAGCACTTATTCCACTGATCTAGCTCCCTAGTCCTCCGCTCATTATTGATGTACAGGAACACTATGGGTTTTTGTGCTAACTTTATATCCAGTTAATTGCTGAATTTAATTATTAATTTTAGAATGCTTTTGTGAAATTTTTGGATCTTTTATGTGAAGGATCATGTCATCTGCAAGTAATGATAATTTGGTGTCTTCCTTCCCCATTCATAACCCTGTTTATTTCTTTCTCTTGCCTGATTGCTTTTGATGATGCATTGAGAAGTACATTGAACAGGAGTGGTCATAACGGACATCCCTTTCTTTTTCCTGATTTTAGACAGAAAGCTCTCAGCCTCTTCCCATATAATATGATATTGACCACAGCTTTGCATAAGTGACTTTTATCAGATTGAAGTAAAGTCCTTTTATAACTATTTTGGGTTTCTTATCAAGAAAGATTGTTAGATTTTTGTCAAACACTTATTTTTACATCTGGTAAGTTGATCATGGGATTTTCATCCTTGCTGCTATTTATGTGATATATTACACCTATTGATTTTTATATGTCAAACCATCCCTGGATCTGTAGGTTGAAACCTACTTGGTTGTGATGTGTGAGTCTCTTGATGATTTATCACATTCTATGTGGCAATATTCTCTTGAGGACTTCTGCATCTATGTTCATTTGAGACACTGGTCCATAGTTTTCTTTTTGCTTCAGTCCTTATCTGGTTTTGGAATCACAGTGATGTTTGTTTCCAGGAATGATTTTGGAAGTATTCCATCTCTTTCAATTTCATTACAATTGGAGGAGTATTGGTGTTGTAACTTCCCTAATGGTCTTATAGAATTCAGCTATGAATCATCATTTAGTTATTTTAATAAGAGTATGACTATCTTGTTTATACTGTCTAATTCCATCAAATTATAACACTTAATGTTCTGCATTTCACTGTATTTAAAATGTTATTTTTCAAAATTAGAAAAAAAAATCATAAATAATTTTATGCAAATGACATCCAATCAGAATTCTTTTAGAAATAAATGATGCATTGGCTGGAGGTATAGGTTAATGTAGAGCACTTGTCTAGCATGCTTGAGGGATTACAGTCAGTGGATGCCCAGAACAACACACCATACTGCCACATTAAGGATTTAGAGGTTTAAGTGGTTTGGGGCTTGATTTTGCCTTTCTGTTTATTCAGTCTACAATTCTGAGTACCTACTCTCTGCCTGCCACTAGTTCAGGAGTTCGAACCCTCACATTAATGAGCAAAGCAGATACTTGCTTTTAAGATGTCAACAACCTACAAGAGGGAGAGTAGGGAAACAGAAAGTCAGGAAAGCATAAAAATAACTCAGTACTAAAATGTCTAAATATGTGAAAAGTGCTATGAGTGAAAAGAACAGAAAGCTTCCCCTGCAGTGACATTACCATTTCATTCTCCATCTACCACCTGACAGCAACTTTTGAAAGTTGTGGACATGACTGTATTCACAGATCAGCACTTTTAACTTTATTTATTCATTTTCCTAAAAGCATCTCAGAAATAAGCATGTATGTGCACACGCATGCAGCACCTGTGTGCATGTGTGTGTACATACATGTATGTCAGGGTGTGTGTGTGTGTGTGTGTGTGTTAAAAAGAATCAGGTTGCCACATTTGCTTTATTCTTCACGCTGCTGCAATATTTAAGAGTGGAGTGAATATATTTGAGGACATCACTTGGGGTGGGTAAAAAGGTTGGATCCAAGGACACTGTGTTCAATGCTAATCACATTTCATGTGCTACTGAGTCATATTCATATTGAGTTATCAAGTCCAAGAGCAGCCTTTTTGTCTTCCATATAAAAGACAAGCTGCTTAAAGTTACAGAATTCAGACGCCCAAGTCATTATGATACGGTTATACATAAAAGATACAGTACAGATAATTCACAATAGACAAGAACCATGTGCTGTAGGAATAATTCTTCCTCGGGTCATAATATCTGGCACAAAACATAAATAAAGTCCTGTTTTTCTCCTTCAGCGCCCTGCTGTGAAGAAATCACTGAGCCAACTTGTTATCTGCCAGGAGCAGCAGTGGTGGGGGGAGCTTTCAGCTGTGGACGCTTGTCTTATATCTTTAACAAGATGTTGACTAAGAACATAAGAAATTCCCCAACAAAAAGCAATAGTACCAATGGTTCAAAGCCTCCTATAGTAAGACAATCTGACACACTAAAATATTACACCCATGCTTTTCCATAGCTAGGAAACACACTCATAAAAACAAAGGGCTTTATATTTTTGCTGTTAGTTACTGTTTTAATTGATTATCTTGGAAAAGCAGTCTCTCGTCATGTTCTTACACATAGGCCTGGACCCTGCAACCTTGAGCCCATGTGGCAGAACTGAACTCTTTGGTGATGGTTAGCAACTCTCTACTGCTTGCTCCTTGGCATTCTGCCTACCCATACACAACTCTGCCCTCTCAGAATGCCTTCTCACATGCTAAAATGCCACCCACAGTTCTAATTCACACTCCTTGCTCAAACCTTTCCCAATCAACATATTCAGAAGTGGTTTCTCACCTCCCAGTTCATAAAGTATAATCATTCATCCCACTTTCATGGTCAAGAGACCGACCAGGTCATTTCTTGTCATAATTATTGCTCTTAGAGTCCACAGACAGATTAGTGTAAGAAGATTCACAGGTTCAATGTGCAAAATACAGGAAGGACTCCATTCTCATAATTGATCTGTAAATGCTGTCATTTATAATGGTCAGTTGTTCTGAATGATGGTCCCCTGATAAAACCACAATTAGATGAGGTACAGTGTCAAGCGCATCCCTTGAAAAATGACTTTTCTTTTTAAAAATTTTTATTAATGCATGTTTGCAGTAATAATGATTACATTCACGGTGGACAGGTACACAGGGCATCTTAATGCTCACTTCCCCTTCCCTTTCTCTCCTTCTCCACTCCCTTCACCTCTTGGTCCCCGTCCCATTTTCAAAATATATGTTTTCCTATTGCCTGTTATGAAAATGGAGGCATCTTCAGGCCATAATGTTTGGTGAAATAAGAAAGACAAGCTTAAATATCACATAGTTTCTCTCATATACAAAACATAAAATATAAAGTGCACAGTTGTTTTTCTTAACCATACATTTTAAAATATAGTGTGAAATTTTGTTTTGCATTTGCACCACCAATACAAGGCTGATCAAAATAATTGAGTAATCAAAGTAGGCTTAAATGGTTTGTTGCTGATGGAATATTCTATGATGCCCCCACAAACTGGCTATCATTTCCTAAATGATCCACAGGACTTGCTGTCAGCCTAGTTTACAAGTCTGCTCAGCAGCCTCAGTGATACCTCATGCAAACTCGAATGCTGCCTGGTTTCTAGCTACTAGAAGGACCTGTCCATGCAGGGATCAGGCAGGAGGTGGCCGCAAGATGCTACACAGCAACCACCATTGCAGTTAATAAAAATATGCAAATAAGTATTCTGCAAAGAAGAAAATTATAAAACCTAGGCTAAAAGTCAGTTCATCATTTTCTTTTTCTTCCCCATTTTTGAGAAAATTTCATGTTTTCCTAAATAATTGAAACAATAAGAAGGATTAGCCCAACTTGTGGAAGTGCACTCCATTCCCAGAGAGCTGTCTTATAACACAAAATAGAGTAGGCGTTCTTACCTCTCAGTTCCCCCATATCCAAGGTTGTCCCCAGTTGTTCTAGCAAAGCAACTCGAGCTGCATTCTTTTTGTGTTTCTTGCCGTCATAATGCTGCTGGGCCATCAGCGGGTTATTGAACCAGGCTGCGCAGAGACCACAGTACCTGTCAGAGTCTCTTCTTTGATAAGGAGATTCGACCACTGGTGCAGCATCCACTCGTGCAGGCTTAAGTGAGCTCAGGGGTGTGGCTGTGAAAGAAAAACCGGACAACCATGGGGCAGCCATTCCTTTGTTTTGTTTCATGTGGTCCTGGGGATTGCACACAGGGGCTTTGCCCTGAGCTACATCCCTGGACAGACTTATTTGCTGACTTTTTTATTTATTCTTATTTTAAGAAAGGCTTCCACTAAGTATCTAAACTGTTTGAATTTTTAGTCCCTGTGCCTCAGCCTCCCAGAGCGCTGAGATAACAGGCACATATGCACCACCAGGCCTATTTATATTTGTCAATTTCCAAAGATTAAGATCCTTTTCCTCAGTATTGAGAAAAGGAAAATTATCTTTGCCAATCTTCATTTTTGACTCAGGACACATATAAAAATTTCTAAGGTGTTTGGATAAAAATGTGCCTACTTTTATGTCAAAATCTGATAGCTGTGTAGTCTATCTATTAAAGGAAAAAATGTATTGAAAAAAACAAAGTCTCCAAAGTTAAGGAGTGTTCAATTAATCAAAATGCAGCTGATACTTCAAGTAAATATCATACAACCATGTGTGGAAAGATTCTGAGTGAATGAGATGAATATTTGTGTGCTATAAAAGCAAATAACAAATAAAGGATTCTCCTAAATGACAGAAGATTTTCCAGTATGAATTGTACCAGTGGGAGAAACCATGCTAATTTGGGTAGTTATTTACATTTACTGGGATAAGCTATTTTTTAACTTGTACCTGCTAAAACTGATTTCAAAATGAAAACATTATTCCAAAAAAAAGGGCAAAAGAAAAACATTATAGAGCAGATGCTGCTTATCTAAATTAAAAAGGCATACATCACTATTTTGAGATTACACAGTCCCCGCTATGAACACATTCCATTGTGAACTCACAACTATTTCTGGCTTGGGGGAAAAGCCCACAATTTAACTTGAGGATTTTACTAATTAAAAGTAAAAATAATTTTGTGTGCATCAACATGCAAATTGCTTCCATCCTTTGATGACTGGCAGGAGCTATGGTCCTATTTCTCAGAAGACTGACTCTGAAAAGCCCCGTGAATGGCTAGAAAAGAGGGATCTTGTTACAAGAAAGACAAAACTCCAAACCAAATGCTTAATTTCCAAGGCCAGTGTTCTTTCCTGGGCCATAAGAACTCCTTTGAAACTAAATAAATATAGTTTTCTTTAGATTTTCACCATTATATTTTATACAGGATTTCACTTAATCTTAGAAAAATATTCTCATTCAAGTATATTGGAGAAGAAAACAGTACTTAGATTCTTCAGTGGCTCTTTTGTCTTCTGTAACTTAGAAGTCCCTCCTGTTCTCCTTATCTCCATGATGAGGCCTGCAGCTCATGAAATCAGGAACAACAGGGCCATTGTTGAAGAAAATGCTGTCATCTGAGACATCCATTAATCTACCCCCGAGCTTTCAAATAACTACATTTTTAGATTCGGTAACCTACAGAGAAATACATATTTGCCAACTGACATTTTATCCAACAAATGCCTATCCCACAACAATTTCCTCAGTAGCTTCAGTGATTTTATCAGATCGGAAGTTTCAGGCAGCTTAGATTAAACTTCGAGATGCTATTTCTATAGTACCAGAAAAACATGTCTCTTAAAAGTCTCATTAAGGGACTGAGTCATCTATAATCATGTAGAAATAAAGCTCAAATATGGACCAAAAATTCTAGTAGCCAGTCATGCTGTTACTGTCTATGGCTTAGAAATGCTAATAAAAGCTATGAATGTGCAATTGACCTGGATTTGAAAGGATCTTTGTCCATTTTTCTCAAGCAATTGGGTCTCACTTCCAAAGTTTCCATGCATCCTTATCAATTTTTGAGGATTTATAGCCAGCTGTTGTTTCTTATGGCAATAGAAAAGATATCAAGTGCTTACAATCTAAACAAATGCCGACTGCTAAAACATAATTTATTGTTGTCTACACTGGAACCTAAAAAACATTTCAGAGTCTGTTTTATCAATTGATACCTGATATTGCATCTTGGCAGGAAAGGGGTACACCAGTGTTTTGATCAAATGAGATAACCTTATCTTGAACATACATAGGCGAGTAGTCTGATGCTATGTCTGTATTATAGCTTCTTCTCGTGAGAGAATCTACTACTTAGAATGGAAAGCCTGAAAGTTTAATTTTGGTTTTGTTTCACTTTCAAGATGTCTTTGCCAAGGTCAAGCCAGTTAATGGTCCCTTACAGCCATGAAGACAAACAAAGGCAGCAGCTTGGACATGGCCTTTCGTCAGAAGCCTGTGTGGGCCTGGGTGTCACTGTCCCTCAGCTGTGTGCGGCGCAGCCAGTCGTTGGAATCTCAGGTTTCCATGGGGTTAAAATCCAGGGCCTCCATCTCCTTTAGAACTAAACTTCTTTGCAGATAGGGGCTCGTTAGGTGGAGATGGAGCAGATCGGGGAAGCTGTCTCCCTTTTACAGCTTTGACTGGATGCCAAATATGGAAATTACATGGGAGGAGAGCAGTATCCAGGTTTTAATGATAAATCTGTGTGCATACATGGATCATAACACTCATAATCTTTGGCAAAATGTATATTCTAATAAAATGAATACAGAATGAGATGAGATTATCTTTTGGTTTAAAAGCATCTTTTTAGCAAAACACTAACTGAAATGTAAATTTTGCTTTACTTTTATACTTTAAATTTTCACTCTAATCCCAAAAAAATGCTTAAGAGGCCAGTGATTTTATTTATCTTTTATAAAACTTAAAACCCAGAGTTAGTTTATCAAAAACAGTGTTATTACTATTAAATGTTGCCAACTTTAAAAGTCTCTGTATCCAGGCTGTTGTCAGGGATGAGAGCCAGCACTGGCCCCTCTTCCTACCCTGCCCATCTTTGCAAAATACAGTCCATGTTGAGAATCGCTGATCTGTTCTATCCCTGGGCCTGCTGTGCTGGTCCCGCCCCCAGGGTGTGTTGAGCTGGGAGATTGAGATTGGGTGTGGTGCTGTGCACCTGTAATCCCAGCACTTGGGAAGCTGTAAACAGGCGGATCACTACGAGTCTGATTTAATAGTGAGACCCTGAACACCCTGTAGACCCTTCCCTAAAATACAGAAAAAGCAAAAAAGAGAATCACTGATCTAAATATTGTTAGATTTCCTTTGAAATTTACTGTAAAACTTTCTTAGATGTCCGTTTAACAATAGTCCCATACTACATATAACAACAGTAGAGTTAGTTATTCTATCAGCAGTAAAAAAAAATTATGGCTTTATTTACAAGACAGAAAGAAAGAATAATCATTGTTTTATTTTTGTTTTTGGTTTTTCTTGTTTGTTTTTTGGGGGGTTTTTTTGTGGGTTTTTTTGGTACTAGGGATCAAACGCAGGCCTTCACATTTACCAGGCAGGTGTTCAAGCCGCTGAGGTATTTTCCAGTTCTGCAATTGCTCCTTTTTAAACACTAGTCAATGCTTCCATTTTGTTAAGACATAAAAAGTACAAACTACTAGCTAATACTTTTGGTGAAGTTAGACAGCAATTTAGATTCTTTTTCCGATGAAGAATCTCGAGCACCCGTGGAGCTTTCATGCCCTCTGTCTTGGTATCACTACACTTTTACCAGTACGGTTTGGGCACTGTAGTGTCCTCTTCCTGCCAAGGGGCCCCAGCCCTACAGGATGCCACTCCAACTCATCTATACCTTGAGGCCTTGACAGCCTGAGCAAGGATGTGTTCTCCTCCTTGGAGCTTAGGAAGCATCTATAAGTGTACAATTCCCGTGGCAGGTCCTAACAGCACCTTGTAATTGTAGTTGTACCGATTTGTATTTGTGTGTGAGACTATTTATAGCCTGCATATATAACCACTCATTGTAAACATACATACATAGTGTGACAGTATTGATAATAGTTTGGATCAGAGAGTGCTAGCCCAGATCCACATAAGCATGCTACAGTGTATGCCTTATTACATATTCGAGGTCCTAAAATTTCTCATTTTCAAAACGCTTTCAGCCCAGATGTTCGAAACAGATGAGCATGGATCTAAAACTGATTACGAGCCACTAAAACCCATGTGACTTTATGTCTGTTTGAGAAAAGTGAAACAAATCAGTCTTCAAGATTTAATTTCTAATCATCACTGGTCCTGGTCTAAATCTCAGTACCCTTTCCTGGGTGTCCCAGAGTTTGAGGAGGGGCAGGTTCTCAACAGCTCTTTGTAGACTAAAGTGTGAGGTGTCCTGAAGAATAATAAGAAAGGATGTGTCCTTGTCAGTTGATTAAAGGACAAAAATGTTTACAGAGCTGTGTTGGTGCTCACCTGTTATGCCAGCACTCAGGAGGCGGAGGCAGAAGCACTGCTGTGAGTTCAAGGCCAGCCTGGATCACATACCACATAGCGAGACCCAAAAATCCAATAAAAAAGTTTGTAAAACCCCTTGTCTCTGTCTCTGTCCTGAACCTGCCCCTGCTCCTACCCTGCCCCTGCCCCTGCCCCATCCTTGCTCCTGTCCCTGACCCTAATCCTGTCTCTGTCCCTATTCCTGACTTTGTCCCTGACCCTGGCCCTGTCCCTGTCCTTGTTCTTGGGTCTGACCCTAACCCTGTCCCTACCCTGACACTGACCCTCTCCCTGACCTTGTTCTTGTTCCTGACCCTAATCCTGTCTCTGTCCCTGTCCCTGTCCCTGACCCTGTCCCTGTCCCTAACCTTGATCCTGTCCCTGTTTCTGACTCTATCCCAGACCCTGTCCCTGTCCCTACCCTGACCCTGACCCTGACCCTGTCCTTGTCCCTGTGAGAGAACTTCTCCTGTCTATGATGTCACACTGTCTACATTGGGGCGCTTCCTGGCACCAACACGTGTGTGGTGTTGGACACACAGTGTTTATTCATGCTTTGGAGGAGTGAACAAACAAGCGCTCCTCACATAATAAGTGAGTAAGGCAGAATGGCAACAAAGAATTGTCCTATTTCTTTTAAACTGTGACACTGAGGATACAGGAAGCTCTGTGTTCCATTAATCACTGTAAATCAAAGCAAATGAGTGACAGTATCACAGGGAATGAAAGTGACAGTGTAAAGGATATCATGTGACATTGGAGACACATACCTAGTGTTCTTTATTCTTCTGGATTCATTTAGACATAATGGAAGTCTATCTCTCGAACTTCTGCCTGTTTGCTAGGATGGCCAAGATGGCCAAGGCTTTCAGAGAGTGTAAAGCAGTGGCAGTAAACCTGTGGCACACATGCTATAGCAGGCTGTTCGCTGTCACTGAAAATTCTAAAAGGTTCGGGATCACTGGTATGATGTCGCACACCACTGTGGAAACAGCGCTTACAGACCAGAAGCTGGTGCTGCGCTTTCCCTGTCCTGGATCCAGCCTCACCCGGCTCTGGCATGGCACCCACCATCACAGGCTCTATGGGACTGAGAGGCTCATAGCAGTGTCTCAGGCCAGCCAGAATGAGGCCAGAGAGCAACCCAATTTCACACCACACTAGGGAAACAGGTAATTGTGAAGCTCTTGGGAATACTTTTTCTGAGATCAGAGCAAGTGTTTCAACCAAGCAGTGAGGGTCCAGATTGAGATGGCAAAGCCTTATCAGATCAAAGATGCAGGCATCCTCAGCATGAGACTCAGGTGCCATACTCAGCCATGGCTTCTCATCTAGTAACCTCT
The DNA here is from genome assembly GCF_000260255.1 of Octodon degus. Lineage (NCBI taxonomy): Eukaryota > Metazoa > Chordata > Mammalia > Rodentia > Octodontidae > Octodon > Octodon degus. The sequence continues at coordinate 6,620,404 of NW_004524627.1, read as the reverse complement.
AGCCAAGGCCACTGTGAGCTCAGCTCAGCCACAGAGACAACCCCTGGACTGGTGTTCTCCTCTCGCTTCCCTTCTCCACCTCTCTCGTTCATTTCTTTTTCTTTTCTTTTTTTTTTTTTTTTTTTTTTTTGTGAGACAGGGTTTTGAACTCAGGACTCTGTGCTTACCAGGCAAGTACTTATTCTACTGAGCCATCTCCCCAGTCCCTCTAGTTCATTTCTAATGCTTTGAAGGCTTAGGAAAATAAAATGCAGCCTTTATCCCAGGGGACAAGTGAGTTCTTGACATAGAGAAGTAACCAGGAGTTTACTCAATTTAAAGATGTGTTTTTCTCCCTCCAAGGCATTCTTATCTATAATTCTAATTTTTCCCAGTTGCAAAATATCATACAGTTTACTCTATTATGTCTGTTCCATGTGTTTTCTTATTTTTGTTGTAAAAAACATCTGCTTGAATACCGGGCAGCTAGAAGCTCAATGAATGAATCATTTAGCACAGAGCCCCTGACTAGCAAGCAGCAAAGGCAATGGCAAAGCCCTGCTCTTCTGGTGCAAAGACCAGCACCGTATTGCCTGTCAACTAGCTCCCAGTGATGTCTAGGGGCAACAGGCCAGAGAAACAGATAGATTAAATGTAGGGTCCAATCACATTTCCTAGGTTTCACTATTTGTTCTTAGTGGGAATGATTTGGAAATAAACATTTTTTTTTCTAAAAAGACAACTCTGCTTTAGTCTGTATGATGAACTGCCTCTCCTTCTTTCTCATTTTTCTATCTTAAATCAAATTAATGACAATAGTAATTCTTCAGCAAGTATCACTGTGACTTGCAATTGCACCTGGGTCATTCCGGCCTGGCTGTGGGGCAGATGCAGGGCAGAGCATCAGCTCTGACCACAGACAGTCCTAGCAGGTTGAGCCTGCTGGGCACCATGGGCGGAGGGGAGCACACATCCACGCCGCCCTTCCATTCACAGCAGCCAGCGCTTATCTGAAGGAGCTGGATCACAAAGTGCAAGGGATGGATGCAGGAAGGAAAGCACCAGGAACTTTTACATAATGACAACATTATGCTTTAGTGAGAATGTTTTAATAGCTAAATTTCACTTCTTTGGTTATTTCAATAAATTTATCTTACAGGTTTACAAAAGAAATTAGACTCATCACTGGGGAAGGCTCCAGAAAAATGGAGGCATCTATATCCTGAAATGTCACACAATGATAGAAAAAGAGAAAACGTTTTAGAAAAAAAAAATATTTCATGGCCCAGGGAAATCTTCAGGGTAGAATGCAGACTAAAAGATATGGTATAAACCAAATTACTTATTAAATTGTGTGTGTGTGTGTGTGTGCGCGAGCACACACATATAAGAACTGAGAAGGCCATTAATAAAAGCCTCAGCAATGTTTATTTCTTCTGTGGAGAAGGAATACACTTTTGTGCTCATGGATATACAATACTTGATGCAGAGGCAAAACATTTTTATTTCTTTAGTGTCTACAGAGGCCGCATTTCATGCTAGCTTGCTTTAGTGCAAAATCTGGAAAATCCTGCTTAGAGGACTTGTGGTGCCACAGCAAGGCCCTAAATTAAATTTCAGAAGATTTCATTTGCAATGATTTGTTTATTAATTTATTGTTGATTTTCCAGGAAACAGAATGGAGAAAAGCTGACTCAGTGAGAATATGATGCTAACATACACGTGTCCTCTACAGTTCCTGAAGATCCTGAGAAACATAGTTTTCCAAGTTTGTAAAGATTCAAAAATGACTACTGAAATCAAATGGAATACCTTTCTCCCTTCTCACACCATAGGCTTAAAAGTAGATGCTGCTATTTAACACCAAGAGATAAAAGAATCCCCATATTGATGCTTCCAATACCATGAAGAAAGTGCAAGAACATTAGAATGCATTCAATACCATTTTGAATTTCCTGAGAATAAACAAAGATGAGGAGGACTTAACTAAACCGTCATTCCAACTCAATTATGTATCCACGTTCTTCCTCCAATCAACCTATTAATGAGGACTACTGGCTCATTCACCCTGCATTCAGGTATCATCAGTCTTCATTAAGACAGCATTCATAGATCATTGGTTTTCATTAATATACAATAATTCCCTGTAGTTTCAGTCACTGATTAGCCTCTAAATATCTTAAGTATTATGCCTATTTTCCACAGAACTCTAATCTAAAATAGGCCATCACATAAAACTTTAGAGGAGAAAAGTCATTTTATAATTGTCTTGTGTTGCTAGACAGAAGCATCTAAAAGTTAGGAGACTGCATTCTTCTATGCATGACAAAGAATGGGCTAGAAGGTAATTTCTAGCAGGCCAAGGTTTATTGCCTGCTTTCTTCACAGATCTGTCTCAGGTAATCAGAACTGGAGCTGGCACTTAGTATGTCTTAAATTAGCTTCTATTGAATGAAGGAAGCAACTTATTCTCCATAAAGTGATTTATGTAAGAGAAGACTTCACAGTCATGGCTTTAGCTTAGGATATTTTGCCTGCTTGATGTAATCATTAATACTGACATGATGGATCACATCCTCTTTGTCTAGACTGATCTATAAAAAAGCAGATTCTCTAGAGATATAATGTATTCACAGCCCTGGATCTACACATCCTGTTCAGTTAAGGGCTTTTCCCTCTCTGTGCAGTGCCAAATTATTCAATTTTGACACAATTCTCAATCTTGAGAAAGAGGTAGCCTGAGATAATGCAATGAACCAAAAGAAATACATGGCATATTTAACTCTTTAAGAATAAGCAACTTCCATTGGATGCCGCAGGCTCCGAGCTCACAGTTATTCACTCTGTCAACCCTAGCCTCTACGTTCTTTCAATTATTTCAAATTTCAGCAAAACCTGGATCTTTGTATATTGTTGTCAATCAATATGACCAATCCATGAGGACTAATAAATCAATGTCCAATCTGACTTTTGGGTTTTAAAAGTCCTTGCTACTCACAGGCAAAGACCTCATCAGTCAGTGTGGCTATTTAAAAATAAAATGAAAATACTAAGTTTCCATTCAGTAGATATGCATTATTTTTCACACAGCTACTGAATTAATTTGACCCATTCCTTAAATTGTTTGGACCTACAGCCACAATGAAAAAATACAGAGATATTTGATTTCTATAAAATGTCAGAGAACCGAAGAGTCAGGGCATGATCCTTCTGGAAGTGGCCCTTTACCTATAGGATACAAGACCTATTGTGAATCTGTTAAATTTCAGGTAATACTGAATCTTGCATGTATTATGTTTCTTCCTATTCATCTTATTATATATTTTAGTTACCTTGCCATACTTTTTAAATTTTTTTTTAATTGTTAAGTTGAGAACTTTGACTTTCTCACATGGAAGAAACACTTCATGGATTATCTTTGGCATATCAGAATTATGAACACTATTACTCTTACACAAGCACTGTGATACTGTGACAGTCAGTCTGATAATTGAGAAGGGTACTAAGTAATTGACAGATAGCATATGCAGCGTGGATACACTGGGATAATTTATATCTTGAGTTGATAGAGGAGCACAGGGTCAAATTTCATCATTCTATTCAAAAGAGTGTATAATTTCTTTCTTTCTTTCTTTCTTTCTTTCTTTCTTTCTTTCTTTCTTTCTTTCTTTCTTTCTTTCTTTCTTTCTTTCTTTCTATTTTTGCAACCAGGGATTGAACTCAGGACTCTGCGCTTGCCAGGTAAGCACTTATTTTACTGAGCTATCTTCCTGGTCCAAAGAGTGTATAATTTAAAATTTATGAATTGTTTATTCCTAGAATTCCCATTTATTATTTTTAGAACATAGCTGACCATATTTAACTACCAAAAAGAAAGAGGAGGTGGAGGAAGAGGAGAAAGAAGAGGAAGGAGAAGAAGGAGGAGGAGGAAGAGGAGGAGGAGGAAGAGGAAGAAGAAGAAGAAGAGGAGAAGTAAAATTATACGTAAATAAGAACTCATATATATATATATATATATATATAAATTTTGCAATATTTTTGGCAAATAATAATAACTTCCCTAATGGGCACTCTAGAAATACAGACTGTCTTCCTAAACCTTACATCTCATATTTATTTATTCATTCATTTGCTAATTTTATTTGTTTATTTGGTACAGTGTCTCACTATGCAGCTCAGACTCATAGTGATCCTCCAGTCTCAGCCTCTCCTGTCTCAGCCTCCCCAGCACTGGTATTAGAGATGTGTGCCATGACTTCCAGTCTCAGAGGCTGGCTTGCCATGGGCCCAGCACAGCATGAGATATCAGGGGTCAAACTCGGTTCCTTGTGCTTGCCAGGCAGGTGCTTAGACCACCTAGCTGTCTCCCTGGCCCATACATACTATATGTAATATGGGTAAAAAGCATAATCTCAGATGGGCAGTGTGTCTTCCTGGCAGGAAATAGTTGACTACCTAACACCTCCAATAGCTGCTGCCAGAAAGTGCCATCCTTAACTACAGAGTGAGGCATGCCTTGGGTCACAGGGCAACAGGCAAGCTGGCACCTGGACCTCTACACTGGCCTTGGTTCTTTTCATTTTTCCAGTTTTCCCACTTCACCTAACCCATACCCCACTCTCAGGATGGGGGGATGATTACTTGCCCAGCAGCATCAGCTATTCAACTAGAGAACCAGCTTCCTGGATCATTTCCTGTAGTTCATGAATATTTATAAAGGGCTCAAAGATGAGAACAGTGATCAGTGCCAGCGGCACTGGAGAGATAATGTATGGACTAAGTTTGGAGACAGAACGAGAAGGGGCAGCTTTAGATTTGGGCTGGAAAGAAGCTGAAGTATTGGAACTGCTTGGGGAAAGTCAGTGCTGGACTTGGCATCTGAACAGAGGTGCCTCAGTGTACCTGCTTTGCTTTACCTCATCAACATCCCGACCCCAAAAGGTGCTTCTAGATTTCTTTATTTATTGTCAGTATTGGACTTCCTAATGACTCTGTTAGTGATGTTGGTTATAACAAAGATAGTCTACACAGTTATAAAAATCCTCTCCATTTTATAGTTAAAACTAGCTGTTATCTATACATACATTTTATTTTTAAAATACAAAATGTTTTTAAAAGCAATAGAAATAATACAAAATGTCTTTAACCAATGTAATAGGAATTCAACAATGGTTGGTGTATCACATGATGTTATACATATGTTTTGCATGTACAGTATCTACTTGTGGTCTCTCTAAAGCATGTTATCTTGACTGTCACTTGGACACTGACAAGCATGCAGGTTAGTTGCTGTTCTGTTAGTTGGGTGAGAAACCTCAAAACAACTCTGGGAATTCCTGAGTTGAGACAGGGAGAAGATGGCACACTTTCCTCCATCCTGCCAGGTCCTGCCTAGCATCTGGGTCAAGAGGACCTAGAGTATTGAATGTGAAAGAAGAAAAGCTTCCTCGCTTCTCGCAATGGGAAGCCCCGATGCTCAGACCACATTGAGCAGTACCGTTGGTGAACAGAAAATGATTGCAATTAAGAAAGCAGATTTTGTACTAGGTAAGACTCAGGAGATAAACATTAGAAGATCGCTACGCTACTTTAGTCCCTGTGGGAACAGAAACCTACACAGGACCTGAATTATTCAGGTGTATCTCCCAGAATCATTCATTTGACTATAGCCTGCCCACAAATTACACACTTCACCGCTGCATGGAGACACAGCCAAAAGGGAGTGTATGACAGAGAACAGGAATGATTTCTTTTGAAGGATGTTCAAGACTAGTGTGCCATTAACACCCAGGGCATAGCTGCTTAAAGTCTGATACTCCGGCATGTGCCATTGGCTATGAATTTCTATACAACCTGGCTTAGTGAGCCTGCCAATCTCAGGTCCCACCCCACCCCCTTGCTGAGAAGCTGCAGTTTACAGGAAACATAGGGTATCCTGTGCAGATTACACTTGGAAAGGTGTGAATTAGGATTGAATGGTTTCCAGCTCTGGGTGAGGCTGAGAATGACTTTAGAGAGGTTTATATATTATGGACTCAATCCCACCTTAGCTAATTAACTCAGAATCACTTCAGCTGAGGCCAAGCAATAGTAGAATTCACAGCTACACTGGTGCTTCTTCTGTCTTCCCCAAAAGATGGAATTATCACACAGAAGGGCCAGCACCTGGTGTGGTCTCACTGTCACCTTTGTCACCAAGCCTCTGTGCTGTGAGGTTTCCTCCATGGTGTGTTCCATCACCTTGGTCTACATCAGGCTTGTGGTACCATCCCTCCCCTTCCCTCATGGATGGAAGTGCAGAATGAAGAGGATTTGATTTCACTAAACTTTTTTTACTAACATATGCGATTGTGGAGTCCATATATTTTCTTTAAAAATTTATGAGGCATAAAGATACACAGAAAATAACATTGATTTTGCAATAAAATCATACTAAATTCAAATCACAACTGTGGGTAAGGTTACTTTAGCTATACTGAGAATGTTTATTACAATCAAATAGTATCAGTGATTTGACTTTGTATCCTTGCCATGAGCAATTAAAGGTAGCTACGTGGTGAAAGGCTGTAGAGACTGTGGGTACAAATTCAGCAAGACTGAAGCTCAACTCTCCACACTCCTTAATGTCCTTTACATGGCCCCACACTGACACCATCCTGAAACACAGGCTGGAGGGACAACGGTCAGCTTGTGGTGACCATGAAGCTGAAGGGTCATGAGGTACTAGTGAGCCAGGAAAGATGAGGTCCTCATCCTGGTGACCATGTAATAAGTGTGCTGTTCCCGCAGCAATCTCAGAGTCACTTAGTGCACATCAGAAAGGAAGTCCTTTGGAAAAACAAGAAGTACACACAGGAGCCAGGGAGATGGCTTCAGGCCAGAAGGGCTGTGAGTAAAGGCTGAAAGATAAAAAGTGACTCAGCTAGTTATGCACAACTTCATAACACTTGAGACACACAAAGGTGACAGAAGTTGGCTTACTGTCCAAAGCTGCCTAGAAAGGGGGACAAAGGCATGTGTGGATAATCAGCCCTTAGAAGTAAAGGTGCTTAATGGTCCCAAAGGTTAAAACATGCTGACTGTCTGCTACATGAGTGACTGAGGAAGGCATAGTGATTGGAAGAGAGGAAAGCACTGGTACTGTGCAAACAAAGGGCTCTAGAGAGAAATAGAACCTTAGTGGGAAGGAGAAAGACAGGATGGTGGTGAAATAGGACAGGTACCCTCAAGGGACAGGTGACAGGGGAATTTTTAGGCTCCAATTCATGACCTGTTCTCCACTACAGATGAAGAAGTTATGTCCTTTTTCCCTATCTGCCCCCTATCCTGACAAAGCACAAAACAGGCCCTCCCTTTCCCCTCCCCTCTTATCGTCACAAGGACCACATGAATTGTGACCACTAGGACCCTGTGACATCTCCATGAATGAGGAGAGCACTTGGTGGAAGATCCCATCTTTACCAGGAAAGATCCAAAAACATGAAGGAAAAGCCTGAGAAAAATGTCACACTCACAGTCCAGCACGAAGTCACCAGCTCCCAGTTGAACCCAGTGGCACCATGAAAACTAGTCCTGTTTTTCAGGAAGCTCCTCAGTCTGATCTTTTCAGGACTGTACCTACTTTATTAAGTTGCCCCACCCCCACTCCATTTTCTTCCTATACCTCATTTCAAGCTTTGCCTGTAATTTCATACCATTGTATTAGTTTTAATTTCCATTATAATCATGGAAAGTTCCCATACATATGCCACATCATCAACTCAAGATTCTCTGAATTTCTACATGAGCTCATTCCCTATCATAATCTCTGGATATAATGTGTGTGTGTGTGTGTGTGTGTGTGTGTGTGTGTGTGCGTGTGCGTGTGCAGGGTCTCATTACGCAGCTCAAAGTCGTAGTGATCCTCCGGTTTTCAGCCTCCCTAGTGCTGAAATTACAGGTGCATGCCACCACTCCCTGACCTGGTCGCCAGATCAGTGCACTGGAGTGGGGGTGGGGGGTTCTGGGGAAGAGCCAGATGGCAAGTGGTGCCAGGGAGTGAACCCCAGCCCCTACACTTGCCTAAGCAGGTGCTTAGTCCACTGAGCTACCTTGCCAACCCTCACAATTTTTCTTGAAAGAAAAAAAAATAGCTTTACTGGGTATGCAATTAGGGCCTTCACAGTGAAGTACATCCCCTCCCGTTTTTATTTTTTTATTTCAATACACTGTCTCATTAAATGGCTGCATAGGCCAGGATGGATTTAAACTTGAAATTCTCCTTCCTCACACTATCAGATTACTCAAATTACATATCTGTGTCATCAATTCTAACTAAAAAGGAGGTTTGCCAGTTAGCTCAGTTGTTTAAAAGCCTCCTTGAGCAAACTCAGTCAGGCACAGGGACTGCAGTTCAATCCCCAGCTCCACATACCATATCAGACCTGCCCTTAAAGCAGCCTGAGCCAGCCAAAAAAGAAAAAAGAATCCTTCTCAACTTTAAAAAAAAAAGTCTAACTAAAAGCCAAAATTTTCAATATTAATCATCAGGATTCATCAAATGCTTAGGCATGCTTCTTTTTGACAAGGAAAGAAAAACAATCCTCCCTCATGTGTTAAGAAGAGTGTAATCCACTGTTCCTGGGCACAACTGTACTGCTGCCTTCACCCAGAAATACCTTTGATGCCTCAGCTTTACTAACTGAAGCAATAATTTCATGTGTTCAGATTTCATCTTCTAGGGGCCAGGGAGACAGCTCAGTAGAATAAATGCTTGCCTGGCAAGCACAAGGTCCTGAGCTCAATACCCGGTACCGAGAAAAAAAAAAAAAAAAGATTCCATCTGTTCTACTGACTGAAAAAGCAAAATAAGGATGCTGATGACTAGCGGTTTGAACTAATCAAAATGCAGTCAGAGGGAAAATGAATGAAAATAGAGTGCCCCAGTCTCCAACTTCTCAGTTAAGAGATCTAATTATGGGCCAACAAAGCAGCAAACATCCTTTCACATACCTGGGGACCCCCTAGGTCCAAGAGTTTGTAGCCCCTACTACTAATAATAACAATTATTGCTTCCAAAGTGGATTGAAAAGACTTATTTGACTCTCCTTCATCTCCTTTCATAACTCATCATACCTCACAGAGGCCCAAATAGTCCTGAAAACCTTCAGCAAATTTGCAACAAAAGCTATCAACTCCAGTGTGCTCCACAGAAAATTGAAAATCTCTCAGTAAAAAATCCTACACCAGAGAAACAGCTTCTTTGAAGTCTGACTCCAGAAATAGCAATATTAATAAAAACATGAAGTTTCATCATTTCATTTTCCTATGCAAACTTGCCCAACACATGGAAATTTACATAGCAGGGCAACCTCTGGAGAAATTGTCTCATTTCTTACAGACTCACTTCATAAAAGTACAAGTTGGTTTTCCACCATGTCCCAAAATGATTGATGATCCTGAATGTGTGGACTTATCTATCACCAGAGGAGAATGAAGAATGCATTTATTCAGGTCATGTGCAAAGCAAAGGGATCTCAATGTTAAATATGGGTAAGCTGAAGTCAGGAAAGCAATGGTTTCTTAGGAAACAGGAAGAAAAGGGATACGACTCTGGCTAGAGAGCAGCTTCAAGACATTGTGTCTAAGGCGATGGTGTTACTGGGTAGAAAGGAAGTCCCACAAGGCTTTATTCCAAGTTTTTGGTGTCCCAAATGAAGAGCTGGACAAGATATATATGAAAGGGAGCAAAATGTGTACTTATTGAAGAAAGGAAAGAAGTACACTCTGAAGGGTGAGAACTGATTGGTGAAAAGGATCATAGCAGCCCCCAAAGATGAGAAAAGCAGGTCTTTTGTGTACAGGATTCCCAGATTATCTCACCTTCCTGCCAATAAGGTGCTGGGAAAGTTGTCCTAATTCTCACATGGCCTCACACCTTGAATGTACTGTCCTATCCAATGCTCTCTTGGGTTCCTACTATTTGTAAATACAGGATCAGAAATAGCATCTTTTGACTATGCCCACATGTAAATGAAGGATTGAAAAGATCATCTTCTGACTGGCCCTATGCACAACAGCAGATTCAAATGAATGCTTGAAAATACGTTTCTGATCGATCCAAAATAGCACTTTGCTGACAGATTCTGTGTACAGTGATGATGATGTCGCTGTATTGAGAATGTCCCTTTTTCTCCTAGCAGTGTTCCTCACGCAGTTGCCCTGTCTTATCTAATATCTCCCTGAGAGACCTGGCTCACAAAATCTTTTAAGAAAGTTTAGGGACAAGGATTCATCTTTATCAGCTATTTCCTGCTGGTCATGGGCAGAGACCCTGCCTATGTAAGACCCAAAGTCTCATATTTTATTCTAAGGGTAAGGGGTTTTCCCCCCACTTTTTCAGAGAATCATTGTCCACCAACATTCAAGGGAGAGGAGAAATGTTCATGAGTTGAAGTCATTGGTATAGTTGGAATACAAGCAGTCATTCAGACAGAATAGTCAGAAACCAGGAAAAACAGAATGTACTTGTTAAATTTGCTTGGATGAAAAATACAAAGTAGGATTATCAGGACTCACACAAGTATGAAAGGTCTTATAAGGCTCCTGATCCAGCCCTTGATGGACATCAGAAAAGAAACCAGCAAGTTACCCTGATGAGGTTATTACTGTGGTGCTGGTTATCATAGTGCTGATAGGGCTAAGGATTCCTTGTGCGTTATGGACAAAGTATTGGACATGTCACAGAGATACAAAAGAACAAGCAAGCAAAGAGATGATGTTCAATATCCTCAAAAAGCATAAGTTTGCATTGGAAAGGGGATTGGTGTGATCCAGGAGGGTCTTGGAAGAGGTCGCTTTGATTTCAGGTCAAGAGTCCAAAACCTTTGCAGAGGGCTGACCTGGATATGTGTGATAGCTCATCCTGGGACCCATCTTCTGTGTTCACCATGCTTGTCATTTCTCATGATGCTCTCTGCTAAGACTGTATGCATGAGATGCAACCTATATGGATGAATAGATAATGAGCTTGTTTGTATGAAAAGGTTATTTGTTGACACCTTGAGTTATTTCTATCCCTGTGCCTGAGTTGGACTATTTCTCCAAGAACTGAGTTTTGGGCTATTTCTAAGAGTGAAGCTATTATTTGAGAGTTAGAGATGAGTTCCTAGGGAGGATCATGACTCTTAGTGACTGATAGGTGGGGGGTCTTTAGACCATGATTGATAGGTCTATGCTGTGCTATTCTATTGGGATTTCCTCCAGGAACATCCTTAATGAAGCCCCCTCTCCTCCTCTGTGGCCTGGCTTGCACAGGGAGATTGACATCACCGGAAGAAGTTACTGACCTTCAAAGAGCACAAGTCAGGTGAGACCCACTTCTGAGGAAGTTCAGGCCCTTCATCCTGTGGAGGCCTAGGATGCAACAGCCTACTGTGTAACACATCTCCTAGGGTGCTATCTCAGGGAGAGACTTCCTTGAAGATACCCATCATGCCAAGGCCATCGCATGGCCTTAAAAAAGCATGAAGAATCCCCTTGAATGATTAGGTCTGGTTCTAAATTGATATTTAAAAGTGAGTTCAAAATTGTTTTTTAGAATATAAAAATGCATTCGTTGTGCTCTAGTACCATGTAGAAATCCATACCTTTTGTATCTGATTATTAAATCAAACAGTGTGAAGCTAGAATTTAGAAGCTGATGTTTAAAAATCATAGATATTTCAAATAAAAAATATACTTGGGGAGACTTACTACCAATTATCTCGGTATATCCCTTAATTTCTGAGTATTTTCTCAGCTTTATAGGATAAACACTTTCAGGGTTCGGATCTTTACTAAATGATTTAAAAGTTATTGCCTAAGAACCTGTCCATATCAGCTTCTTCTGAAGAGTAATGCATTCTGTGTATGAATTCTAAGTCTGGACCATGTTTCCTGTTGACAGTTTTAGGGTGAGCACAGTAAATTGATTATTTTATTATTCTACTATGGTCCTTCATAAAAGTGTGGTTCCAGGACATTTTCTGGAAAGCAGGTATAACCACATCATAAAATCTGCTGAAAGCACCAAATGTCTTATTTGACTATTTGATCACCCAAAAGAGAAAAAAGTGATTTTATAGTACTTAGAAGAATTTGTGAATATCCTTAGTAACAAAATCAGTTGCTCAAATTTATAATTATCAAGATATTATATAAGAAACAGTTGTCTAACTGTTAAAGTCTTTAGTCTTATCCAATTACTGATTCTTTGTTTCACTACTTATTAAACTTAAAACAAGAACATGACATTTTGATTCAATCACTGTCCCAGTCCCCTATGAATCCTGTACAAAAATCACAGCCCAAGGAAATCAGCTACTTCATATTCTTAATTCATGAAGCCCCATTCACTGTAGTCAGTGAACTGCTCAACATGGTTTCTCTGGTGCAAGTAAGAAACACTTGTTTTTTTTTTTTTTTTTTTTCTTCCTTTTTTTTTTTTGTGGAACCAGGGATTGAACTCAGGCCCTTGCACTTGTCAGGGAAGAGCTTAAAATCACAGCCCAAGGAAATCAGCTACTTCATATTCTTAATTCATGAAGCCCCATTCACTGTAGTCAGTGAACTGCTCAACATGGTTTCTCTGGTGCAAGTAAGAAACACTTGTTTTTTTTTTTTTTTTTTTCAGAAAGATTACTGCATGGGAAAGAAGTGTCTCACCACTAACCACCTGCATCATGTTGGCTGTATGATGTCACTCCTCTGCCCATCAGTTCCCATAAAGTAAAAAAGTGATGGATGAAACAATAACTATTAAGCTCCTCATAATTCTGAAACTCTAGGATTCTGCTTCTCACATTTATAAGTGTAGAAAAACCAAACATACCATCAGAAAAAAATGTATTTATCTAGCAATGATATATCCATCATATCCAGCTTTTCTAATTTAAAAGAAAATGCACTGCTATGAAGATCTGACTGTTTGAAAAACTATTATTTGCATCTATTAAAATAAATATCTTGACAGATTATGGCAAGCAAACCAAATAACTGGATTTATATGACTGAACTCCTATGGATATGAAATTATACATATATATATATATATATATATATATATATGCATTTATACATATGTTGCCAATTAAATGTGAAGTGCATACATAATTCAACTTTAAACTTACATAACTTTTAAACAGATCTAGGATACCTTGGTCTTTATTCACTCAGCAGAGCACTCAAATAAGCAATTCTGTGTCTGGCATGGAAATTTATGAAACACTTCTAAAGTTCTGTCTCTCTCTGTCTCAAAAGGAAATAGAACCAACAAGATTTCAGAAGAGGAATACACTTAAGCACCCTTATGAAATGAGCAGAGTGGCTGAGATCATTGCTATCTGATGCTGTTTTCACATTGTTCACTGTCCCTGCAAATGAAAAATACTAGATTTAAAGATTATAAATATCTGTCTTTGCGACTTTGTTGCTACCATTCATCTTAGTTGAGAGCTTTGGAGTTTTAACGGCTCTGTTTAGTAGGTGAACAAAAATCTGTAAATCATTTCATGAAGCACTATTTATCACCAAACATCAAAAAATTCTGGAATCTGCAATCCTAAATCCCAGTTTTGGCTTCCTATTATGTATCTTACTGTGTGCTATAGGCAAGGAACTTACCCTGCAAGGTTTAATTTCCTAATCAATAGAATGGTTATAATAATACTTCTACTTCATGGGTTTTATGAAGAGTAAATGAGACAGGATGATGTTTCTGATATAATATCTTTACAATTATCAGTTTGGGTAATTGATTTTATTATTAAGCTAGTTTCATCCTACTCAGCTATATACAGTTTTATCACAGTTGGGATCCTTAAATATTATGTACTTTCATTTCACTGTTGAGAGTAGAAATGGGATACTTTGCTTTGCTTTTTATTAGTATATATAACACATGAAGTTTGCAATTGTCTTTGGGAGTCATATGCAGATGAAAGTAATAATAACAAGAACAAAAAATGGGGCAGGGGGATAGAGAGGAGGAGTGAGAGGGTGGGAAGGACAAAAATTTTTTTAAAAAAATCAACCTTTATTAGGAACAAAATTTTTGGAAGTTAACTTTTATAAATGTAATGGTTATAAAGGAAACTTTGCTGAGTGTACCTAGTCGCTTCTCATTATTCGTGGTGGCTTGTTCTCTAAAGCTTCCAGGAATACTGAGTAAGTGAGTACTGAACCGTTGCTACCATAGGCAGCACAGGGTGAGGTACCTATGAGCTGGCAGGCAAAACATTCTGATCAACTGATCTAAGTATATAATGCTGTTTTTGGTGTGTTTCTTGTTAAAGATACCGCAGTTAGCATAAATGACTGGTACATTAACTGCAAATCCATGGCCAACAGTACTGCCTATCACGCCTGAACAAGCCTACCTGTCACATGCATTTTCTCCAGGAGGCACATCTCTTGCATTCAAGAATAGTAGATGAGGCTTCAGCACAAAGCTTGGGACTTCTTTAAAATGGCAAATTTACAACAAATTCATGAGCACTCACAAAGTATTGCGCTAAAAAGCTGAGAAGATGCCTGTTTCTGGAAATAGAGCTGAAATCCGCAGGCACCCAGTGGCCTTTTTCACCATTTTTCACCACTAGCTGGGACTGGGAGCACTGCACGGGCTCAGACTTTTCACAGTTCTGACTGGGTGGGAACAACTGCAGAGCACAGTGAGAGTGATTCGGGGAGCTGCGGATGAGCTTTAGTGTGCACTGAATCCCAAATGCAAAATGCTGCTTGAGAAATGACATCTCTGTGTGCACACTTGTGTGTATTTGCACACAATAATATGCTAATTCCACTCTTCATGGTGTGATGGCCATCACATTAGGTATTTTGCCTACATGTTCTGCTTTTTATAAAAATTTCATAATGCATTTCCATAATTTTACCAGTGAGAAAAATATAAAGAAACTTTTGAAAAGTCACATGAGTATGTCTAGAACCTAAAACTGGATCTTACTTCAGAGGCTATGATTGTACTCTCTACTATTCTGTGCATCACCTGTTGTACAAGAAGACTTTGGTAAAAGCAAGCAAGTGGAAAGACTTGTCACTGTGCACCAAACTAAGGTTACTCATTCTAAAATGAAGTCACAGAGCTGCCGAGTTCCGGGAGCCCCCAGACCCAGTCCTAGCCCAGGTCCGGTGAGTGTGCGGAGAGTTTCCTGCTACCCTGAGCCGGCGGGACCAGTCCCAGCCCAGGAGGCAGCGTGGGCCGGACCCTCTCCCACCCCCTTGGGCCGCCCCACACCACTCTGTCGTACCTCCCCACCCCTCCTGC
>NW_004524627.1:6574452-6598071 GCF_000260255.1 Octodon degus | reverse complement strand
AGTGTATTATTTGTTGAAACTGTACTTTCGATTTGATTTGAAACTGTCTCATTGCTATATGTTTATCAATAAAACTTTGAAAAGAAAAAAAAAATAAAATAAAATGAAGTCACAGAGATTTAAATAGCTATCATTATTCCAATACATTCTTTCAGTTTTCACACATCCAATGAGTATTTATCAAATGCCTAATATATACCAAAGAGTTCAGCTACACAACGAGGAGATAAGACTGTTCCTTGACAGAGCTCCGCACTGAACACTCCATCCATTTCCACCATTTAGACACATAAACTTCAAACTTGGGAGGCTCAAAAGTGAAAGAAAAGTGCCTGAGGGCTAGCTCAGTGGCATAAGTGCCTGGATGGCCAGCACAAGATGCAGAGTTTGATTCCTAATGCAAGAAGAAAAAAAAAAAGAATAAAAGTACAAGAAAGGCTTTTGTAACTTCAGTGTCATTATTGTCAAGCTAATACCTAGATATCCAGAAATTCCATAAAATACTATGCTCATTAGCCTTTGTTTGCAGTGAGTAATTGATTCATAATAGCTTATAGGTAAAATAATAAGCACCGGTGAGAAAGCTCAGCAGACTGTCTGCTTAGACAAGCACAGGGTCAAGGGTTTGATTCCTGGTACCACATGCCATGCTGGTCCCACCCTCAGGCAAGCTGAGCTGGCCACTGAAACTGGGCGTGGTAGTGCAAGCCTATAATTCCAGCACTGGGGAGACTGAAAACAGGAGGATCACTATAAGTCCGAGCTATAAGTGTACACTATAAGTGTAAATGAGACGCTGTACCAAAAACATTTTTTAAAAAGGAAAAGATAAAATAATAACTTTAAGAGGTAATATGTCAACCAAGATAGATTAGGCTCTCCTATAATAACAGACAACCCCAAAGAATCCCTACAAAGGTTTATTTCTTGCTCTTGCAAAACCTAATGTAGTTTAATGGTCCCTTCCATTCTGTAGCTGGATGTTAAACTCATATATGTTACATCTATTATAAACCAATGGTTTGTTGGGGATAGGAACCCTATTGCTTCAGATGAATGATATCTTTGTCATGAACATAAGCCAAATTTTTATTAATCTTATGCATAATACCTAATTACTCAGATAGTGCATAATCTTAAATTTCCATTGCAATGAACGGCAGAACCTGGCAAATGCCTATAATTTAAGGAGCATTTTTCTAATTATCCTATTTTTTTCTAAAAATATTTTAAAGAGAATAGTTAAATAATGTTTGCTTTAGGATTCTGAATTAAAAAAATCTCAAGTTCATTCTTATTCTAATAATCCTGTTTAAATGAATTTATTATACAAAAATGGAGGAAATCACTAGTCATTAGGCTTATGTTCTTAGAGACTGTGTCTTCGTCAGCTGTCATCAGGTAGTTGGGGCAGGTTTCTGCGCTGAGCTGAAGACTGTCCCCTCAGTCTTATCTCACATCCTCTCAGGACCTAGGAATGTGAACTCTTTTGGCTGTGGGTCTTTGCAGGCCTAATTACCACTTGAACCAAGATGAGATCATGCTAGATTAGAATGGACCTTAAATCCAGTGACAGGTGTTCTTCCAAGAGAGGAAACATAGAGACTCGTAGATAGGAGACCACATGGCAATGGAAGCAGATGTTGTAAGAGCACAGCTGAAGTGCTTCAGAGTGTTGGAGCCCCAGAAAGCAGGAAGTGTGTCCGGGTTCTAGTTTGTTGGTGATTATTGCAATAATATCTCACGGCAGCCTTGGTCATGACTTTATCATTTTTGCTTTCTTTGCATTTTAGACCTAGTAGATGTCTGCTCTCACTGAGCTCTGTGGAATTCCTGGAGAACTTCCTACCCAACAGTGGTCAGCCACCGGGATGTCCTCGCTTCTGTGCTTGAGGCACTTCCCAGAGTGCATCACTCTTGCTTCAGTTCTCAGCCACCTCTGATGATCAAATCCCTGCTGCTCGGGTGCCTCCTCAGTGCCTGGCCTGGAGACCCCTTCCATTTTACACAGACTGCACTGGAAACCACTCTCTTCTCACCACACCTCTGTCAAGATCCCATCTGACCCAGATCAGCTGTCAGCTCAACCCCATGTAAGGACCACAGAACAAACATTTTATGCTTTATGAAATTTACTGTGCCAATCCCAACTACCCAGCCCTGAAACCATGGTGCAAAATGCTACCAAAGACAATGTGCACAAGAATGAGTGTGATGGTGTGTTAGTACAACTTTATACACAATAAAATACTGGCTCTTATTTATTTTCCTTAGGTCACCAGATAAGTCTTCTATTCATTGTTTTATTCATCTCAAAACCATTTCTGTGTTGCAGCCTATGCAATCAGCAGGCTGAGAATAATCCTTGGGCTATCATTTGCTAACCTGGCCAATGGCCGCAGACAATTTCTTTTTCCACCACTAGTGAGGTGTGACTGGCATTGAATAAGTAGAGGCGAGGGCTGCTGCTGAACATCTGTAATGTGCAGGGCAGCCACCCCTCCTCAGCAACAGAGTCAGCTGCTGGTGTCATTGCTCCTAAATTGGAAACCCTGATCTAAATAAAGGATTCCTCAGAAAAGAGAGAAACCTTCCTTACATATTTATTAAGGTCTTACTTCAGTTATTGTCTAACAAACTCTTGCCAGAGCTCTCTAACTGCAATCACTTTGCCCCTCTGCAGCATTTTGTTCTTTTGTGGCTCCTGCTTTGCTATGGGATGGTTTTTATAATGCCTGGGAGCACTGGTCCCCTCCTATCATTGCCTGCTGAAGTTCCTATTGTGTGAGGAGCCTCCAAAGGGGATCTTACTAAACTTTATATTCCTGGTACACAGAATGTTTGTAGAAAGAAACTGTATTACAATATAAAAACCACTGAGAGTAAGATCCAGGTATACTGTGTCTGATTCCAACTCTTTTCTGCGTTTCCTAAGATTTCAGGTAGCTACTAAAGTCAAAGAGACTATCTGGCACTGCACAAGACCTGGGCAGATAGGAGGTATTTAGGTCCACAGCAGGCTAAGGAAAAGCTCTTCTTGACATGGGGCATCTACAGGGAAGGCAGAGCAAGACAGTGCCAAGAGCCAGATGGTCCGCTGGAGAGTGAGTGAGTGCTGAGAAAAGTTTGGAGGTGGCAAAGAGTAAAACTGTATAGGTTCCTGCAAGCTATAAAGACAACTGCATACACATGTTTGTATAAAAAAGAGCAACCAGAGGGGCTGCGCATGGCTGTGATATGCCGTATTTGAGGACTAAGGTGATGCAACTGTGTCCTGTCTCACTGGCACATCCCTCAACATGGTTCTGTGAGTGGACCCTGACATCTTTGTCCCACTGGAAGGTTCAAGGTAAAGCATGTAAAATGCATTTAAAGTGAGTATCCTGTCTAGTCCAGTGTTTCCCTGAGCCGGTGCATCAGTACTGAATTGCTGCTTCAAAGGACAACAAAATCAGTGGCTTACAGTAGCACATTGTGTCACTTTATCAATCTGCTAGTCAGAATGTAACATAAGCATCACTGACAGCCTTAGAAGACAACCTCATCTGTTCGACTTCTAAGAGGCTGTCCACATTCCTTGGCTTCCAAACCCTTTCTAACTTGGAAGCCACCAATGATCAGCCCAGTCCTTACACTTTATTACTCTGATGTTGACCCCTCTGCCTCCCTTCTTCGCTTTAAAAGACCTCTATAAGTAGACAGGACCTACCTGAATCCAGAAATCTCTGCATTGCAAAGTTGGCAAACTAGCAGTTTTAATTTCACCTGCAGCCTTGCTTTCTCTGACATGTGACATATATCGAAGAGTCCAGGACATTAAGATGTGGACATCTTGGAGGACCATTATTTTGCAATCTACAATCTGTGATCTTGTTCTTCGACTCTAATAGTAGGTGACAGACAGTTATCTAACATGTGTCCCATGGGCCACCCAAGGAGCCACTTGGCAATGAAGTGCTACAAAAGTACAAGGTAATGTCATGGACTGCAGCTAGGAGGAAGTCGTCATACAAAAATGGCCTTGTGAGCATCTCAGACTCTTATTCCCCTGTTGGAAGAATCCACTGTACCCACAGACAGCTCCCTATGACAGCTTCTTGCTAATCTAAAGCAGGTAGGGGAATGGCAAGATAGCTCAGTGGACTGAGTGCCTGCTTAGGCAAGCACAGGGACTGGGGTTATATCCTCAGTAACACATGCCGTGCCACTCCCACCCTTGAGTATGCTGAGCCAGCCACTGGGGCTGGGCGTGGCAGTGCACACCTGTATTTCCAGTACTGGGGAAACTGAAAATAGGAGGATCACTATGAGTCCAAGCTGCACAGTGAGATATTGTACCAAACACATCAAAAAAATAAATAAATAAATAAAGCAGACAGGGTAAAAGTCATTCTAGTGTGACACTGAGGTTCTGCATTGAGCTTCTAACCCTTTCACCACTTTGTGCTTCTACTCTGATAACATGTCTTCTACACCTTGGGATCCTCATCCTGGCACATTGGTCCTTAATTCTATTTTGCCTTTCCACCAAGAAAACTATTTCCCATTGCCTCTGCTTGCTAGTTCTGATTCCTATGCTTTGCCTGCTGGCTGTGTTGCTCTCCTCTGGTGAGGTTTCCTTGCTGCCCAGAGCCTGCTGCCTCTCGGGTTCTGTGGCTTTCCTCTGCTCCCAGCCTTCCTCTCCAAGCCCACAACTATCACATGCCCTACTGAGCAGCTTCAATCCCAGGCTCTGTCCAAGGTCACAGGACTCACCCTAGAAGGGTCTATTACCTGAGAAGTATAACATAATGTCCCTTTGTTTTATAGACAAGAGAGCAGATGGGCACCCCAAGCACCGTAACAGAAAATCAGAGGCTCCAATTGTGAGTCAGTCCACATCCTCAGAGTGATGGCTGAAATCCAGTGAGACACACTGCACAGCTCTAAAGGAAAGGATGGAGGACAGCATTGGAGCTGAAGAGCACAGAGAGCTGCAGGAGTGCAGGAGCAGGGAGAGCAGGGCCTGCAAACCTAGCTGGGGGCTCTAAGATGGAATCCCTTCCTCCAAACTGTGTCAGAGATCCCAGTGTGCAGGCTGCAGCTGGCTGAGAATCTCAGGGGCTTTCAGTGACATCTAGATGAGCTCTGGCTGCTGCTGGAGCCCAAGGCCACTGTTCATCTCACCACCAGCTCCAAGACTCACATGGCACTTGGAAGCTCCTCTGACCATCAGCAACCCCTTAGCTTGAGATCACGTCTGACTCCATGATGTTTACCCACTCGCTAGTTATACTGTCTTTATACTGTCTTTATCCAAGCATACACACACACACACACACACACACACACACACACACACACACACACCATGACTAATTTTTTCCTTATGACTGCTTTCCAGAGGTTTGCTCCCAAGTTATCTCTTCTCCATGCTGAACAATACTGCTTCCTTTAGCTCTAATGGAACAGGTTTTTCTACTGTTCCATTGCTACCATTTGGGTCTTAGGTGACACCTAAAAGCCTATGTGCTACAGGACGGATTGCCAGCCTGTAATGCTCCTGGGAAGTAGTGTAGCCTCTGAGAGGCGGGACCTTCCAGGGGGTGTCAACTCACAGGGGTGTGCCCCCAGTGGCATGCTGGGGCTTCAGCTGCTTTCTCTTCCCCCCTTTCACTTCCTGGCCACTGGAGGAGCATTTTACTCCATGGTGCACACCCACCCTGATGTTCTGCCCTTCTACAGGAGGACTAAAGCAATGTGCACACTTAGTCACATTGGAAGCTTCGACACTGTGGGCCAAGCTGACCCTTTGTCTTGAAGTTGGTTACCTCAGGTATCTGTTGTAGTGTTACAAATCTGACCAGCACATCTTGTTTTGAGTCTCCTCCATGTCCTCCTCAGAGTGTGGGTTCTCTGGCTTATGCTCCCAGAAGTGACCACAGCCTCTACCTCATCTCCCACTGGGGCAGGATCTCTGTGCTCAGGCCTGCTGGCTCCATGAGAGCACATGGTGAGTGAGAGTCCTCTCTGCGCTTCAGAGGAGGATTCAAAAAACAGGAACCAGGACAGAATTTTTTGAAACATGTTGACCAGAAAGAACAAGAATTGGTTTGTATTCCAGTGGCTCTGCCAGGAAAATTTCAAGTTCTAATCAACATGTACGTATCCAGAGAAGGCAACTGGAACTGGAGCCAGGGCTTTAGGGTACTCAGCTGGTGCTTCCTCAAAGTGCAGCTGAAGTGGCATCTCTGCCCTGGAGCTGCTTCTTGCTGGCATTTCATATGGCTCCTTGGGTTTCACATATTCTCCTCCCAACTTTCGTTTTCAATTAGATGCACTTCTTTCCCGCTGACCTGACAGATTAGGCCAAACACTTCCTGAACATGCCAGTGCAGCCTCAGCCTGGGAGGAGAAGGCCTGCTGGAGATGCTGCAGGGCTTGCTGCACACAGCAAGGGAAGACAATGATGCCAACTTGGCCAAGGCACTGGAGGAGGCCCGTGGCCTGAGTATTTTTTCTAGCTCCTCTTGTTCTTTGCTCTATTCTTGCAATAAACAAATTGAAACTAGGCCTTAATCCATGCCCTAAGTCTGGGAACCTGCTTCCTAACTTCCCCCTTCTCCTAGCTTCCAGAACAGTACCCTGTTCTTCAGTAATGATGTCCTGCTATATCTGAAATTGCCTTCCTTTCTCCCAAATCCCAAGATAGCATCCGGGGCTCTGCCCTGCCAGCCAGACTTTCTTGCTTGATCAGCTACGTGCTCCTGCACCACACACTCCACTGCTGGGTGCTGTCTTCTCATCACCTTCAAGCCTCGACTCCTGCCATTGCCTCTCTGCTCACCCTTGTACCCAATGGCTCCCTGCCCTCCAGCAGGTGTGCTGCCTCCTGTGCTCTACACTAGGCACTGCGTGGACTCCTACACAAACCAGGGACCAGTTAACTGCCCAGACTACCTAGGTCTACCTGGGGGACCACTTTCCAACACTCTGCTGAAAGCCACTTCAGGAGAAATGCATGAAGAATCCCTGGAAGGGGAATGAGAACTCCATGGGAAATGGTGTTCTGGTCCACCACAATGAGAGTGTGATTCCCCAATTTGGGGTATTGGTGCAGCTCACTCCCCAACCCCATTCCCTCCTTGTCTAACCAGCACCCTGAGGTCTACTCTAATGAAGGTCAACCAAGACTAGGCCATGCAGTAAAGGTTGCCCTTTATAAGTGCTATTGCTTGTGTCTAAAAAGCCTCATGCATTCATGGGGCAGCTTCTAGAGTTTGTGATTAATTCATGATCGATGCTGGGATTATTAGTGTAAGTCCTACTGGGATTGTGGGTATAAATGCTACTGGGATTATGGGTGTAAGTGCTACTGGGATTATGAGTGTGAGTGCTACACCCAGCCTGGGACTGATAGCCTGCCACTATTCTTCCCTTTTGCCTTTGCTCTTGCTCTTTGCCATCACCAGGAATGGCTGCCCTCTGCCGTGTGCCACTGTGCCTTGGAGACAACCGAGTATGGACTGAACCCTCCACTAACTGGGAATTAATAAACCTTTCCTTCTTTCATTTTGGGTGTCTGGTATTTTGTCCAACAAGAAGAGCAGAGTAACCAAGACAATGAGCTTTTGCTTTTTCCTTGGAACATGTTGATCACAACTAATAAATTACCCCTAAGTTTTATGTACCAGCTCTGAGAATATTTGAATTCAGGAAAACAATCTGGTGTTTGCTTGTCTTGAGGATGTATTTAAATTCCCAGAGAATTATCTTTGTCATGTGTTAATTTTTTTTACAGAAATGATAACTCTCCCATTTGGTAATCAATGTAATAAACAAAGCTAGAGCCTTTTATCTTCCATCACTACCTCCAGAATTAAATTTAACAGCAGTACTCCACTTAGACAGAGAGAACAGATGAGCTGGTTACTCACTCATGGGATACAGGTAAAAATGTTTCAGTGACTGTTTCTCTGAAGTATCTATTTTAGGAGATTTGATGAAGAATAGGTGGCAAGGTGACTGCCTGATCTTTCAGGGAGCAAGAATCAGGAGTTTCAGCACAGCAGCTGCTCATCAAATGCCAAGATACATGATGTGCTCCAAAACATGCTGAGCTTGTCTCCAGAATTCATGTGTTTTACAACTGTACTCTGTGCCTGAATGTCACAGCCACCTTTATATAAACAGTTTTCTTTAGTTAAACTAAGTAGAAAAATATAGTGAAAATATTCCTTCCTATTCTCTAGGTAAAAGAAGACATGCTCTTAAGAAAAACACTGGTGAAGATAAAAGCCAAGCATTGTTTTAGACTTTCTCCAACTTCCAAAATACCACTTAAAAAATAATTACACCCACGATTTATGCATGATTCATTAGACAGCAAAGACAGAATACAGTGCCAAATTTTAATTGTGTTGAAAAAGTACACTTCACAAAAAATACCCCTGGCTTCTTTGTGTTAGAACCATGTCTTGCCGTATCTTCACCTCAATATAAATTGTGTCCAGTTAGTCTATCTTCATAAAATTATAGCCAAATCTTAGTTTTGTTATTGGATAGACCTCTGTAGAACTTTTTAGTTAAGCAAATAAAATACTGAATAATCTGGTACCACAATTATTACTTGTGAAAATGAAGGAGCTTAAGCCACAGGATCCCTGCAAAGATGACAAAAGTGTCATAAAATATTTGGTCGTCAGCAAACCCAAGTGGTTTTCTGCTCTCCTCCCTTCTCCCCGAGGTACTAACAAGAGCATATCGTCATTACACAGTTTGGGTAGAGGACCTACCAATTACATACCATACACCATTCATTATCCCTGCCTATTACAGCATGAATCGAGGGGGAAACATAATAGACACAACATCTTACATAACTTATAATAGATGGAATAGACAGCATCGTGCGGAAAGTAAGCAGCCTTTCAGGAGATGAAAGCTGCTGCATTGCTAATCTGCAGATCTGAGACAATGAGCTCCTGCAATTGCACTCAAAGGTCGATTACAGTAAGGTATGCTGAGGCCACACATCCGTCCTTTGGGCTTTGAGTGACATCTGCCAGTTATTCCCTGCTTCTGGCAGCTGCTTCTCCCCAGTACGAGTGGGCTGACTGACAGGCGCAGAGCTTGGTGTTCAGTGTCTCCCAGGATTGCTGTCACACACATACCTGTGGTCTTCAATGGCGTTTTCTCTCCTAGCAACAGTTTTAACCTTTTGGCGTGGATTTTGCCTTGGTAATGCGAGTCAGCCACCACCGCTGAGGTAAAAGACATGTTACAGAGCGTGCAGCACTTGTTCTTATCCACCATGTCAGCATCACTTCCCTGTGCCAGGAGAAGGAGAGGAAACAGCATCAGAGAGACACCCTCCTCCTCCATTGCCCTTTCCTATGCTACTGTGCTATGAGGGAGTTCATCACAGAGGGGCTCAGGGAAGAGCCGCCTGTTTGTTCTATAATCTCTTCTTCACAATAATCATCACCAAAACTTTCTCAGTGCGTGGTCTCAACACACATCCTTTTAGTGGCTACTAACACAAGGTACTGGGGTTCCAGGGAAATTTTGCAGAAATGGGTTAGCTAAAGAAAGATGGAGCCCACAATTAGGCGAGAGCACATTGTGCCTGGCACCATGAGGAAAAGCAGCCTGTAATTGCACCCATTATACTCATTAAAGTAAGTAAAATATCAGAGTTCACATGGCCTGAATTATTTAGCAGGAATTATCATTTGGCATTCAGCTTTGCCTTTACCCAATTTTAGCCTCACCAGGATACATGGCTGTGATATTAAAGACTTTTTTTCTTAAGATTTCTTTTTAGACTTGAACATTTTTCATAATTAGCTCAAGAATATATTATAAAGCAATGATGACCATATTGGCTTAGTTTTCTAGGAGAGTTTGTGTGATTTTTTCCTTTTCTTCAGGAAAGATAATTATTTAAATTCTGCACACAATGCTAGAATCTGGTTTGATTTTTATTCCTTTGTAAGACTTAATGAAAATGAATCATGACTCAGAAAAAAATAAATCCTCTGTCAGACTATGTGGCCTCGCTATTGTGCCACGTGGGTCATCAATTACCTACACTTATGCAAGAGAAAATTAATCCATGGCCTCCTTTCCTGCCTAGTTGGAAATTGAGGGTAAAGTGGACTCTTAGATAAGGAGTTAATCTATTCCTTAATGGAACCGCAGTGGCAAAGCATCTCATTGTTAAAGAGCAGCTTTGGAGGAGGATATGGCCCCACATAGCCCCTCTCTGATTCCCAGAGGGCTTGGAGAATGCAATTTAAAATTGGATGGGAGGAGGAGGACAGTGGGCAGAAGCTGGAGCAAGGGAATTGTATACACATTTTACATAAAAATAAGGTGGCCAGACTTCGGAGAGAGTGTTGCCTTGAGGATTTTGTGTCAGCTAGAAAATCAACCCCTTCTTCCTGAAGGCATGACTGTAAAGGTACTGAGAATGATCTTTCGGTCCTTGGGTAGAGAGGGGTGTGTGTGTGTGTGTGTGTGTGTGTGTGTGTGTGTGTGTGTGTGTCTCAGGAGGCTAGCCCGTATCCAGAGGTGGGAAAGAACAGACGCACAACGGGAATCCTGAGGGTGAGGTGGCACAACTGACAATGTGAGGCTGCAGACTGTGCAGGGGGAACGCGTAGGTGCTGAGCCGAGAGGGATTCTGGATGCCCTTGCTGAGGACATAAAGCCATGGTGCTTAGAGTTTTGTCCTCTGTTAGAAACCAAAGCTGTACACAGTGTAACACTTTTGTGGGAAACACCCATGTGGTGAGGGAGGGCTGTCTCCTGGTCTCTCCTCATCCCCTTCTCCAACCAAGCCTGGAAATGTTGCAGAAAACTTTGGAGGGCATAATCCCAAAGGATCAGGAAAAGGTCAATGACAGAGTTGTTGAAAGATTCCAGTCCCTTAAATGAGGAGTACCTCACTCAGAAGGAATGAAATGCCAAAGCTGGAACTCTCCCACTGCATGTTACAGGGCATTTATTAATCATACATTTTGTTTTCAATACCAAGGATTGAAGGCAGAATCTTGCCCTTGAGAGGCAGTCACTCATGCCACTGAGCTATCTCACTAGTCCTGTACATATTTTTTTTTTAACTAAGGAAATTGCTGAAGCAAAGTGATTACTTAAACTATCCTATTTTTTACCTACCTGTGCATGACATGGGTCAAAGGATATAATTTTCTTAATTAAGCACACTAAGATCATAAGCCAGAATTTAACTTACAGTCCATCTCTTTAGATGGAGCATCTCTTTCACCCCTTTCACTGAAAGGAGTAAACCAAGACACAAGGCTTGCAACACTATATGAAGAGGATATGGACTAGTTTCCAGGGCAAACAACTACTCCCAACCTGCATAAGGATTAAAGGTTTTATGTCATTTACTCATTCTACACATTTGTTTTTGTGGCCAGCTCATCCCACCCTGGGGGCAGGGCTGGCATGGCATGTGATACCAGGTATCCAAATGCGGTCCCTTCACACTTGCCTAACCTCACCTAAGCAGGCACTTTAGACCACTGAGCTATCTCGCTAGCCCCTCTTTCTATATATTTTAACACTTGAAGGTCCTCCTGTGTATGTTAGATGTTGTGTCAGAAAATGCTACTGTACTCCTTACCAAAAAGGCCAGCACCAGGAGAACTGAAAAGGGCAGACATAAAATGAGGGCCCGATTATGACCCAGGAGATGCACTTTTACTAGGCTCCATCTGTAAAAGATGAATAGTGCAAATGGGGACAGTTTGTATGGCCTTCCTTCATGCCTGGAATGCATACCTTTCACTGCTTGCCTAAGCCAGTCTGGTCTCAATCTGTAGTCCTGGGTCAGTTAATTATTGCTTCTTGGAGATGAGCCTTCTTTTGACTTCTGCTGTTTTACAGAAGTGAGACCCAACATCCGAGTCCTCCAGGAGGCCTACACATTCTTCTCTTCTAGAACACTAGTATTGCTATTGTTTCTATTTGCATAATGGCCCCTTCACGAGACTATAAACCTTTTCCAGGGCCAAGAAAATCAGCTCTCTGACAGCAAGAACCCAGCACTCAGCACAACGCTCTCTATGTAAGCTTCTCTCAGTGTTTACTGAATGATGACAGTAGAAGGCTTATTCGTGAGATTAGTTATCTACTTCACAGAAAAGACAAAAGCGGATACAGGGAAAGGAGGGAACATTAGTTTAGACAGATAAGAAGAGGGAGAAAAAACTAGAGATATCCACAAATCATAATAATTGGAAGGCTGGAGTCAGAGAATGTGGGTCTCATAATTATATCAGTTTTGCAATGGTGATTTTAATATATATTACTTGATATCTGCTTTCCTGGGCAACCTTATTCACTTCTCATATAGATGAGCCAAAGATTAATAGAGCTGATCACTGTGCAATAAAACATTGAGAAACAGTAATACCACCACTGGAAAAAAAAAAAATTGAAAAGCACAGATTCCTGACAATAGATGTAGTGTGATGTCCCTAGAAGAGAGACAGCCCTTAATCTGGACAAGATGCTCTTTGTGGAAGATTTTATTTAGGGGCCAAAGTAATCACATGATGGATTAGTGATAGCTACCAACTCTGACTATCTTAATCACTGCCAGGGGGAATCTCAGTACTAACCACATGCCTGGAAAGTAGAATTTAATCGTGTATTCTTGGCTGTCTGAATCACAAATTCATGGCTCCTCGGGGCTCCAAGTCATACGATCTTCATTAGGATTCTCCCACTGCACCACAATCAACCTTACTGTCTGGCTCAGGGTAGAGCTCCACACTTCTAAGAAACTGACCCCAATGAATACATTTAAATTTTGGGCTTAAAGAATCATCAATAGCCTCAGGCTATCATGTAAATTAAGAAGGAGACTCTAAGATCATCTTAAAATAATGATTTCAAACTGGAGGCAGAAACTTTAAATGTAAACTCCTCATTACTAGAAAAAAGAAAAATAGGCTGTTGAGTATCCTAAGGCAGCTTAGTCAAAAGTACCTTGTGAAGTTCTTAAACTTTTCAGTAGATTCAGTTGGAGCAGAAAGCTCCAGCTAGGTATGGCTGCTTAGAAATCTAGACCTGGAGAGTCCTTCGTTTTTTATAAGATGCTCCTTTACTAATATGTTATGACTGTCATGATTTACTTTTTTTTCCAATAGTTTTATTGAGAAACAAAGACCAATGAGACAGTTTCAAATCTGATCAGTAGGACAGTTTCAATAATTAATACATTGCATATTGCTGTCTTAGTGGTTATTCATTGTACAAGTTGTGATTCACTTTAACTTTGGGAATGTAAAGAGCCATGTCAGACTGCCGCCTCTAGAACAGCAAATGAGGAGCTCTGTAAAACTCATCCCAAGTAAACTCATCCCAAGTAAAGCAAACATAACTGCTAAAAAATATTTTAACATGATCAGTGGTCCTTCTGGAAATTATCTTAATACCACATAAAACATTAAGAAATATTTATATAAGAAAAACTACTAAATTTCAAGAAGAAAGGATAAGGATCTTCAACTGCCACCCTCTCTCTACTTACCAACCTCCAAGAAAGAATCTCCAGTCTGATGGAGTGTGGTCAGAAAAGTAGGGCTCCCTCTCCCATCAACAGCCAGAAGATGGAAGAAGGGCAAGCCATGACATCTGTCCCTCTGAGCTCTGAGGTGCAGCAGCCAAATCCCAGTAATGTGGCCAAGAGATGCGGTGTCCTCATCCTCAGCACCATCTCATCCACAGGACAAAAGCCCTCTTCCAAGCACAACAGGCCATAAATGTGGGGCTCTGACCCTGACCCCACCTCACCTACAGAGCTGGCAAGCCAAGATGACCAGAAGCCACAACCTCTGTCCAACTAAGAAGCAAGGGAGGCACTCAGAAAGAAGCGACCATTACTCCAGACCTCAGCATAGCAGTGGTGGTTCTGAGCTCTGTCACTAAGAACAGAGAGAGGAAAAAGGATTCAGAGGAAGAGACTGCTCCTCAGCTAAGGACTTGGCTTCGCTTGCAATAGAGTATGGAGTGGATTAGGTCTAAAGGTGCTGCGAGAAACAATGGGGATTCTGGTGGCAAGCAAGGAAGGAAACACTGAGGGCTCAGTAGAATAATGTAAGCCACAAAGCTGCTTGCTTGCCAGAGACAATGGGAGCAAACCAAGAGCCTTCCTGAAGTCTGAACACACTCTAGATACTTGTCTGGGAGAAGGCCTGGACATCACAAAAACAACAGAGGAAGCATTAATAGACAAATCCCTATCCTGAGTGTGATTCCAGAAGAAGGTGCAACTGGAAAAGAGAGAGTTACGGGGACAGCCCTGCAAAGCCACTTTCATCCAGGGGACACTGCACTGCCAGGTCTGTGCTCAGAGTTGTGATTAACAGTGTCTACACATTTAGGAATAAAAATCAGTAAAACAGACTGACTGAGACATGGAACAAATAAATGAGCAATAAACAGACCACCAAGGATAGGATATTGGTATTAAACAATGCTCCATATCTTATCGAAACTATTCATTTTCCCACCACCACTACACTTACAAAAGATACAAAATGCAAAACACAACAAAATCAAGTAAGTGCATCCATAACAAGAAAATGAAGTATGTGTGTGGTGAGGATGCTGGGTGTAACCAACAAAGTCCACAAAGCAAATGCAAAACCTTCCACAAATTAAAGAAAATCATGCTTTAGGATTATGGAATATAAGGTCATAGATATAGCTCAGTGGCACAGGGCCTGCCTGGCAAGCACAAAGTTATAACTTCATTTGCTAGAACCAAGGAGGTGGGGGGGGGAATAAAAAATAAAAATAAAAATAGAGGAGGTGGGGAAAAGAAATTAGGGAATGCGTAATTGCAATGTATTTTCAAATAGTCTATCCTTAAAGAAACAGGAATTATTTTTTAAAAAAGAAACAAATAGAAAATCAGACAACTAACAAAATTATGACAACTAACAAAAAACATTCACTAAAGGGGTTCAGCAATAGATTTGAACTGACTGAAGTATTAGTGGAGCTAAAGAGAAAAGAGAAAAACACATTAAAGTTAGTTATTTATATTATCTATCTCGTAGTTCATAGAAAATGAAGGTTTGTCCTTACATTGATTAGATTTTATATTCTTGTCTTATACTCTGAATAACTACTTAAAGATAATAGTATACAATGTATTAACAACTGTCATTCTAACATTTTTCTATGAAATTTTATTTTACTTTTATTCTATAAAATGGAAAAAGATATAAAACTTTTCAAAAAATAAAAATAGGCAAGAATGAGAGAATTGAACAGAACCCCAGAGAAACGTCTGCTACAATTATGAATACCAACATATGCAAGATGTCACAGCATCAGAAATCTGAAATAGAAGGAAAAAATATTCAGAGATAGATTAAAAACTTCCTCTGGGCCAGTGGCATGGCTTAGCAGTACAGCCTCTGCCCAACAACTGTGAAGTCCTGAGTTCAATTCCTGATATCAAAAAGAAAAAAGGGGAAAAAAAGCCAAAAACCATAGCAAACACAACTCATAATTTACTCCCTACAAGGGAACCAGAGAAAAATTAACAGCTGAGTCTCCCAAGAGACAGAGGACAACCAAGGCGGGGATACGACAGCCTCTGAGAGCAGAGAGACTCCAAGAATCTCACATACCGCAGAACTGTCTCTCCTAGGGAAAGATGAAGTAACTACTTCCTCAGATTGACGAACACAAAAAGGACTTGTCATGGCCACTTTACCACAAGTGCCAGAGGAAGGTGTCCAGCTGAAGGCATTCAAATTTTCCCTCTTCCTCCTCTTTCTCACTCTCTTTCTCATTTTCTTTCTTCTCTTTTTCTTCTTCTTTGTCTCTCTCTCTCTCTCTCTCTCTCTCTCTCTCTCTCTCTCTCTCTCTTTCACACACACACACACACACGGAATATAGTTATATAATTATAAAAGGTAGAATAAATAATATTGATATTTTCTTCTCTTACCTATTATTAAAAGTGTAAACATAAAATTATGCATATATATATATAACTGCATATTTTGTCCCATAGTTTGGAGAAATTTAATATATTTCTTCAATAAAAACACAAAGCAAGTAACTAGGACCAAAGCTTTACTAGAGTAAGAAAAGGGTACAAGATTTTAACTAAAATCCATGTGAAGGACCGGAGAGATAGTTCAATAGAATAAGTACCTGCCTGGCAAGTGCAGGGTCCTGAGTTCAATCCCTGATACCACAAGAATAAAAATAATAAATAAATAAATAAATAAATAGATAGATAGATAGATAAATTCCATGTGAACAAATGGAAAGTTACAGAAAAATGATGAATAGCAAAATGTATACTTTTGTCTATTTCTTTTTATTTTCCCTACAACATAAATAAAATTATACAAATACTTCTAACAATAGACTATTAAATTTGTAATGTACGTAAATGTGATTTGTACAGTAGAGAAAACAAGGGAGAGAGAAGAGAGATGTAAAAAACCTACTCTGATAAACTGAGATGTGTATCACAAGCTTCAAACCAACTTGTAAAGAAATACTTCAAGAAATACAGTAAAGGAATTAAAATGTCACAGTCTAAAATATCTACCAGTCCAAAAGAAGAAAAAAAGAGAACAAAAACTACACGCTTCCTGTAGAAAACAAAAAGCAAAATGGCGGACCTAAATGCAACTACAGAAATAATAAACACGAGCAAACTATACAGTCTATCAGAATGCAGAGATGGTTACTCTAGTTGAAAAAAACTGACAATTCCGTGTGTCTGGTAGAAGAGGGACACTTTGAAATCAAAATACAAAGGGATGAGAGCAAAACAGGATAGAAAGTTGCTGGACAAATGATTTGCGTAAGAAATCCAAAGTGGCTACACTAACACTAAACAGAATATACCTTAAAACAAAAATTATAGCCTATGATAAAGAGAAAGGCAATGCATTCAGGGCCAAATCACTAGAAAGATATGATAATTAGATAGATAGATAGATAGATAGATAGATAGATAGATAGATAGATAGAATAGATATGATAATTACATATATATAACTACATGCCTCAGAACTCGAAAGAATAGAAGGGAGAAGCAGACAAGCCTGGAGCCGCTGTACCCCAGTCCCCAGACATGGGTGGCTCCATTTCCACTACTGCAGTTTGCCACAGACAACTGCCATCTGAAAACATTATGCAAAATTTTCAGGAATAAATAAATTATAATGTTTGAACTGCATCCTATTCTGAGTAATGTGATGAAGCTTCATTGCACAAACTGTCCTTCTGTCAGGAGCAGCCACATATTCTATGCCACCCACCCATGAGTCACTTGGTAGGAATCTCCATTATCTGGCAGGATCTCCTGGTACCAGTGATCCTTATTTGTCTTAATAACGACCCTCAGAGAGTTGTGTTTTAAATATTATGTCTATGAACAGAAACACATATGACAGTTATATGTTGACTTGTTGACAAATGGCAGCAGAGGGTAAAAAGAACACAGTGCCGTATTTTGCATCTGAGGAGTGGTTTCAATATCTGCTAATCTAGAGTTATTAGTAACTATATAGAATAAAGCTTGTAAAAATGAGAATCAAATGTATATTTCATTGGAGAGTGATAAAAGCACATGCCACGTTAAAATTTCTGCATACATTTTCATTAAAACAAGGTAATGCATAAGAGGTAAAATATGGATCAACCCTAAGGCCGCCTACCTGGAAAATAAGTAACTGTGTCATGCATATACAATGGCAAAGTTATTAGCAAGGAAAAGAATAAAGTCCTAATACATACTGCAACATAGATGAACACTGAAAACATGCTAAATGAAAAGAGAAATAACAAAACATCACATATTGACTGAATCCACTTAAATACAATTTCTACAATGGAAAATTTGTGAAGACAGAAAAATAAAATCAACTGCCTAGAGGGCTGAGGAGCAAAAGGAGTGAGCAAAGGAAAACGAGATGCACCTGCTAATGGCACAGAGCTTCTAAAACTACCATGCATCGGACAGTTGCAGTGATTTCATAAACTTAAAGCCTATGAGTCTTACATTGTAAATGGGTAAGCTGCATGACATACGAATTATGTCTCAATAAATCTGTTGTAGAAAAAAGTTAAAAGATTCATCTGAAAGATTTCAAAAGCCCCCAGAAATACTGACTTTTGACCATAAGTTTTCGTTTCTTTTGGGGGCACCTTCTGCTTAGAGACTGGTTACCCAGTTAAGAAGTACAGAGACTTTGTACAGAATTACTGCGTTCAGGTGAACTGCCTTCCAGCACGTGGACTTTCCCTGAGTACTGTTTGCCATTCTTGGATCGTGATTACTGTGTTCATTTTAGCTAAAGATGTTCTATGTCTACAATGGAGCTTGCAGCTGCTGCTGAGCTATACTTAAAGGCAGCAACTATCTGATACCCTCTGCCAGATGCAGAAATAACCACACTTGTCAGCCTATACCCCACAGGAAGATGAAATACCCAAAAAACACAGTTACTTCCCATGCTACGCATGCAGTGCTTGGGCTTATTGTCTGGTATTTAACTTGGGAGAGAGCCATTAAGGAGAAAAGAACATCACCTCCTCTTGTGTCCTTTGTCTCCAACACTATTGGCATCAAAAAAAATCCAGTTGTGGGATTTTGAGCAACTTTGTTTTCCACTGTTCTTTCTTCTGCTCCACCAAGGCCATGCTGTTTTCTCTGCAAATGACTCAGATCTTCCTTGTTGACCTCTCCTTAATATCCTTGCCATAATGCAAGTCTTTTAATTGCTGTACTGACATTAAAAAAATCTCCCCCAAAACATTCCAAAAGGCAATAACTTTACAAAAATTAGCAATTATTATACTTAGAGTTTTCAAAGGAATAGATTTAATACAGAACAAATAATTTATAGGACTATCTTATAATATTCACCCAGAGAGTCAAATGCAAAAGAGTGTGGGAGATCTGCCCACACACTAGAGACCCAAAGCATCCAGCTGAGGGCCTGGATTCCCATGGCAGTGTCCTGCAGAAGTCCAGCTGAAGACCCATGGCACTGTCCTCCAAGGGTGGCGCTGGAGGACTAGAGCCCTCGACAATGTCTCATGTAAGTCTGTGTCAAGGATCTGCACTGCCAAGGCCCAAAGAGCAGTGGTGGAAGCTAAAAAGTCTGTGCCAGTGGGATGAAGGCTCTATGGCCCCAAGCTGAAGGATCTTCACTGGTGCCAGGAAACAATGCTCAAGATAAGGACAGAGCTCCACCAAAGAGAACCACAGTCATCTTCAGTGACAGCGAGGACCTGAGCTCCTCCAGTGATGAGTACAGTTGAGTTCATATCAGGAGTAGCAACATGACAAGCTTCTCCAAGAGAGTCAACAGCATGCTGTCTTCCCCACTATGTCTGCTTTTATGTTGATTCAGCTTAGCTGGGTGTCTCCAAGTTGACCATTAGCTAATACACCACAGGAATTATCCTTCCAGTGCTAGCCTGAGGTCTAGATATGTAGAGACAATAAAAATGAACTAAATAGTTGTTGAATGAAAACTGAGGTGGCTATTCACTAACCAATTCTAGCTTGGTCACTTAAACCTGTTTTCCATATAAAATACTTTCTTCCTTGCTGTCTTACTAATCTTCTTGTTCAGAAAAGGACCAATGGACATAAAACTCACACCCAGTACAGAACCAGATGCGGGGGCAATGCACAATCGTCAGCCTGGAGTTTGCCCATACACAGAGGCTGCGTCTTTTGGTCTTGCAAGGTGGGTGCTGTTCAGAGTCCCACAAAGATACTGCTGCACCTCCATTAGGCCTGACAGGAAGCCTGTGTTCCAGGCTGCAGATAGACAGCCTGTCACTTGGAGAGAGATCACCCACTCAGTAGATGAAACCCTTCAATTTTCATAGTATTTAGGAAAATAGCCATTTTGACCATAAAAGAATGAGAGAGGGTAGATTTCTGCTCAGAAAGTGTGTAGAGTTCTCTGTGTGCCTTTGGTATTTGGAAGGCATTAGTTTGTTTTTTCAGTCACTGATGAAATATTTAAACAGATGGTCACAGCAGTTACAAGACCCCAAAAGGGAGAAATTAGCCAGCATTCCTGAGAGAGGACAAATGCACACACTTGATAAGCCCCACTAACTGACAGAATTTGCTAGCAAACAGGCAACAAATGAGGAGATCTTCCAGGGAGTGCAAAATGTATATGAAATGCAGGTGGAAAATGATTAAGATGAATGTCTGAAAGCTCTGAAAAGTGTGTTACTTATTTGAGACATAACTTTAGGGCAGGCTGGGTGAAGGTGGCAATGAACCTGAAGTGCAGGAGAAAGACCTTTGCTTCACCACACCACCAGCGGGGTGCCCAGCAGTTTATTAGATGCCTGCTCTCCAATGTCACACTGAATTTCCATTACATCTCCAGACATCACTGGGGCTTGTTCCTTCCCTTCCCTCTCAAATAAAATCCATTTACGAATCTCATCTTGCCCTCCAAATTAAATACTCTGTGCTGTTTACCACCTCTCTCCTGGCCCACTTTTCTATCCTTTCCCCTATCCCTAGTTTAAGTTTATGTCTCTCTGTTGACTGCCTCTATTTATCTTTACCATTGGTCATGTGGTGCAGTGGAAAGCACTTCCCTAGTATTCTTGAGGACTGGGGCTCAGACCATAACACAGTCAATCAATCAATCAATCAATCAATCAATCAGTCAGTCAGTCAACCAGGTTTAGCGTTTACATTTTATTTCTTGTCTTTTACAACTAAAGTATTGCCTTGAATGTCCAGCTTTTAGAACAGCTGTACTATAGAAACGCAATGCAGGCTATAGATGAAGCTTTATTTAAACTTTCTTATAGAGACATTTTATACAACAGAATGAAATATGTTAAAATAATTCTTAAACTATGCTTGGTCTGTCCCAATATATCCATGCAATCTTCTTTTCACCATCTACTACAAACAAAAATTAGTTAGGTTGTTCATATCCTTTTTCTAATACTGAGAACGACCTTCATACCTGCAGCCCATCTCAGTGTGGAAATTCTGCTGAACTGAGTCTGTGGCACTCATGGTCCTGTGTGGGCAGCGCATGTCTAGGTCACAGTGTAAGTATTAAATATCAGTTGAACTGAAAAATGAACTGGGAGTGTAGCTCCTGGGCAGAGTGCTTCTCTAGCTCTTGCAAGATTGTGGGTTCTATCCCCTAGCACTAACAAATTAAGCTCGTGAACAAAAGATGAATAAACAAATGAATGAATCTATATACAAATCAATGAGTAAAGCATTGTTTTTGTCAGAACAAAAATATTCATAAAATTTCCAACAGGTCAAACTTTTAGAAAGTGTCAGAACTGGTTTTTGCATCCTTGCTCCGCAAGATGCAAGGCAATGCTTTCCCTTCACCCCTCCCTGGATTCTTAGCTCAGCATCCTTTGTCTACTTTTTTTTTACTGGTTTAATTTCATTTTATTTTTTATTTTTATTTTTTATTAATTTATTGAGAAGGAAATAGCAATGAAGACAGTTTCAAAACAGGTTAGTAGGACAGTTTCGATAATTAATACATTGCATATTGTTGTCTTCATAGTAGTTATTTATGTACAAGATGCAGACATGATATCCTGTCCAAGCACTCTTAGTACAAATCTTTCTTCTCACTGAATTAAGAGAAAGTAGCTGTGTATCTATCCTAACTATTTTGTATATACAGATAAGAAATGGTCCTTCATTTATATTCACTTTTTTAATTTAGTTTTTGTCAGAGATGGGTATTCCATTTCCATTTAAATATTGTAGGGGGCCTGCCCATTAGCTCAGTTGTTTAAGTGCCTGCTTAAGCAAAGGCAGTCAGGCTCAGGATACTGTGGTTTGATCCCCAGATCCTTTTGTCTTATCAGACCTGCCCTTAAGGCATCCTAAGCCAGCCCAAAAAAAAAAAAAAAATTCCTTCTGAATTTATTCAGCCTCCTTTCTCATCAAACATTTCCAATGGCTCTGTGCTACCTCAAAATAAATCCCTTATACAATTTAAAGGCTTCTAATTTTTAACCCCCAACATATTTTCCAAGGCTTTTCCCTACCACTGCTTTTCATTTATAATATACGCCAAAAATCTTATTTCCTCAAGGTTAAGAACACCAAAGAGCCTGCCAAGAAAATGTTCAAAATGCAAGCTCCACCTTTCTCTGTGCTCAGCTTCTGGCTGTGTGTCCTTGTTAGATGTAGCGGGTAGCAAAGGTCATACCTTCCAGGTCTCATTTCCAGACCAGGGTGGAGAGCATAAGTCTGTCCATGAGACAAAGTGCCTTCCTTGTGTATATTATCTTTGCTTCAGCACAGTACCTGGTACACAGTAGCTGACAGATTTGCTGAATAATGACTATGTGAATGAAAAATTCAACAGAGAAGCAATCTCTCTTTTCCTTCAACAACTAAAATGCAATGCTATAAGTCATTGACCATGTAGTTTATTCCAACTAAAAATCCCCAGCCCCTACGCATACAGGGGCCACCAAAGAGTGGTCTTTCCATCACAGGTTCTGCTTGCTCCATACCACAGAGATCTCATGGCTCCCTCACGCCCACAGAGCTTCTCTGAGGCCTGCCTTCCACAGGTGGCACCTTGTGCCTATATCTTACCATCTGTAACCAAACATTAATACTTTTCAGGACCAAAATATAAACACTCTCAGCCTCTCCATACTCCAGAGAGGACTTGTGTAGTATAGTTGGAAAAAATAGAACATTAAAGAGAAGCAGATTTAGATTCAAAAGATACAAGTGTTTTGCTTTAAATTTATTAGATGTTACTTATAAATTATTAAAACTAAAATTCATCTGTTGTGTGAAGAATAATAAGATACATCTGTTCAGCCTTTATAAGATAAAAGGACAAATGAATGCAATGTTTGGAAACACTGTAATTGGAAAAAGTATTCAAACACTCACAAATAGGTATGCACTGCACATACACACATAAGTAAATGGTTTAAAGGACAGATAAGCATTGCATTGTTTTATGTTCTTCATGGAATTTTTTTTAGACCTGATACTGTCTTCATTTTTTACTGGTGTACATGTTCAGTATTTGTATCTTTCCATGCTACTCTACACTTTTGGAGGTAGAAACTCAGTTTTGTATATAGCTACTTTTCCAGATTCTGTAATGGCAACGCCATCAAATCTTTCAATAATTATCTATTGATTGAGGAATACTATATACCTACAAAATAAATCAAAGAAATGTGGGAGATGCCTGAAGCAGTGGCATAATTTTTTAATCTTTAAATTCTCTAACAAAATTAGCCTAAGAAGCCAAATAAAAACCCTCCAACAACACTTATAGCAAAACTAGATAACAAGGCACATACTCCTACAAACCTCAAAATACAAGGGAACAAAAGTACACTAAAAATGCCACAACGCTTCTCTAACAGCAATGGAACACCCATCTCTGATGAAACAAAGCAAAAAAGGGGGATATAAATGAAGGACCGGGGGAACTATCCGCTCGGGTCCCCCTCCTGTCCCTCTCTTGGACAGGAGCTTTCTTTCTCTCAATAAATATATTCTGCTCATAAAAAAAATAAAAAAAATAAATGAAGGACCATTTTGTAGCA
>NW_004524627.1:6563859-6574352 GCF_000260255.1 Octodon degus | reverse complement strand
ATATATATATATATATGATAGATATACAGCTACTTTCTCTTAATTCAAAGAGAAGAAAGATTTGTACTAACATTGTTTAGACAGATCATATCTGCATCTTGTCCTGTGAATCACTATTATGAAGACAACAGTATGCAATGTATTAATTATTGTAATTGTCCCACTCACCTGTTTTGAAACTGTCTCATTGCTATTTCTTTCTCATTAAAATTAATAAATTTTTTTTAATTCTACAAAGCGGTGTGGCACTGGGTCCCAGTGAAGCAACAGGCACTGTCTGTTGGGCAGAGCAGAAGAACTAGGGGAAGTAACAAGTGTGCTCCAGAAGGCACTGCAGACCTGCACAGGAGGGCCTGGCGGGTTTGGCATCTGAGGCAGCTCCACGGGGGCCAACACAGCTCAACCCTAGCATGCTTTCACTGCAACTCACTGGAACTTTCTTCCCAGATCTAACTTCACTTAAAAGGGGAAGTGAAAACAGAAATGAGTTAAAGTGGAGTAGTGCAAGGACAGCAGAACCCAGAAAAGAGAAAATTTCAAGTGCAAAGGAGGGAGAAACTTGGTCAATACGTCATTGCATTTTAAAGCAACACACACACACACACAATTTAAAAGAGCTCTGTTAAGTTAGCAAAGCAACCTTGAACCATGTCTTGTTTAAGTATTTAAGAATCAAGACATGAGAATAATAGGAGAAAAATAACAAAATCAAATTCCTTAGAACATTGCTTTTTATGAAAGGCAGCTACAGACATAGAAACATGACAGATACACATGCTTATGAAAATAAGCAAAAGTTTTAAACGTTGACTGCTACTTTCAAAAAAACAGATGAAATTGAGTACTACAAACATCTCAGCCAACCTGAATATATACTTGTATGATTTCCCCCTTTACTTCTTTTCCAATCTCGTTTGCCTTTTCCTCATCTTTTTAAATTTATTTTTATTCATTTTAATGAGGAAAAAAAGATAAAATACCAATGAAACAGTTTGAAAACAGGTTAGCAGGACAGTTACAATAATTAATACATTGCATATTGTTGTCTTCGTGGTAGTTATTCAGTGGACAAGATGTAGACATGATATCTTGTCTAAACTTTTTCCTCATCTTTATTGTTTATTCCTTATATATAACAACCATTGTTAAAGTTTTATTCTTGTTTTGAAATTCTGTACTGTTTATACTGTTACTTGTTACTCTGCTTTTGTTTTTGTTTCTGTTATTTGTTTTTACTCTTTAAAATAAAATTAAAGAAATTAAAAAAGAAAATCAGCAAAAGTATAAACATAATTTCAAACAAATTGAGATGCCTTAGTAAAATGGCGAATAATGGATGCAAGTAGAGACCATTCTTGTGAAATAAATCAGACCCTCATGTGCAAACATCATATGGTCTCCCTAGTGTAATAACCTGAATGAGTAAATAAAATCTGAAAGGTACAAAGATACTGTGAAAGGGAAAGAATCTGGTCAAAGAGAAGGAAACACTGGGACAACAAAAGGGACAAAGGACAGAAAGAAAAAAAGAAAGAGAGAGAAAGAGAGGAAGGAAGGCAGGAAGGCAGGAAAGAAGGCAGAAAGGCAGGAAGGCAGGAAGGCAGGGAAAGGAAGAAAGAGAGAGAAAGAAAGAAAGAAAGAAAGAAAGAAAGAAAGAAAGAAAGAAAGAAAGAAGGAAGGAAGGAAGGAAGGAAGGAAGGAAGGAAGGAAGGAAGGAGAGAAAGAAAGAAGGAAGGAAAGAAAGAAAAGAAAAGAAAAGAAAAGAAAAGAAAAGAAAAGAAAAGAAAAGAAAAGAAAAAGAAAAGAAAAGAAAAGAAAAGAAAAGAAAGGGGAGAGAGAGGGAGGGAGGGAGGAGGAAAAAGGTATATTTATGTATATGTACAGTATAGCTTGGATAATTGTTCTGCTGATTTCTGCTGGTCTGCTGAAAGAAGCCATTAATGCTTAAATTTATTTCTTGTCTATTTTAATTTCTTATAATTTTAAAAGCAATTTTGCATGCTTATATCTGATAATCTAAATAACTAATTTGGAAACAGCATTAAGCAATAAAGCAACCACTGTCAAATTCTATTATTTTGTATAATGAAATTCTGTATGATTTTTAATTTGTTTCTACTACTTTGTATTTTCTTTAAGTTAAAAAAATAAAAATTAATAACATTTAAAAATAAATAAGAGAAAAATATTCACATGTTAGATGGAAGAACTATAAAAATAAGTCACAATAAGATAATTTCCTAAACAAGTGAAGTTAAAGTCAACATGAAATGAATAAATGTAATAAATATTTTCTTATGAGAAATAAAAGTTAAATAACAAAAAACATCTGCAAACAGCAAAGAAGTAAATAGATGAAAAGAAAATCAATAGCAAGTTGCAGACCAACAGAACACTAAGATGGCTAAAGTACACTCATTAGACTGTGAAGAACAAAACGTATTAACAAATAGAAGTTAGAAAATCCCAAAATGAAAGAAAACAAAGTGTTCATTGAAAGAACATACTTTGTACCTCTAAATATTAATCTAGAACAACTAAAATTAAATATTATAATAAAATTACTGAACTTCACAGAAAAAATTTAAACATGAACTTTCTTATCATTTATTTTTTTCCAGTGTCAATTATTTTTCAGAGAAGAAATACACATTAAAACCATTAGAAATTATATAGAATTTCAAAAACCAAGATTATAATGATTCAACAATCATTGTTTTATTGCATACTGTTGTATTTAAAGTACTTGTTCAGATTACCAGATATAGGCACGTAAATTGATTTAAAAAATTAAGCATTTACTTTCTTTCAATAAACAAATAGAAGTTAGTCATACAATTATCTTATATAATTTCCAAAACACTAAGTCATGTTATCATCAGACATTTGAACAACAATACTTTAATCCAAAAACGTGTGCTACATTATTTTTATATCGAACAAAACATACTTAATCATAAGGGTCCAAAGTGGTGACAGGCAGAATTTCAGGTGTCTTGTACTCATGAGTTTCACTGATGCATGTAGTAGAATATAGCACTGAGTCAAATAAGTAAAATGATGAGACATTAGTGTAAGAACCAACAGGTTCAAGAGATTGTGTGTGCACATACACGTGTGTGTGTGTGTGTGCGTGTGTGTGTCTACTTGCAAAATCAAGGCAAGTGGTAATTAGTAAAGTGAAATACATTATGCAGTACCCATACAATTGGATAATGTGGATATAATAAAAGTGTTTGTTAACGGGGAGAGAGGGGGAGAGTATGACTGCAGAAAGATTTTATTCCTCAGTTAATTACATGAGTAACCTAGTATTAATATCTTTATTCATAGGATATATCGATCACCCCAAATGGATCAAATGAGTAACCAAGGTATTTCATGTGAAAAAAGAGTAAACCAACACAGGACAGGACAGTAAGTACGAATCTTAGAATCATGGTTCCCACTGGAAGTGTCTGTAAGAACTCATGGATATGAACGTACACGTTTCATAGTTCTAGTCATTAAAATGATCTAAAACAAGTTACAAATTCAACACAACCTTCCAGCATATGCACCTTGTCACATGAGATACCAGGACGTCCATGAACGGCAACTGATTGCTGACACAAGATTGTAGAACCTGAAGAAGCTTCCAGTGGAAGTAATAAGCCAATTTGATCCTCAAAGGAAAAGTAACTGTGATTGGTCAAACTTCACCAAATATGCTTACATGATGAATTCATAGCATTTTTTTTCCTGCACACCTACTTGATTGTCTTTGTAGAGAGAGATAGTGCCCGTTTGTTATTTGGAAAATTAGTAAAAGCAAAAGGATATAGCAATGTTTCTGCCTTTTCTAGAACTGTAACAAGAGTGTCCAGTGGTAGAGGAGAAAAGTTGCTTGTCCTAAAATTATTCCAATTGACCAATAAAAAAATGATAGAATAAAACAATGTTTAAATCTCCAGTGAATTAATGAATCTAGGCACTGTGCAACAACAGTTGCTAACATCACAAAAAAGAGACAATCATATATTATATGCCTTCTGATGAATAAATGGCATTTATATTCTTGCCAAATGCATCAGCCCAAAATTAGATCAAGCCTCTGGATCATGCCAATTTTGAGAGAACAGAAAGAACTAGAGAGTGATGAATGGGATCCTAAAGGCACACTCAGCAAAGCCTGCTCATTAGAAAACTCCATAGGTCAAATACCCTGCAGATCCACTACCAGGTAGTAAAAGAGGGGAGGAACAAGAAATCTCCAAACCAAAGTATACATAAAACATACAAGGTTCTAAAAATTGGATAAGACCCAACAATAGTAATTAGGGGGTGAGAGCAGTAATTAAAGTAGCATTCTTTTTTTTTTTTTTTTTTTTTTGCAGAACCAGGGATTGAACTCAGGCCCTTGCACTTGGCAGGGAAGCGCTTATTCCACTGAGCCATCTCCTCGGCCCCGAGAGCAGTAAATAAAATAAATAAATAAATAAATAAAAAAAAAACGCTATGCCAAAATTCCAAATCTGAGCAAGTGGTCTTGGAGAAGTCAAGGTAATAGTTGCTTCCAGCAAAACAGAGAGGGTCAGAGTGGGATAAGACAAATGATGAGCTCCTGAGATGCCTAGGAAAGATTTACCTGCTTCCCTGGCTAGTGGGTACCAGAACATTTACCTCAGAACCATTAAATGATGCATCTAAATTTTTCTATCTATTTTTTTCTATTTAATATTCCAAGAAATCTGTTTTTAAAAGGTAAATATCAGTTTAAAATGGACTTACTAGCAGCACTGAGTGTCTTCTTAAATACTACCCTAAAATATTAGTGAAGATGAGGTGCACCCTCACAATTAATTTGGTAGAGCACCTGATGCTGGATGTGGTGAATTTCTACCTGACGTAGGCAGGGGGCTTCAGTTGAGACAAATTATAAAACTACAATAAGAACAGAGTTCCCTCCATAGGCTAGTAGTGAGAATTAAATGACTTTTCCATG
Organism: Octodon degus; assembly: GCF_000260255.1. Classification (NCBI taxonomy): domain Eukaryota; kingdom Metazoa; phylum Chordata; class Mammalia; order Rodentia; family Octodontidae; genus Octodon; species Octodon degus. Next base: position 6,569,368 of record NW_004524627.1, on the reverse strand, counting down.
GTAAGATGTTGTAATGATGGCTGACAAAGAGCAGGAACATTATTTAAGAATAAGCTATTGTTCTTATCATGTATAAGACTATTCACAATTGCTTCTCATAAGAATGAGAGGCTTGAAACAAAGGTAAGACACTGTGTATTGCCCCATTATCCTTCTCTCAGACTCATTTCTGAGCCCACCAAATACCTGCATGCTGTCCTTGACCACACACCTTCTTGTACTGGTGAAACACTCACCACTTGTCACCTTCCCACATCTGTGCTCTGTGGTGTCCATTCCTAAATAATAGCTGGGTAGGGGAACAGTTAATTGCACACATAGCTCCCCACATAGGCAGCAAAATGATGCTATCGGCAGAGGTAGGATAAATTCCAATCTCTCAGCATCCAGGGAATCATAATTTTCATATAAGCCACCATTTCCTACTGTTAGAAATCCAGTTGGCAAGGGCAAGAAAAAAATAGCACCCAAAGCAACAGAAGAACTTTCAAAAACTGGGACTCAGCCCAGGAACTGTGCACATTAAGCCACAGCTAATAATGGCTCTGAGAAAGGCATTAGTGAACTAATCAATTGTACACCCACAGAAGTAATGTCCTCCCAAGTGTATTTATAAAGTTGTTGCAAGTTTAATCACTGGAGGCTGAGGAACATGATTCCGAATTTCTCCAAGAAAGCAACAGTATTTGTTTTCTTATTTTTTCCCTTTTAAATTAATAAAAAATAAGAAACCAAATAGCTAAGACAATTTTGAAAACTAGCCAGTAGATAATCTTGAACTTTCAAATGTGAAAACCATATTATAAAACTCATAATTTTTAAAATGAGTTTCTGCTGCAGAAAGATGTATCAAACAAGAACAGATACAACCAAAGGACACATGTAATTTGCTATCTGATAAAAGTGAATTCAAGTTGGTGAGAAAAATAATGTTACTCGCTAAGTGAAAGTGGAGGACTATATAACAATTTTAGGAAAATAATAACATAAAATAACTAGAAGATTATAGAAATATTCATACTATCTTAAGACAAGTTACATTTTGTAAGTATTACACTAAAAACTACTCAAGACAGAAAAGGTATGCATATTCTTTCCTATAAACATTAAAGTGTGCTATGTGTCAAGAAATACCTTCAGTATAATATATAATTAAAATCAAATAAAAGAATATTAACCATATGTACTTTTTTTCTGTATTTAGGGCAGGGTCTACAGGGTGTTCAGAGTCTCATTACGTAGATGAGATTCATAGTGATTCTCCTGTTTTCAGCCTCCCAGGTGCTGGCATTACAGGCACAAGCCACCACGTCCAGTCTCAATCACCACATCAGCATGCCCCAGGGGTGGGGCCAGCACCACATGCTGGGGATCAAACCCAGCTGCTGTGCTAAGCCTAAGCAGGGGCTTTAGTCCACTGAGCTATCAGGCCAGCCCTTCATATGTGCTTTTTTAATGCTTGTCTATATGAAGGACATTTGTAAAGCATTAAAAGAAAGTTGATTAACCTCTTTCCCAAATTAAATGAAAAATATAAACTAAGAATATATAAGATACAAATACATCCAATAAATATGAAAACATAAACTTCTCTGAAATCAAAGAAGCAAAAATATTTAATGTGTTACCATTTTTCATTCATGAAATTGGTAATGGTTTTGACAACTGATACCTAATACTATATTTTCAAAGATAAGGCCGGTGAAATGCTTCTCTAAATCAATGCTTTAAGGAACATACAGCTTATTTGAAGAGTGAAAACCTTAAACACATATTCTTCTTCACTCAAAAATTTCACTTTTGGCAGCTTTAACTATTGGTATAGTTACACACTGAGATAACAGAGAAGAAAGCTGCTGTTAATGCTCTAGAAGATTATTAGTGGACATGGAATGTGGACTGCACTTCATGATTGCTGGTAAAACCTTCAGAGCATCACCTCTTCCCCAGCATTGTCCTAGAGACAACTTAGAGAGCAACTCAGTTGACAATTCTCCCATGCAGTTTGTATGAGGCTGAGGAAGCTGAGAATTTCTTTCCCATAATTTTATTGAAAAACAAATAGCAATGAGAGAGTTTCAAATCAAATTGGTAGAGTAGTTTCAATAATTAACAAAGTGCATACTCTCTTCTTAGTGGTTATTTGCTGGAAAGATGCAGACATCATATCCTATTTGCAAACACTATTACAACAAATCTCTATATTCATTAAGAGAATGCAACTATATATCTATCCTAATGATTTTGAATGCACAGATACAAAATGGACATTCATCTGTATACCCTTTTTTGTATAGATCTGTCATTTGAATAATATACATTGTTAACTCAGCAAAATATTCTAAAAGAGTCCAGTAGTCCATAATAGCATTGGGTCTTCTGCTTCACTGGCAATGTCAGAAATTGTTGACTTGAGTCCCCTACAGCTCAACTTAACACCATGGCTTTACTTCTTATAATTCATTTTTATACTTTTCTGCTGGATGGTTAAGACCAAGGTAAAGCAGGACCTATGCAACAAGAGTTGTAGATTTGGGTCTGATAAGGTCAGTGAAATCCCCTCAGGATTTATCCTGAGATCGTGTACCTCAGATTGTAGAACCTTTGTCAGTGTCAGCCATGTGGATGAGTCACAGCCATTGCTTGGCCAACATGCTCTTTGAGAAAGCCTAAGAGAATGTTTTCTCTCCATGTGACTCTCCTTAGGCACACTCTATGTCATTGATCACTTTCCTCTTTGGATCCACAATCTCCTTGGTCAGAAAATTTGGGATACTGTTGAGTTACATGACATTACAGTTCAAGTTCTCATATGTCCTGAGACTTAATTGACCTTGGAAGGTTAGAGCCAAAATGTTAGTTTTCCCTGCAGCCCTCCTTTTTCTCTAATTTTAGTCTGCAAACTTAGGTTGTTAAACCTCCAGAAGAGAAGTTTATTGTTATTACCATACAACCTAGGCTGTCAATCTTAACCTATCAGTCTGAATATCAAACATCTTAGGCATAACATGGAACAGGCATTTTTCATCAAGTATTGATATGTTGAACTTTAAGTTCCTAAAGAAAATGATGAGAAACATTTGAATAATTTAAAATATATTTTAAAAATAGGTATAAGAATTGTATAACTCCTATGTTTACACATAAGTCCAGAAATCTAACCATATAAAACCTTGAAGCAGGACAGTGCCTCAACATTGCTTTCCTGTATCCTGCCTTCATTCACCACCTGCTTCATTTGAACAATCATCTGCCCGAGAGACAGCATGACAGAAACTGGCATGTCATGACAAGTAGCCCATATTCAGAAGACCAGAATGACAGGCTCTCCAAGCATGAACCTACTATTACAAATTGCCATCTTCAGTGTAGTTGCTTAGTTCACAGGTGTCAGTATATGTAGTTAGTCAGGGTGAGAATCATTCGAATTAACTGCTGGATTCAAGAATATTCTGAAGATTCTCAGAATCACTGCTGTACCCATTTTCTACATATAACTGTATAGCTTGCCACAGTCATGTTTTCTAGCTATTCTCCACTCCCTTTCTTAACTATTTAGTCCTCATTCTTGCTTTCCATTTAGTTGTATTATACCTTTCTATTTCTATTTCTTCCTTTGAGTTCTTATACTAGGGAAACTATATGATATTTGCACATGTGGGTCTGGTTTATTTCACTTATGAGTACATCTTCAAGTGGCATCCTCTTCAATATAAAGGCTTCGAGTTTATTAATCTTTAGAGCTGAGTAATACTCCATTGTATAAATATACCACATCTTTTTCCTCCATTTCTCAGGTGATGGGCATCTTGGTTGTTTCCAAGATTTAGCTGTCACAACTTGTGCTGCTATAAACATAGGCACACACATATCCCTATGATATGATGCTTTCAGATCCTTTGAGAAAATTCCCAGTAGAGGAATAGCTGGTTTAAATGAGATTTCCAGGCCAAGTTTTCTAAGGAGTCTCCACACTGATTTCCATAATGATTGCACCGGACTACATTTCCACCAGCATTGAAGAATGGTTCCTTTTTCCCAACAGCCTCTTCAATATTTGTTGTTGGTTGATTTCTTTACGATAACCATTCTTTCTAGGGTGAGATGATATCTCAATGTTGCTTTCATTTGCATTTCATGGATGGCTAGTGATGTGGAGCATTTTTTCATATATTCATTCACTTCTTTAATTTCATTCTCTGAGAAGTATGTGTTCATGTTGGATGCCCATTTCTGGACTAGGTCTTTAAATTATGTGACCCTAGTATTTTTTAGTTCTTTATAAAGCAGACCTTTGTCTGAGTACTTATTTGTCATGATTTTTTTCCAAAGTTGTGGGCTGTCTTTTCACTTTATTGGTAATTCCTTTTGACATGAAAAATTTCTTAATAAGGGCAGGTCTCAGTTGTTAATTTTTTTCAATTTTTCCCTTGCGATTTGATTTTTATTCATGAATTCTTTGCCTACAAGTATGTCTTCAAGAGTTCCTCCTACTTTCTCTTCCAGGAGATTTAGTGTTTTTGTTTTAATGTTTAGATCTTTAATCCATTTTGACTTTAGTTTAGTGCATGGTGATAGACCTGGGTCAAGTTTTAATTTTTGGCATGTAGAGAGCCAGTTCTTCCAGCACCATTTGTAAAAGAAGCTATCTTTTTTCAAGTGAGTATGTTTCACCTCTTTGTCAAAGATAAGGTGGCTGAGTGTGTTCATAGGGCCTCACTGTCTTCTAATCTATTCCATTGATCCTCAGGTCTATTTTGTTGCCAGTACCATGCTGATTTTATCACAGTAGCCTTGTAGTATAATTTCAGGTCAGGAATTGTAATGTCTCTTGCCTTGTCTTTATTGCCCAGGATTGACTTTGCTATTCTAGGTCTTTTCTGGTTCCACATGAATTTTAGGAATGATTTCTCTACCTCTGTGAGGTATGTTGGTAGCAGTTTGATAGTGATTGCATTACATCTGTACAGCAATTTTGGGAGTATCTTCACAATGTTGGTTCTTCCTATCCAGGAGCATGGAATATCTTTCCATTTTCTGAAATCCTCTACAATGTCTTTTTAAAGAGTACTGTAATTTTCCTCGAAAAGATCTTTGACTTATTTAGTTTGGTTAATTCCAAGGCTTTTCATTTTCCTCAGTGATATTGTGAAAGCTATTGTTTCTGTAATTTCCCTCTCATTGTATTTTTTATCTGTGTAGAGGGATGCTATTGACTTTTGGGTATTGACTTTATATCCTGCTATGCTCCTTAATTTCTGTATTAATTCTAGTAGCTTCTTGGTGGATTTTTTTTTGGTCTTCCAAGGAAAGTATCATGTCATCTGCAAATAATGATAATTTCACTTCTTTTTCACCTATTCTTATTTATTTTATTTCTTTCTCTTGTCTAATGACTTTAGGGAATGATTCCAGATCTATACTGAATAGGTGTGGCGATAGAGAACATCTTTGTCTTGTAGCAGATCTAAGAGTAAAAGATTTCAGTTTCTCCCCATTTAGAATTATG
>NW_004524627.1:6546443-6562381 GCF_000260255.1 Octodon degus | reverse complement strand
AAATAGCAATGTCTAATTTTTTGAATGGAATGATGAAGACAGAAAAATAATAGTGATTTCTACTGCACTATTAGGTTGTTTTGGTCAGCTGAAGGCCACTGAACTGTTAACTGAACTTCAACACTCTGCAAGCACCCACTGTTTGGAGCTCAAAATATCAAGCACACCTTCAATCTTAGGGCTCTCTTTGGCGAAACTGCGTGATGTCAGTCTGACTTCCAGTTTCATATTTCCACAGATATGGTTAACCTAAGACGTATCTACTTTAGCTTATTATGACAAACAAAACAATAACAAAATCCACAGGGTTCTTATTCACAATTTTGTTTTCTAAAAAAAGCAAGACACAAGTTATTTCTAGAGACCAATTAAGGAAATTTAAAACAAAACAAAACATGTACAAGGTCTCTACAATAATACTGCCAGTTATGCAGATGATGTCTTTCTATGTACCCAACATGGGTTAAGCTTAGATTAACTGAAAAAAAAATCATTCAGTACAGGCAACATTTTTTCCTCTTCAGCCTGTCACTAAAACCTAAAAACAACATTTCTATGATAAGTCATTGAGTTTTAATAAATGGTTTTTACCAGATTGAAGTAGAGACCATCTATTCCAATTTTCTGTAGGACTTTGAACGTGAATGAGTGTTGAACTTTGTCAAAAGCCTTTTCTGCCTCAATTTAGATGATTGTGTGGTTTTTAGTTTTTGCTGTATTGATATAGTGTGTTACATTTATAGATTTTCAAATATTGAACCATCCTTGCATCCCTGGGATGAATCCTCCCTGGTCATGGTGTATGATCTTCTTGATGGTTTGCTGTATTCTATTTGCTAGGATTTTATTGAGGATTTTGGCATCTATGTTTATGAGGGGGATTGGCCTGTAGTTCTCTTTCTTAGTTGCATCTTTTCCTGGTTTGGGTATCAGTATAATACTTGCCTCCAGGAATGATTCTGGGAAGACTGCTTCCTTTTCAATTTCATTGAAGAGTTTGAGGAATATAGGGACTACATCTTCTGTAAATTTCTTGTAGATTTCAGCTGTGAATCCATCAAGACCTGGACTTTTTTTGTCAGTAGGTTTTTTATTACATCTCATATTTCATTGGCTATTATTGGGCTTTTGAGAGTGGTTATATCTTCTCGATTCAGCTATCATAATTTGTAGCTTTCTCAGAATCTGTCCATTCTTTCCGTGTCTTCTATTCTTTGTAAGTAAATATTCTCAAAGAAGCTAATGACAATCTTCTGAATTTCCACAGGGGCTGTGGTAATTACACCCTTTTCATTCCTTATTGCTTGTATTTGAAGTTTTTCTTTCCTCTTTTTATGGGGTTACCTAGGGGCTTATCAATTTTATTTAAGCTTTCAAAGAACCAGCTTTTTGCTTTTTTAATTCTTGGAATTGTTTTCTTCATCTCAATTGAATTAATTTCTGCTCTAATCTTTATGAGTTCTTCCCCTCCTTGGGCTCTGGGTTTGGTTTGCTCTTCCATTTCTAGTTGTTGAAGGTGCAGCATTAGGGTATTTATTTGTTTCTGTTCTGTTTTCCTAATGTGTGAGTTCAAAGCTATGAATTTCCCTCTGAGGACTGCTTTCATCATATCCCATAGATTCTGATAAGTTGTGATTGAATTTTCACTGAATTTTAGATATTGTTGCATTGCTTGTTTAATTTCATCTGTGACCCATTGGTTGCTGAATAAGGTGTCATTTAATTTCCATGTACTTAGGGTGTTGTTCTTTCTTTTGTCATTTATTTCCAGTTTCATTGCACTATGGTCAGATAATATGCATGGGATAATTTCTGTTTTCCTGCATATATCTAAGCATGACCTATGGACCAGTATGTGGTCTATTTTAGAAAATGACCCATGTGCAGCTGAGAAAATTTTTATTCAGCTTTGTTTGGGTGGAACACTCTGTATATGTCCACCAAGTCCATTTGTTTCAAGCTCTGGTTCAGTTCTGTTATTTCTTTGCTAAGTTTTTGTGTGGTTGACCTATGTTTTGGGGATAACGGGGGCTTTGAATGTCTCCTGTTAAGATTGTGGTATTGGATATTAGATTTTTCATGTCCATTAAGATTTGCTTTTTACAGTTGGGTGCTCCCAAGTATGGCGCATACATATTTATGAGTGTTACCTCTTCCTCTTGAATTTTTCCCCTAACCAGTATATAGTGACCTTCTTTATTTTGCTTGATCACTCATAGTTTGAAGTTGAGACTGTCTGAGAATAAGATTGCTACCCCTGCTTTTTTCTGAGGTGCTGGGTCATGTAATATTCTGTTCCATCCTTTGACTTTCAGCCTATGAATGTCTTTATGAGTTAAATATGCTTCTTGTATACAGAATAGTGAATGGATTTTGTTTCCTAATCCACTGTGCCAGTCTGTTTCTCTTAATTGGTGTATTGAGTCCATTTACATTGATGCTTATTATTGATATGTATTGACTTACAATTGACATGTTATTTACCTGTTGTCATTTATTCCTTTTTCTTCCGTGTTTAACTGTTTGCCCTATTTAGTTGGTTGCTTCTGTCTCATTCATGGAATTCTGGTCATTTTGATCCCTCTCTAGAAAATATTTCCAGATCCTGTGTAGAGTTGGCTTTGTCAACATGAAAATCTTTAGCTGTTCTTTGTCATGAAAGTATTTCACTTCTCCATCAAACTTGAAAGAGAGTTTTTCAGGGTATAGTAGTCTGGGCTGGAATTTGTTTTCATAGAGGACTTGAAGTACTCTGCTCCATGCTCTTTTTGCCTTCATGATTTGTGAAGAGAAGTCAGCCATAATTCTGATGGGTTTTCCTTTGAATGTGATCTGCTTCTTTTCTCCAGCGGCTTTCAATATATTATTCTTGAACTTAATTTCTGGGTTCCTGACTACTATATGTCTCGGTGTGTTTTTCATTGGGTTGAGGTTCCTTGGCATTCTGTATGCTTTTACCTGAATGTCAGATTGTTTCCTTATATTTGGGAAGTTTTCTGCTATTCTTTCTGTCCATGTTTTTAATGTCATTTGTATTGACTCCTTAATTCTCATTGATACTTATTAGTCTCACATTGTTCATCTTTGCATCATGCAAGTGATGAATTATTTTTCCTGCATCCTAGTTGTTTTTAAGAGATCTTTTCTTATCTTTTCACTAGCTGCACTAGTGTCTTCAGTTTCTGAATCTCTGTCTTCCCTTTTACTGAAACGGTTTTGCAAGCTTGTGATTGAGATTTTAATTTCCTCTATAACTCTTTGACTCTTCTCCATGCGATCTTTTGCTTTCCTGTATTGCTCTTTCAATGAATTGGTCATTTTTATAATCTCCTCTATTTTTTTATCAATGTCTTCTTTAGAAGCAGTTATTAATTCTTTTACTGCAGTGTTTTTTTTTTTTTTCAAATTGGGTTTCCTCCCTATGTTTCTGTAGTTGATTCTTTATTTCAGATGCTATGAGTTCAGAGAATTCTTTTTTAATATCAGAGAAGAATTCTGCTCAGAGTTCCTCTGTAACTTTCTGTTGTTGCTTATTTACTGGCACACGGTAGCAGGAAGCTCTTCCACACACTCACTGGGGGCTGGGCTAGGACTGGATCTGGGGTCCTCTGAAAGTGATAGAAATTCTCACTCAGTGGGAGGGGTGGGGGGTGCTGCAGAGTGGTGGGGGGCTCCCAAGGGGTTGGAAGAAGTTCTTACCCACGCGGTACCTCGGCATGGGCCTGTGAGAATGTTTAAGATAAGTAAGTAAATTATATATTATGTCTGTTAGTCATAATTGCTAAAGAGGAAGAAAAAATGAAACGGCCATACAAAGCTGAGAGAAGAAGTATATGAAAACTTCAAGGTGTCCAGGAAGGCTGGGGTGTGGAAGAGACTCTGAATAAGAGCCTGAAGGAAAAGAGCAGGATAACATTGTCCCAGGGCGAAGAGGAGAAGGGATATCTGGGGTATTTGTGGATAAGGGGAGTCTGCTAAAGCTGAGTGGAGAGGACGGGCAACAAGATCAAGAAAGTGACAGAGAGGAACCTCAGTTTTCACTGAGAAGGGGACACAGAGCCACACACAGGCAACACCAGACATGACCACACAACACCAGCTACAAAAACATTTGTGTTTATATGTGTATTAGTTAGGATTTTACTAGTGGAACAGATTTAACATAAGATATACGAATGTATATGAAATTACAAGATTGGCTAACGACGGTCAGCTGCAGAATCAGAGGAGGAAGGGTGCAGAGGGCATCTGCACACCAGAGACTGAAGGATTTGGTCCCAAGGTCTGAAGCTCACTGCAATGTTTTGTGCAGGTCTCTGTCAGTTGGCCCCTGGGTTATGACCATGGGTTGAAGAATCTGCGATGGAAAGCTGAAGGAGCCAAGCCAGAGGTGGAAGACTTTGTGGTGGAAGCCAAAAGATGAAGTCCAAGCTGACTGCAAAGACTGAAGTTCCTCTGAAGAAGTGGAACACTGAATATTTTCTCAACCCTTTATATACTTTTTATGCTGAGTTACTCTGGGGCTGGGCCTCCCCACTCCATCGGGCAGGGCCCCCACCTCCCAGGTTGTGGAACCAGCTAGGCGATCCAGCCAAGTTGACACAATGTATCAACCACTGCAATATGTACAACATTTTACTTATTAGTGTATAGATGAGAGAGCAAACAAAGTAAAAAAGCAGACATGCCTTGAAATATTAATAAGTGATACGCATGCCTTTGTGGTTATTCAAAAATTCACTCTTCTTTGTCCTTTATCAATTGTCTAAACACTCTGTATTGAGCATTTATTAGTTTTCTTTATCTTAGAAAAAAATCCAAATTTTGAAATATGATATTCGTGAAATGTGCACACTCATTCCTCCTCCCACCATCTTGTAATGTCGACAGGTAAAGAAGCAATTATGGCATTTTAGATCTGTTTTTTCTTTCAGTTCACTGGGAGGGAATTCAGCAATCCATGAGGCAGATCCACAAGACACCTCTAAGAAGCAGAGCCCTGATTTGATCCCTTTCAGTGGTCCAAGCATCATTGTAATATCCATTTATGTGACCCTCAGATTTTCAAACAAGCTGTGCCCTGGAAACCCTACATGTCATGAAGAAAACACACAGGCATTGTTAAAGTTTGTGTGTATTTGTCCCCCTAAAGCCTCATGCAGTCATGGGTTGGACTTCTAGAGTTTGTGATTAACTAATGATCCACTAGCATTATGGGTGTGAGTGCTGCTGGGATTATGGGTGTAAGTGCTATACCCAGCCTGGGGCAGAGAGCCTCAATACAACTTAAGGGAGACAGACTTGCTGTCTGTAGCCATTGTTGCTTTCACTCCTCCCTTTTGCTCTTCCTGTTTTGCTGCCTTCTGGCACCATGAACTGCTGCCCTCTGCCATGTGCCAGTCTGCCTTGGAGCCAGCTGAGTATGGACTAAAACCTCCAGTGACTGTAACTAAATAAACCTTCCTTCCTTCATTTTGGGTGTCTCATATCTCCTTCCAGCAATGAGAGAAGAATAACTGAGACAGGCATCTAGATGGATGGATTTTGCCTGAGGCTATAAATATCTACGGTTTTCCATAGTCACCCATTGGCTCTGTATAGACCCCCTGCTTTCTCTATCAATAGATCTTGAAGGGATAGATTAAAAGAAGCAAATCTAAAGAATAAAAACAATACATTGACAGGTTTTAAAGAAGAAAACTTTCAAGTAGTTTCACTTCTGAACCTCGGGGGAGGAATCCTAGATTCTCAACATGTGCTCTTGGATTACAGCACAAAGACACCTGAGAACTTGGTGGAGATACAAATGCCCAGGCCCGGGCTCTAGATCCACTTCATCCAGACAGCTGAGGGAAGCCCACACCTGCAAGGTGAGTCTTCCAGTGCTAAAGCATGTCCTAGAACAATCATGTCAAAACCTTTAGAGGAGTGAGATGACCGGGGCCGCGGGATCCTGAACAGACCCAGAGCGCAGGCCTGGCGAGTGAGTGAGACAATCTGGGGCCCAGTGGGATCCTGAATAGACCCAGAACGCAGACCCTGCGAGTGAGTGAGATGATCAGGGGCCCAGGGATCCTCATTTGACCCAGGCTGCAGGCCCAGCATGGAACCTTCCAGCAGAACTCCCTGCAAAGAGGCTAGAGGCAAGACCCACCCAGCTGATTCAGGAGCAGAACATCGTGACAGAGAGACATAAAGGGTTCAACTCTAAGGCCTGCAGCAGAAAGAAGTGGAACACAGCAGCCAGATCCAAACAACACCCACCTGGAGGAATCGGAACTTCATAGATCTGGACCTGGGGCTAAAGTAATAACTCTATCTTAGCTCTACACCAAAGGTCAGAAGACAGTGGTATACAAAATGACAAAGAGAAGGAACAAAATGCAGTCTCAGGCCTCGAGTCCACCCAGTACAAATACAGAAGACACTAGCACTGAGGAAACTGGAAATCACACTCCAGATATCTCTGAAATAATAGCATTGACAGTAAAGAATCAACTGCAGAAAGGTATAGAAGAAATCAGATCAGAAATAGTTTCGGAACTAAAAAATGTAGTGGTAACTATAATCAAAGAAGTACTAAGTGCTTCTAAAGATTAAACTGATAAAAAAAATACAGGAGAATATAAAAATGATGGAACCCCTTAATAAACAATTTAGGAAAGAAATAGAATCTATGAAACAGGTTCAAAGTGATATAAAGGAAATTAAAACCTCAATCACAAGCTGGCAAAACTGTTTGAGGGAAAATGAAAATAGACTTTCTGACCTGAAAGACACCATTGCAGCTAGTGAAAAAGTAAGAAAAGATCTCTTTAAAACAACTAGAATGCAGGAAAAAAATGATTTAATACCTGCAAGACGATGCAAAGATGAACAATGTGAGACTAATAGGCATCAATGAGAAGGAAGGCGTCAATACAAATGATATAAAAAGAATATGGGCAGAAGTAATAGCAGAAAAATTCCTAAATATGGGGCAACAATCTGACATTCCTGTAACCAAAGCATATAGAACTCCAAATAATATCAATTCAATGAAAACCACACCCAGACACATAATAATCAAGGTTACAGAAATTCAGCATAGGAAGAGTATACTAAAAGCCGCTAAAGCAAAGAAACAGATCACATTTAAAGGAAAACCCATCAGAATAACGGCAGATTTTTCTTCACAAACCATCAAGTCAAGAAGAACATGGAGCAAAGTACTTCAAGTCTTGCAAGAAAACAAATTCCAACCCAGACTGATCTATCCTGCAAAACTATCTTTCAAATATAATGGAGAAGTGAAATATTTCCATGACAAAGAACAACTAAAGAATTTCATGATGACAAAGCCAAGCCTACACAGACTACTAAATGATGTTCTAGAGAGGTAGCAAATTGATCACAGCCCCATGAATGAGAATGAAAAGAACCCCTCCAAATAGGGCAAACAATTAAACAGAGGAGAATAAGAAGTATAAAATAGTAGTCTTTCAGTTATTCTTTTGTGTTCAGCAGCAGAATATTTTCATCAGCACACTCTACAAACGGACTTCTCTTCCACCCTATTGGTCATGATTTCACTTGAGTCTACAGGGTGGATTTCAAAGAAATAGCTGTAGCTTAGTTCCACAAGTGATGCCTAGCCATCAGTAACTGTCACGGTCATTATGCATGTCCACAACACACTAGAACTTTGTGCGATATCCTATCTTCAAACTGTTAGAAATGCTGGTCATTTTCTTGCCATTCTAGTATTTATCTTATGTTTTACTCTTAGTTCTTCTTTGCTATCATGAAAACTTTTTCTTAGTTCAATTGTTTTTGAAACATTTAATTTTTTGAATATTGCTTAATCTTAATTTTTTGTTCTAAGATTTATACTGTATCTTTGACTTACAATTTATTTAAAAGATGTTGTATGATATTTTCTAGTATTAGAAACTTTAAAAAGTATATTTCCATTTTCTGTTGACTTTAAAAAAAAGAGGTTTGTACCTATGTTATTTGCTTATTATTTCTTGCCTATATCTTGTAATATGAGAAAATACTTTTGCAGTAACAATACACAATGTACTAACCATTGTTACTCTCCTAAGATCTTGTTTTGAGATTTTGTACCATTGTTTTTATTTCTTTTATTTTAAAATAAAATAACTGATGTAAAAAAAATTAAAAATAAAAATAAAAAAAATACCTTTAGAGACCAAGTGTTCAAACTGCAACCCAAACCCAATTATTTGTCACAAAGTGCGAGAACCTCCATGAAACTTGAATACTGAAGTTTTACTTTAAAAAAAACAAGAAACATTATTCAATTCTTGGCTGCTGGGGCAATGTGTCTCAAGGGTTGGCAAAGAAGGCTCTGCCTGCTCCCTATAACACATGTATCATAGATTCACCACCACTGCCCTAGGTGTGTGCAAGGCTTGCTTCCCTCACCTGTCTCTCTGTTCCCATGGAAGTTAGTTGTACTAGAGGTCGAGGTATCCAGCCTTTCATCAAAGGGTTTTCATTACTGCTTTGTGCTCTAAGGAGGGTTTTTAAAAGTGGTGCTACCCCATCATCATACCTAGGCTCACAGACTACAGCTCTATCATTCGCAGTGTCCCAGTGCTGCCCATGGAGATCTCATGCAGTTCTCCTCCCAGCCTCATTCAGCTACTAGAATACCTGTTATTGTGTCACTGTTCCATAGGTGAGTTCCTTTCTCTGCATACTGAACACTGTATTCTTCCTTCAATTATGAAGAATTCTGTGCACTTTTCATTTTAACAAGAAGAGCAGAAATGTGTTGTATCTTCTTCCTAATCCTGTAATTTCATTTTTGATTGCTCAGTAATACCATCTTTTCCCAGTAGGATGGCATCATCCTTTTGCTGTTAAACCTTGCACACACCAAAGGCCCTCAGTCCCAGCTGGAAGGGCTCAGGTGACATGTGATTTAAGACTCACATTTACCATCCAATTGTACTTGGTCTCTGACATAGATGGTACAAAAAGGTCAAAGCAAATCACATAGACACTAGCCTTTCTGTGTCCATTCAACTATGAAATAACTTCTACTATGAGATACACAAAATAAGGCATTCAGCAATAGTATGTTTTCCTTGAAAAACTTCCATATACTTAAAACTACATAGACTCTCAACAGGAATTTGTATTACCAAAGTAAGATGACTGTGAGTTTTTGGGTTTTTTGTTTGTTTGTTTGTTTTTGTTTTTGTTTTTGTTTTGTGTGTGTGGTACCAAGGATTGAACTTAGGATACTGTGCTTGCCAGGTAAGAGCTTATTCTCCCTGGGCCCAACCATGAGTTATTCTGAGTAATTTTAGATTTGTAGAAAATCTGCAAAGATAAAGCAGAGTTCCTATCTCCCTTTCACTCAGCACCCCTAATATCAACATCATATATGACCAGGAGCTTTCCTCAAAACACATAATTAACCTTAGCACATTAGAGCTCCAGACTTCATTCAGATTTTACTAGTTTTTCCACTAATGTTCTCACTCCAGTCCAGGATCCAACTCAAGGTACTATATTGCATTTAGCAGTTTGTTTTTCAATTCTCTTTGCTCCTTCTTGTCAACTTTTCGATTAGAACTTCATATAGAATAGCTGCTTATATCCAGCTGTGAATTAACAGCACCCTGAGTTTCACCACAGATAGCAATCCTGCTCCAAACAAAGAAGGCATGCGCAGAGCCCAGTGTCAATAAGCTGTGTCCCTGGCCCACCTGCGAGGTGAGGCTGACCTTATATTTGACATCCTGCTAGGTAGCTGCAGCTTTAAAAGAAATCTATTTTGTCTTTAAATGTACTGGACAAGTTAGCTAAACCCTACTGACCCCTGGTCCTGACAATAAAAGTTACCCAGTTTATTCTTGGAGAAACTCTTTGTACCAATGTTCTTCATAACCTGAAGTGACAAATGGTTAAGGAAACAAATTATTTTTATACAACACATTCTTTATTTATCTATGGATACATATTTATATTGATTCCTGGCCTATACTCTCTCAATATTGTGAACACAGCTATGATAAGCATAGGAGTATAGCTGTCAGAAGAGAGGAATTTCAATTAAATCACCTTAAATAAATGGTAAGAGTTTAAGTTGATAGATATGCTAATTACCTTGAATTTATGATTATTCAATATGTACATGAATCAAAATACTACATTGCAAGTGTCACTCAAATTCTAAAAGATTTTTATAATTAAAATATAGTTTATTCAGAGGCAAAGGTAAGAAGAAGATCTGGGTAAAGGGGGAGGCATAAAAACAGAAAGGACACAGTTCTTGGGCAGGATGCTCCTCATGACAGCTATGGTGAATCACCTGCTCACTCAGCCTACATCTCTTTTCCTCACCCTATTTTTCTCCACAGAAGTGAGAGAAATAAAGAGACAGGCAGTATGGAACAAAAAGCTTTAGAATTATGAATTTTGCAAATGGTCCATCTGCACCGTCCTGCTCAGGGCTGCTGCAGGGAGAATTTATCCAGGAAGACAAGAGAATGGCTTCCTTGATGGGAGCAACTCTGCTCACACTTGATTCCAGTTTCTGATAATACTGGACCTCTAAATCTCTGGTATGTGTGTGCTTTCTAAGGTTCAACTGCAACACTGATGTGGAATTCCTACAAGAATAGGAGAAACAAATAATCAATCCCGACTGTTGGAGGCATGTCAACACATTGATCAGATGTGAAATAGGTCAAGTCCAGAAATCAGTCTAGGGGTTCCTTTTACAAGCATTACACTAAAAATTTGCTTCATTTTTTATCTTTTAATTAAAAGGTGGTTACAAGTAGCATTGGGGGGACTTTAATGAAAATCACAGGAAATATGCACCTGGACCCAGTGGCAGGCAGCTGGCCACAAGAAGGGCTTCAGGAACATGCTCCATGCTCACTCTCATAGGAGAGAGGAAGAAGGCCTGGCTCCTGTGCTCCCACCCTCCACAGAATACTGTGCATTGTCCTTGAAGCTCAGGATCCATGGTGTTGGTGTGTCCTCCACAGGAGGACCTGCCACCTATCTCAGTTATTGCCCACCTCCCACAAAGTCAGGTTAACCATCTACTTCTGGCTTCTGTCTGACCCCAAGGCAATAATGAATGCCTGCATCGCTACACACTCAGCTACTTCTAGGATCTCAGAAAACTCTCAAAACCCTCCAGAAGAGAAGCTTAATATTATTATCCTATAACATAGGCAGTTGAGCTTAACATCACTATCTGTCTGAATATCAAACATCTTAGACATAACATGGAACAGGTGTTTTCCATGGATAACCTACTACTATTATGAACTATTGGACTATACTGGATTTATTTGCTGAATTCATGCACCTACAATATTTAAATGGCAGTGGAGTACCCATCTCTGACAAAACTAAACAAAAAGGGGGGACATATAAATGAAGGACCATTTTGTATATGTATGTACAAATAGGATAGATATACAGCTACTTTCTCTTAGTTCACTGAGAAGAAAGATTTGTACCAGTAGTGTTTGGACAGGACATCATGTCTGCATCTTGTACTATGAATAACTATATTAAAACAACAATATGCAATGTATTAATTATTGTAACTGTCCTATTAACCTATTTTGAAGCTGTCTCATTGCTATTTCTTTCTCATTAAAATTAATAAAAAAATCTCTCAAAACACAAATCTAGAATTATTTAATGATCCAGAGAAAAGCAATCCCATGCAGGTGATTGCTGTCATTGTTAATTATATTAATCAGCTTTGAATATGAATGGAATGGGGATTAGCCAACAATTTAGATTGTATCTCTGCAATTTACAAGATCCACTTTTACTTTTTCTTGAGAGCTCTATATGGCTTTAGGTAAATGTAAAGATTTGTCTCACATGAGAAAAAGGTACATTTTTCTGTCCCTCCCTGTTATAATTGTCCCATGGTGTTACAGGCTGGGAAGACAAGCAAGGTCAGCATGGACATAGGCCAGACAGAGTTTCAGAATCACCATGTGAATTCTAGAAAATGTCACTACCTCCTAAAAGCCCAATCTGGGACTGAGTTATAATTTTCTCATCAAGAAGATTATGGGGCCACAAAAGAAAGTGATTGACAATGTAGAGTGTGCCTAAGGAGAGTCACATGGAGGGAAAACATTCTCTCAGGCTTTCACAGAGAACAAATTGGTCAGGCAATGGCCGCAACTCATCCACATGGCTGACACTGACAAAGGATCTGCAAACTGCAGTACAGGATTTCAAGGTAAATCCTTTGAGGATTTGACTGACCTTATCAGATACAAAAGTTACATTTCTTGTTATATAGGTCTTGCTTTATCTTGCTCTTCACCATCCAGCTCAAAAGTATAAAAAGAAGGTATAAAAAGTAAACCCATATTAATATGCTGAGCTGTAAAGAGCTCAAGTCAACAACTTCTGACATTGTCGGTTCTGCTGATAACCTACTGCAATTGTGGACTATTGGACTTGTTGGGTTGTTTTGCTGGATTCAAGCACCAACAATATTTGAATGGCAATGGAACACTCATCTCTGACAAAACAAAACAAAAAAGGGGAATATAAATGAAGGCCCATTTTGTAATGAAAAAATATATATACATTTATCTGTATATACAAAATGATTAGGATAGATATACAGCTACTTTCTTTTAGTTCAATAAGAAAAACGATTTGTACTAATAGTGTTTGGACAAGATATCATGCCTGCATCTTGTACTATGAATAGCTACTACAAAGACAACAATATGTAATGTATTAGTTATTATAACTGTCCTATTAACCTGTTTTGAAACTATATCATTATTTCTTTCTTATTAAAATAAAAAAAATAAAAACCCAATCTGAATACTGAGGAATAGGAAGCCTGGAGGGACAGGCTCTGAAGTCCAGTAGCAAGCACTGAAAAAAAGGCATTTAAGCCTTGACGTGAGACCTAGTGCTGAACTTTCTGGCATCACAAAGGTTTGCCATCCTGCCAAATCATGTGACAATATTTTAGATCTATTAGCTATCAGCATCTCAGTAGGGAATCAGGGTTTATAATCAGAAAAATAAACAGTCAGATTGAAAATATCCTAAAGCCACTTCCCCACCTCTCTCTGTTATTCTTGGAATGATTTTTTTTTTGTGGACTCTGCATTTTTCACAAGGAGCTCTAAATGTGTACTTAATTAAATGGCCATCAAGAATGATAAATTCACATTCACATTGCTCTCAAAAAAAATTTAATAATCCTTCTCTTTTCTTCTGCAATGCACAAAAATAAAATGAGTGCAATTCCCAAGGGAAAAGGCCAAACTCATAACATCAATAAACAACCCCATCTCCATGGCTATGAGCAGGAGGAGAAAAGATAGAAGGATGTGATCCATATGCAGAAGACTGGCAAACAGAATGAGACTCTAAAGGGAGAGTAGATGTACCTCTCCTTCTCTGAGTACTCATAGACACACACACACACACACACACACACACACACACACACACACACACGCACATGTGCACTGATACTCCTAGTCTTCAACACAGAATCTCTAAGCATAAGAATGTTCCCCATATAACAAAAGGTTTTTTCCAAGGGCATGAGGTCCCCTCCCACTAGAACAAGGCCATTCCTTCTCTGCCCAACCACCTCTCCACTTTGGGAAAAGACAGAGATATAAAACTGGCTTTCCTTGATGTAATAATAGAAATGGAATTTATTTTTAAAAGTGAGAAACTAGCTGATTCACAGAGCATTGCTTGTGAATACTAAGGACCTAGAAATCTTCTCAGCCAGGACAGAGAGGGGGGAAGAGAGAGACCTATATTTGGGTCCCAAAATACACCCTGTCATGGAAGCAATGTAACAATTGGATAGGTACCACTGAAAAAGTTCTACAGTTTTCCACTTTGGATGCAACATGAATTAATGAGGATTAGTGAATCACATGGAAATCTGACCAGATTTTATATTACTTCCATGAGAGATTAAAGGGTTGAATAACTCAGGCAATAAATTTATAAGAGAATCACTGGGACACAATACATTTGAACTCTGGTAACAAATAAGAGGAGCCAGGGCTAGAATTTTGCCCTTTATTTTGGAGAAAGTTTCACTGGTGACATAAAAGGAACTGTGCCCCAGGTGGACCTAGAAAGCCAGCAGAAGGCTTGAGAACATCACATAGGAAATGCACTGAGCCTCACGCCTGAGCATGAAAGTGAAGAGTTACCTCCCCAAGGCCCTCCAAGAAGAGCCACTGCTCATTGAACCTTTCTAGGATTTCTCAGAGACCCAGGGGAACTACCCTGGTTAGTTTATGCTGATCTGCCCCCAGGGTTTCTATTCTCGTTGACCTTTGGTTTCTCTACTCAAAACCCATTATATAAGATTCTCCCTGTTCACATTTCCCTTCCCAGAAGAGCTGCCTTGTGATGAGATCCACAGCTAAACAGGTAGGCTGGTTACATACTAGATTCACTTGGTAATAAAATCCAAGTAAGAGTAAAAGGAAGAATGGCAGAAGAACATCACAACACCAGAAATAGTGTCAAAGGTGATCCCAAGGCTCACAGTAAGTCCACATGAAAAATATTATCTATGACTTTAGTAAGGTGTAGCTTATAAGTTTGTACATAGGTGGGATACTGTCATCTCTCCTAAGAGAGTGCAGTTTTGTTCTGTCTTGGTTTGTAGATACGTATATCTTTGGGAAATGTTTGAAGATAACTTCTAGCTTTTTGCTTGTCTTACTTGAAGCCATAGTTATTTATTAACCATCTACTATATGCCGAGTTCAGAAAAGACAAAGATAAATATGATATAGGCTCTGATTGTCATGTCCCCATGATTAAATATGAAGAATGACACACACGTGAGACTCCCCATTACAGTGGTGTAATATGCTCTACAAGAAATGACGGCAACACCAAAGAGAGTGACTCATCCAGAGCTAGTATGTCTGCAGAGAAAAGAGCATTTAGAATGAGTCTTAAAGGAATGAACAGCATTTGGCCAAGAAGATGTGAAATGTGGAGACAAGAGGAGGGGAAGAGCCTGGTGAAGGAAGGCATGCAGAGCTGTGCATCTGGGTGAGATCAATGAACAGGTAGGCAGGAACCCAGCTTCAAAGAGGCCCAAGACCTGGCATGGC
Source organism: Octodon degus (assembly GCF_000260255.1). NCBI lineage: Eukaryota > Metazoa > Chordata > Mammalia > Rodentia > Octodontidae > Octodon > Octodon degus. The sequence goes on along the minus strand of NW_004524627.1, from coordinate 6,547,244 downwards.
ATTCACACTTCCCCTCCCTATGCTTCCCTCCAAAATATTTCCAAGAAAGGAAGAAGCAGAGGTCAAGATTACAATCTGTTTTGTTTAATTTATTTATACTTTCCCACTAATCCCTCTGAACTACGCCTCCCTTTCCATCACTCTGTGACTTCCTAGTTTTCTTCCTCCCCATGGAATGTCTGCCTAGTTAGGAGCCAGCCACAGGGGCACAATCAGGAGGGAAGTGATTTAAGAATTACCAAGTATCATAGCTGTGCTTCCAGAGACATCTGCAAGTGTGTTTACTCCCACTAAGTCACCTGGCATCAGTTAAAAGTGCAGGCTTTTCAATTAATTGCAAAGTGGTAATCAGGCTTGCAGAGTTAAAGGGATTCATGTCTCTGTAGACACTTTGTTCGTGCATTTCACAGAAATGCAGAGAGGTTCCAATTAGAATAAAGTTAATGCAGCTCCTTTCCGGAGGTGTCTTCATAAGGAGTGGGGTCCTTTGTTCTGATCCCATTTTTGCATTAGTCAGACTCCTCTAAGGCATCAGCAAACAATATGCCATGCTAGTGCACATTAGCATAATGCAGAGCACACTTCTATTTGACACAGGCGTCAACGAGCAGCAGCTGGAAAGGAAAATGCTTAGTGGAAGATGCACACACTTGGATGATCCTGCGCAGCTGCTGCTGAGGAACCAAGCGACCTACTGGGATGGCCTCACTCTGGGGTATGTACTCTGAGGAGCTGGTTTAACATCATAATTTTCCTGTAACCTACTTTAGAGAGAGAGAGAGAGGAGAGAGAGAGAGAGAG
>NW_004524627.1:6525117-6546323 GCF_000260255.1 Octodon degus | reverse complement strand
CAAATAAGAAAAGGACTAGATAAAATTGATGATCACACTGCTGAATGTGTGTAGCACATTGTGGTATGCTTCCTAATGATCCTATCATCTAAGCCAGGATTCTCCCATTCCCATTCTGCTGTTCCTATTCTACTTTCTTCTCAGGAGATACCCAGTGATTCTTTCTTAGATGGTTCTTTTCCCTGACTTCTTTCATTCCGTGTTGTGTGTTGTTTCCGACAGAGTTCATAGCTTGCTGTTATCTTACATAGTCAGCTGGCTCAATGGAACAGAATGGCACTTTCAGAAATAAAACCTTTCCTGTTTCTCCAATTACAGTGAGATTCTTGTCCAGGCTTCCAGATGCACCTGCCTTTCTGAGATCTCTAAAGGCAAATCACGTTGTTATTTGGTCAAAGATGTTCTGGGTTAAAACAGATGTGCTGGAGTGAACCTGGCCCAGATGTCCTCCTCTCATCCAGGCAAGGCACCATTTGTACACAAATGCTTCCTTAAAGTGTAGTACACCATCAATTACTTCATAACAAATTAAGTGAAAAGCCAATTACATGAATCTCTTGTCAGTAAATTTTCTGTCCCCTAACTGTGGACTTTTTAACTATCTTACTGCAGGAGGACAGATGGACAGATGATATAAGTTTAAGAGAAAGGGAAACAGGTGAGAAGACTCAGAGCCAGCAGCCCTGCATCTATGCAGATTTACTGTGCTGTGGCTGGGAATGTGTTTCAGGTTGGAGAGCAGCATACCAAGTGAGGCCCACGGCCCAAGTCCGGGCCACTGGCTGCTGCTGGGAGTCACAAAGCCCTGACTGGGTGCTTGGCTCTGTTTATCAGTGCTCTTGCATTAGGAGGGCAGAGCCGAGCAATGACCATGGGGAGGCTGGCCACCGCTGGTCTTGTGCCCTTACAGGGCTTTTCTACTTATGGAGCTGAGATGCCAAACTGTCCACAGACAGAAACTTTATAAATTCTAAAGTCAGCCTAGGTTATTAGAGAGCGGGAAGAAGATACTATGGGATGATACTTTCTTATTTATTTATTTATTTATTTATGTGTTTGGTACAGGGTCTCACTATACAGCACAGACTCATAGTGATCTCCTTGTCTCAGCCTCCCATATTTCAGTGGCTAGCTCAGTGCTGACTGCATGACATGCAGTACCAGGGTTCAAACCTGGTTCCTTGCGCTTGCCAGGCAGGTGTTTAGACTGCCTAGCTATCTTTCCAGCCTGGAACGATACTTTCAATGGCAAGTACATCAAATCCACTGCTTCAGAAATGTATCTCTTCGCATCATAATTGGAAAGGTGATTTTGATGGGGTCAATTTTGTTGGTGGCTTGGTAGTTTAACAACTATCTTGGTTTTGTGGTTGTTGTTGTTGTTTTCATTTTCAGGCCTGACAGAATTAGCCTGTCTGGCTTATGCCTCCGCTGACTCTCCTGTGACTCTAGGATGGCTCTGAGCCTTTGGCACAGGCACTGTCATGGTCACATGCAGAACAGTCATCTGACCTCACCTGATTTTGAGTAAAATCATTGCCGGGTTGCTCAAGCCCAAATAGTCCTACTGCATTTCTCCAGGCAGAGCAGCACTGCGGGCATCCTAAGGCCTGTATTAACTCAATTTCCACAAGAAGACAGAGCCACTGTGGGCTTTCAGCCTGTGCAGTTCCTGGTGCTAGACGGATGTCCCTCTGCCCTGAAGGATATCACACATCAGAGAACAGAATTTGGGCTCTCCTGGGAGAAAAAAGAAGTGAGAGGAGGTTGGAATGGGTAGGCCAATGTCAGCTACAGGCCAGCACACATGCCGTTTTGCCACAGCACAGTAGCTCACAATGTAAGTCCACTTAGTGATGAACAAGGTACCCCCCTAAAGAATACGAGTGTAAGTATAGGGTAGAACAAAGAACACTTTCTATATTAAAACTAAGATAGTTTTGTGAATAATCATTATAAACTTGGTTGCATCATTTCATCTCTCTCAACGTTAAGAGAGTAAGATAAGATGAAACTCCTGTCAAGTCTGGGATGGGAAAATCATTATTAATTCAAAGCTTGAATACGAGGAAAGCTCAATATTTAAATAAATATTTTATTTGTATTTTTTATTTATAAACTGCATTTTTACACACAGAATATGAGTGGCCTTGAAATAAACTGAGCTAAATACCAAAGGGGCAAATAAGTAGTCGTGAAATTGTCTGTAAGAGAAAATAAAGAGAAGAAAGAAGCAAAGACAGGAGATGGGAGCGTGCCTTAAAACAGACTACATATTGCAGAACTATTGCTCATAAGAGCTGCAAGAAATTGAATTCTAAGCTCTCTATCATTTAAGACAAGAAAGGAAAACATTAAATTATAAACTGACAATGTCCATGAGATAAAATCACAGAAATGGGCTAGAAACAGTTTTGCTTGATAGTAACAGTTGTGATAAATTTCACTCAGGTCTCTTAGGAAGGAGGATATTGTAATAAATAGCATTCTTACTTTCAACATTTTAAAGGCTGATAGACTAGTTAAAGTAACACTTACCCCCATTCAAAACAACCCTGGTCCTCACTGTTATAGGGTAATAATATCATTGATCTTCTCTTTTGGAAGGCTAACAACTTAAGTTTGCAGACCAAAAATTAGAGATAAAGAAGGGCTACAGGGACAGTCAACATATTGATTAGCCTTTCACTCTCAGTGAGGACTCAGGACATAAGAGAACCTGTACTGTAACATCCTCTAACTCAGTGATGTCCCAAATTTTCTGATCAAGGAGATTATGGGGTCACAGAGGAAAGTGGTCAATGATGTAGAGTGTGCCTAAGGAAAGTCATGTGGACAGAAAACATTCTCTCAGGATTTCACAGAGAGCAAACTGGTCAAGCAATTGTTATGACTCATCCACATGGCTGACAATGACAAAGGATCTACAAACTATGGTACAGGGTTTCAGGCTAAATCCTGAGGGGATATGACTGACCTTGTCAGATACAAAAGTTACATTTCTTGTTGTATAGGTCTTGCTTTATCTTGGTCTTAACCATCCAGCAGAAAAGTACAATAACAAGGTATAAAAAGTAAACCCATATTAATATGCTGAGCTGTAAAGGGCTCAAGTCAAAAATTTCTGACAATGCCAGTCCTATGGATAACCCACTACTATTATAGACTACTGGACTATATTGGATTATTTTTCTGAATTCATGCACCTACTATATTTAAATGGCAATGGAATACCCATCTCTGACAGAACTAAACCAAAAAAGGGGATACAAATGAAGGACCATTTTGTATCTGTATATACAAAATAGTTAGCATAGATACACAGCTACTTTCTCTTAATTCAATGAGAAGAAAGACTTGTACTAATAATGTTTGGACAGGATATCATGTCTGCATCTTGTACTATGAATAACTACAAGAAGACAACAATATGCAATGTTTTAATTGTTGAAATTGTCCTACTAACCTGTTTTTAAACTGTCTCATTGCTATTTGTTTCTCACTAAAATTAATAGTAATTTTAAAAAAAGAATCCTAGTGTCAGTGTCTTAACATGGTTGCAATTTATTTCCAGGTCACAACATTCAATGCTGGTGGCTATAATCTTTCCATCCCATTGGTCCACTATAGGGGCTCAAACACCACTGCCACCAATTAAAGTGGGGTCTCAACAGTTGTTTCATTATGGAATCATGGCTCAAAACAGATGCAGTCATTTCCATGACCAAGGTAACAGCACGGTGCTTTTGTCTAATCACTCCATCTTTTTCTTCCAAGAAAAATTATTCTGACTTCTACTTCCATAGATTGTTTTTTTCAGTCTTAGATTTTATAGGAATGGAATTAAATGCTATGACCTTCTTTATACAATGCATTTTGCTCTACACAATGTTTTGAGATCCATCCATGGTGTTTCACAAATCAGTCTTTCTTTCAGTTCTACCGTAGAATGATATCCTACTGGAGGAGGAGGAGAATACCATGGATTTGTCAGCTCAGTCGTTGTACACACTCTGAATGTTTGCACCTGGTACAGTGACCCCTATAACTGCCAGGACAGCTAAGATATGGTGCCCTGAACTGGGAAGACACTTGTTAGTGACAATTTTGTACTCTGGGTTGGCACACAAGTCTTTTAGAAGGCATTAATTTATCTTGGTTGATTACCTCATCCAAATGAGAGAACTATGTACAGTATTACTATGTACAGTATTACATCAAACTTGCGGTCTATGAATAAAAGCTCCTGTAAATACTTGTGTTATGTACTAGTTAGTTTTCAGAAAGTGTTTTAAAAGCTATCATACATGTAAACATTTACTGCAAAACACATTAAGTGACTAAACAAACTGCATTTCATTATCTACATATTCTAACCACATACTAAATAATCAACAAATATCCAAAGCAAAAAGTATTTTAATTAATAAATATTAAATTTTTTAACGTTTTTTTCCTTGAAGGTTTAATATTTCAAAAATAAATTACTTAACATTGGTTAGAACATGATTTATCACATCTAATCAGTGCTTTGTTTGAACAATCATAATTATGTTTAAAATCTGCAAAATAGCAATTCGCAGAAAGCTCAACTTTAATTTCACATGACATGAGTACATTTTAACATGAACAAAAAAGAAATAAGATAATCTATAATAATAGAAATGGAAATTGAACATTTATCACACTTATCCATGAATGAAAGCCCATGTTTACAAATTCATGAATATTTTCAGTGTAAAATATTTCCCAGAACAAAAGAGTTGGCATCTTGGGAACCACACAAGCACTGCAGCCCTGGGCTGGAGCCACTCCCCAGTGGTGGAGCTCTGCACTTACAAACCCTGGGCTTGAGCCCCAGTCCCTTCCCCAAATACAATAGTAAATTTTTCTGTTTGAATAATAATGTTGAAAGATGGGGCCGGGGAGATGGCTCAGTAGAATAAGCGCTTCCCTGGCAAGCGCAAGGGCCTGAGTTCAGTCCCTGGTTACAGAAAAAAAAAAAAATGTTGTAAGTTGAAAAGAAGTCCAGAATTCTCTGCTTTGCTTTTGCAAATGACTTCAAATTTTCAGAAATTCAATAAAAATACATCAAGGGGAAACTGAGATTGACAATAAATTGATATAAACACATCTCTTATTGGCTTGTAATATCTTTACAACTTTTCTGTGAATTGATAGTTATACCAAAATAATATATTACACACACACACACACACACACACACACTTTTCTTATTTGTAAAAATGGATATAGCTATAAGGATTGCATCATACACAAAGAGAAAGTTTGCCAACTTGAATATATCATGTGCCACAGTTTCCTTTTGTCTAATTCAAGCATTCATCATATGCTATTCTTCAGCTTTTCTTTCCCAAATACATCATTCATAATCACTGAGCATTTCTGTGCTTGTGTATAGAATTCCTTACTGTATTTCCATATTTGCAACCTGTGTTCTCCATAGGAATTGAGACCAAGCGTGTCCAACCTGGAGTTCATGGCTGTTTGCCCTCCTTGACTATAGGCTAGACATGACAGTGTGAACCTGTCACCCCAGCACTCTGGGAGGCTGAGGCACAAGGGGCACATGCTTGAGCCACCCTGGAGAATTTAGTAAGTCTTTATTTTAAGATAAAAATGGGTAGGGACATAACAAAGGCCCTGGATTTGGTTCAATCCCCAGTACTGCAAAGATGAATAATGAAATAAACACACAATTTATAAAATAATATACCAAACAAACAACTAAAGCTTTGTTACTTATACACATTAACTAGGTTTTTTTTAACATGTGGTCCAAGGTAATTCTCCACTCCACGTGAGCCAGACAACCCAAAAGTGTGGCCACACTTGACAAGACTCCAGTATGTAGGTGGGGATCTGACACCTGGTGGGGATCATACACATGGTGAGGAGGGTGTCTCAGAAGGATCTAAGGAAGCCCCAGGGAAAGAGCTGTGTCTAAATGAAGGTCAAACAATTGAGCTGAAAATGAAGCTCCAAAAGATGAGTCTGGGAAGATTAGAAATTAAAGCACCACACATTTGTCTCCCATTATCACAACTGCACTGGCAGAATCTGTCCAATGTCACCTTTCAGGGACTCCACAGGGTACTGAGTCCTTCATCTTCTAGGGGAGTGTTTGGACTATAAATTGAGGTTTGTTTCAGTCAAGTTCAACTCCTAGTGCAGTAACATGAACTTAAACACTGCCCAGAGCCCTCAGGCCAGCAGCTATATGCCTAGAGCAATATACACACAACTTGCCCAAGCCAGACAAGTAAAATGCTGCCTGTCCTCTACCATCAGTGGTACCTGAGTAACCAAGCTGGATTCTTTCCATGATTCTGGTAGCTAACGAAGCTGGATGAGAACTGAATCAAATTCATTGGTTAAGGTCAACATTGACTTTATGGGGAAATTTGATTTGGTTTGTGTCTAGTTTGATTTGTAATCAGAATCGTGGAAGCAATTGAGTAGAAGAACCGAGGTGCCACTAAGTGATCTGTGATCTGGTCACTGCTACTGGTCACAGAAGCAAAAATTAAAAGTTTGGCTGACATTCTCATCACTCCATCATTGCTGATCCTTCCTCTTTGGCTGAAGTGACTTCTTCAGGGCTAGTGCCCTTCCTCCTCCCCTTCACTGTTCTTTCCTTCTCCTTTGAGTGTCAGACAAAAGCTAGAACACCAAAAAGTAACTACATATAGAAGAAAAATTAGAAAGGAACTGTGTATATCCCCTGAAAGGCTCAGGTTCAGGAAAGGCTGGAGGACATGAAGGTTACACTTCAGCTTGGGCCCTGATACAAAAACAGCCTTCTACAGTAAAGCAAAAAAAAAAAATTAATAATAATAAAAGTCACAAGCCTAAAGAAGATGGAGAACCTGATTTCTGGTGTTATCATATTATTAAATTCAAAAATATCCAATTTTGAATAACAACAACAAAAAAATCAGAAATGTACCAAGGAACCAAGAATGTATGGCTATATAAAGGAAAAATATAACTTAAATCAACAGAAACTAAACAACACCTGCCTGCAGATCTACTAGACCAACATTTTTAAACAACCATTTTAACACTAGGTTTGACATTGATTTTTTGGCTATTACACCAAGGCACAGGCTACAAAAGTGAAAATAGACAAATTGAACTTCGTGAAAAGAAATCTTTTAAAATATTCATCAAAAGGCACTCTCAGCAGAGTAAAAAGGCAACCCTCAGAATGGAAGAAAACATTTACAAATTAAATATCTAAGAAGAGATTAGTGTCCTATATAGAGAGACATTAGTTCCTATACATAGTTTTATATACCAAAAACTAAGCAACAAACAACTTGAATTTTAAAAATTGGGCAAAGGACTTGAACAGATATTTCTCCAAAGAAGATATATAAATGGCCTGCAGCACATAAAAAAATGTTCATTGTCATTACTAAAGAAGTGCACACTAAACCTACAAATACATTACGATAGCTACTATTTTTGCAAAATGAAAACTGGCAGGTGTTTGTAAGGATGTGGAGATTAGAACCATTGTACAGTGATTGTAGGATGATATAATGGTGCAGCTGCTATAGAAAAACAGTATGACAGTTTTTCAAAAAAAAAAGCAGAATTATTATAGAATCCATGACTTCTACTTTTAGTTCTATGCACAAAACACTAAAAGGTATTGAAAGCATGTTAGTGTATTGTGGTTCATTCTGAAACAGCTACCATTACATCAACCAAGTCCATTGTCTCATCAAGTTCAAGAAAGAAATCTTGGACAAAAGGAAGGTGCAGAATAAGATTTTACTGGGGCAATAAGAGGAAAATAGCTCCTGGTGGTGTTTCTGAAAGTGGGGTTCCGTAGTGCTTTCCTTCCGTAGAGCAGCAGAGAAAAGAACTAGTTAATTATCCAGTGGTCACTGATCACAGACAGATCTGAATAACCAGTTGGCTTTAGAATAACCATTTAGGGTTTATGTTTTATAATATAGCACTTAAATAAAATCATTTCCTCAGTGGGCTGAGCTCAAAGGCAACAGATGTCAAAACAAACTTGGTACCCTACAGTTCTAAATTCCTCCAAGTCCAGCCAGAGGCAGGAAAGAAGTTGGTAACTAACAGCATTTTTACCTAAATTTTTTTTTACCTGGGAGTTAGACTGTTTATCTGTCCATCTTTATCCTAATGTTTTGTCCTTTTTCCTGTGTTTATGTTTACATTTCTTAGCTCAACTAGCTCTATATGGTTTGAATTGGGTCTTCATTTGTTGAGTGTGCTATTTTTCATTTTTATCCAGTACACTATCTTAGGCCCTGTCTATTACTATTTGTAAGCTAATTAACTAAACTGTCTTTCATAATAGAAATTTAATTAATAATAAAAGGTAAAACTAGCCCAGTCTATTGATACATAAATAAACAAAATGTAGTGTACAGAATAACAAAATATTGTTTAGCCTTATAAAAGAAATCTGACATACAGTAATACCTCTGCTCATGAATGCCTCTGTTCATGAATAGTTAGGTTCAGGAGCAGAGGAGTTTGCCAAAATTTTGTTTCCATTCATGAACTCTACATTGAGTGATGAAACCACATGCAGCCATCATCCCTCCCCTCCCCCCCCCACATGGTCCTGACTTCCTGTAGTGGAAGTCCCGTGCACACAGACCCGTGCACATTGGCTGTGAAGATTTGTGGTGAGCTTTTGAGCAAGCACAGTGCCATACAGTATTGTTCCAGCCAGCATGGCTCCAAAGAAAGTGTAGAGCAAGCATATTGATGAAAAAAAAAAAAAAAAGAGCACAGTGAAAATAGAGGTGACGAGAATGTGCAAAGCAGCAATGAAGGTGCCAAGAAAGATCAGAGCAAGAATCATAAGGTTTTTTTTTTAAGTTTTATTTATGTGTGTGTGTGTGTGTGTGTGTGTGTGTGTGTGTGTGTGTGGCCAGCTCAGCCCACCAGGTGGTGGGGCTGACTGGCATGTGGTGCTGGGGGATTGAACCGTGGTCACTGTGCTTTGCTAAGCTTGTTCTAAGTAGGTGTTTTAGACCACTGAGCCATCTCACCAGCTCTAATCATAAGGTTTTGAAGCAAATAACCATGGGAATGTAGAAAAGCACAAGTGTGGTGTTAGACTGATCTAGCCTCAGAGTACGACATGGGCAAAGTCAACAATCTCCACTATTTGGAAGAATGAGATGCCATCGAAGGGGTGGAGGTGGCAAAAGAAGTAAGGAAGGATGCTGACCAAGCTAGAGAACAAGTGCTGGAGGAGATGGAAAATGTCCATTATTGTGGTTGAGTGAGAGACAGCAGCAGGTAAGAGCATTAGTAAAGGTATTAGTGAAAAATCCAGGACATTCGCTGTGATTTCTTGCAAGAAAAGCCCTTACAACTGTAACCAGAGCTGAAGGAAAAGCCAGTAGAGGGTGGTTTGTTAAGTTTTGCAAGAGGAGTGGTAGCCACAGAGCAGTAAAACATGGTCAGGTTTCTGGTTCTGACAAGACCATTGCAGAAGCCTTCACGAAAGAACTGACAAAATTCATGAAGACAGAAGGGTATGTCGCTCAACAAGCATTCAACTGTGATGAAACAGGGATCCTCTAGAATTAGGTGCCAAACAGAACCTATGCCACACTGGAGGAACAGACACAAGCCTGTGAAGGACAGATGGACCTTTTACTGTGTCTGAACACAAGCAGTGATCTGAAGATTCAGCCACTATTGGATACCATTTCCAGACACCTCAAGCAATCAAAGAACAGACTGTGAACAAGGCCAGATGCCTGTCATGTTAAGGGCCAATGAGAAAGCTTGGGTCACAAGGCAATTGTTCTTGAAATGGCTGCACGAGGTGCTCACACTCACAGTTAAGAAATCTTTCTGTTGACCAATTGTCTGAAAGGTGCCTTCAACTGATGAATAATGCCCTGCACACCCACCAGCCTTGGTGAATGTGATGGACACTAAGTCTGACTTCCTAAAGATCAAGCCCTCCTCCCCAACAGGACAGCTCTTCTGCAGCCCATGGATCAGCAAGTAATCTGCAATTTCAGAAAGCCACACAGAAATATTCTCTTCCTCATGTGTTTTAATGTCAACGAAGACATGTTTTTCACTCTGAAAGAGTTGTGAAAGAAACATCTTGACATCCTCTACTGCATTGGCAAAGTCTGGGAAAATATCATGTACCACACCTTAGACTCTGCCTGAATAAACTGGCCAGAATGCATCACTAGATGTGATTTTGAAGGCTCTGAGGCAGAAGAAATTGAGGAGACTGTGTCCATGGGCAAGTGGATGGGTCTGAACATTGCTGGTGCAGACACAGAAGAGCTTGTGGAGGACTATAAGGAGGATCTGATGGCAGAATAACTTGATGAACTCCAGAGTGAGCAGGAGAAAGTGCTTAATGAGGAGTGTGTTCCAACTGGGAAGAGGAAGATGGAGGAGATTATAAGTGATGTAATGAAGTCCATTATGGATAAAAATGGAATGAGTGGCAAGATTTCTTAGAGAAGCATCACCCCAATATAACTACAAGGTTCAAAGTGTTGAATCTGATATGTGATAATACGGCTTCTCATTTCCAGAGGGTTATGCAGGGAAGGAAAAGACATGTGACATTAGATATGTGTTTTGTCACAATTGAGCCTGCAGCGAAGAGACAAAGAAGAGAGGATGCCCCTGAAGGAGATCTCCAGATGTCCTTATGGACAAGCCTCTTGCTCCATACAATGACCTCTTCCCCTCCCACCTTTCTGTCTTCCATGACAGAACTTTTCTCAAGCAAGGGTACTGTTTCCTCTTTTGATATTCTCTCTTTATGTGGTTAAAAAACAAATATGGCTTAGAAAAGATTAACTTTATAGTGAACCTTATGGAGAAATTTGGTGTGGTTCATGACCAGAATCATGGAATTAATTTAGTTCCTTAGCCAAGGTACCACTTTAGAATGAACAATGAGAATGTTATGGTCATGAAAGGATTTAGAGAAGCAAGGCACAAAAAAGACAAATTCTGAATGATTCCTCTTATACAAGGGACTTATGCAGTCAAAATGATAGAGGCAGAAAGTAGAACTGTGGTTGACAGAAACAGAGGAAAATAAAAAATTTTTTAATGAACAGAGTTTCACTTTCACAAGATGAAAACAGTTCAAGTGCTGGGTATGGTAATGGGTAGCGGACTGTGAGTGCACTGAATAGCACTGGAGTATACACATGAAGATAAGCAACATGATAAATCTTATGCTCCACATATTTTTCCAAATAAAACGCAGTGGAACAAAGGACCACAGGTCCTGACCCAAGTGCCTATGATAGGAAGGACAGGCCAAGTAGCAGGGATGGGGAAGCACCAAGTGTACAGGGGAGTGACGGCCCTCCCACGCACACACAGGCAACAGAGAGCCCACAGGTAACCAGGCTGTGGCCACAGAGGTCCAAGCAGAAGAGAGGCCTTTAGATTTAGAACAACCATTCAGCAGGAAGCAGAGAATTCATGTCAGAACTCACACTTGAGAAGAAGCACCTGTCTCTGAGTGGCAGCTGAATGATCAAGATGGTGCTTGAGCAGAAGGAGAACAGTCGGATAACTATTCAGAGTATCTTTACATCCACATGGTCAGCAAAAATCTTGAAACCCACATCACTGAGTCTATAGTCCAGAACTATGGTACAAGCCTTTATCAACCAGTCCCCAAAAGATCCTAGAACTGATGACCTGGCAGCCACAGCAGTGGAAGAGCAAGAGTGCAGACATTAAGAACCAGACACCTAGCAGGTATAGGCTGAGCTTTGAACAGGAAGGAGGAGAGGGGGAGGGGGAGGGGAAGGAGGGAAGGAGAGGATGAGGAGAAAGGGTCAGCCCAGTTGAAACCAGTTGATATCTTTTCACAAAAATGCTGAATCCATCTTCTCAGGAAGAAAATTATCACAGGGGACTTAGAAGTCAGAATAAGCCCATTTTCGGTCTCTCATTAGGTTTGCCATTGTCTTTACAAAGATCAGAATTTTAGTATATTTCATTTCCAGCCCAAAATGCCTTGAAACTCTATTACGTACTGCATTTTAAAAAGCCATTGCCAGAGAGAGGGTAACTGTATCTACTTTGCAATGCATGCCTAGTCACAGTGTTAATTCGTAGGACTTGTGTTAATAATATTATACACTTCCAAGTAATCCTCTCTATTCCACAGCATTAACCAGAGTCGCTCACAGGTCTGTTAACAAGTTGCTGAAATGCAAAAGCTCTTGGATTTGTCGGGCAGTCATAGCCTGTTACAGTTGTGTCAAGGCACAATCAGGGACAGACAAGAAGAAACTGCTGCTTAGGGTGGAGCCCGAGGCACTACTTTCACATTTCATTAGGAATGACACATGCATGGATTCTGGATAACTGCTCCATGTGGGCTCCAGTTTAAGAAAAACTGGTGTGGAGAGCAACCTTAGAATATGGCTATCACCAGGAGCTTATTTGCTTAAATAAAAGATGTTTTATTTACACAATAACTATCATTGTTTTCTTCATTTAAGACATATTTCCTGAGTCTTACACAAATCCCCATGGATCAACGTGAATACTGCGACTAAGACACTATGGTTGATGAAGACAGAATGGTTCCCCCAAAGGAGCTGACATCCTGAAGGTACATACATGTTAGCAATCAGCCGCATCCAAGAGGTGACAGGTACAAAATCTATGAACATTAAAATGATGGAGATATCACTTCTAGCAGGGAATTCAAGAAAAATAGTAGCAGAGCTAAGACTAAAAGAGAACAAGATTTGAATAGTTAGAGATGGCAAGTGGAAAAGATGAACAGCTAGACATCTCCACATAAAGAGGAAGTGGAGAGTAAATAAAGGCAGAAGTTGGTACAGTAAAGGAACCTACTTTCCTACTATGGCCTTTGAACACAGGAGTGGGATATGGAAAAAGAACTGCAAGGTTAAGCTGGAACTGAATCAAGAAGAACCATAAATGCCACAATAAGAAATATGTGATGGATTTGTTAGGCAGTCCAGAGCCATGGAGTCTTTTATACAGAAAAAGAAGAGGATCAATGTTTATTGAATGAGAGCCATAGTTCCTTCTGAAATGCTCTTCCTAGAGGGAAAGAAGATTGAGAGCAGTGATGTCAGAGAGAAATATGAGAGCACAGTTTAGGACAGAAGGGATAGGGTTCCAATCCCAAGTATGCAAGGATGAAGTCTAGTAAGCTATAATGTCACCAGTTGTGTGGCCTAAAGGCCACTTAATTGTACTACAGAAGAAATGCCACAATGTTGCTCAAATAAATGATGTATTTTAAGTTTGGTTTGCAAAGAGGAGGACATTCTTCCTCCCAAGAGAGGACTTTAATGGCCCATCATCTCTGGCCTTAGGGGAGATGCAGGAGCACAGTGAGCTTGGAAAGAGAGCTTAGGTGCCACTGTAATGCCAGTGTCACAGCTAAGAAAATGCAATTGTCCACAACTCACTGTTCACAAGACCAAACAAAAATCTAGTAACAGACAGGGTCTGGCACAACTAATGGACACTCCAGAAGGGTCCAGTGTGTTAGTGGTAAGTGCACTAGAAACCTAAAAGAAGTTCTAGATAAGATCGGTAGAGAAAAACTCTCTTGTTGTTTATGGCAAAATTTTTTTATCAATTCCTTGATAAGAATAGCCTGGAAGCCTCTATGAAAACCCACTATCTGTTCTTGCATTTAGTTGTAGTTTTGGTTGTCTTGGAAACTGAATATTGTTCCTGTGGAAGAGAGAATGTGACCATTCGCAACTGCACCTTGTCACTTTCACAAAGTGCCAAGAGGATTAATCACCTTAGGCACAGATATATGTTACTTACCTTGAATGAGAGGGCCTTCTAAAATTAAAGTTAGGATTCTGGTGTGCAGAGAATGCATTTGAAAGTAAGGTGAATAAGATGATGAACTGCTGAGAGCTCCATGTTCCCAAGGCATATCGTGTCAGAACAAGCTACACAATGCAGTGGCTTCATGAATGGGAAGTGCCGCCTTTGGCACATTCACAATGTGAGAAGTCAATGTTTCTTGCCAGGCAGAGCAAACCACTGGTGGAGCATGCATGACTGTCCCATTGAGCAGCCTGTACCACTGGTGGTATCAACAGATTTAATCACTTTTATCAGTCTTTTTACTAATAAAATTAATAGAAAGAGGCCCACTGGGAAAGTCAGAGGTGTTCTATCCATAGTTCAAGCTGGAGGAAATGTGTTAATCCTGAACATTTGTGAAAAGTCAATGTAGGGTATCCAAGTTGTTTGGTTTGAGAAAGGATTAGTGGAAATGAAGAAATTCTCTATGTAGGGGAGACTCCAGTTGAGGACATGTTGTACTGTGATAAGAATGCAAAGCATCTTTCAAAGGAGGGTAAGAAAAGAGGAGAAGAGAGGGCAGAAGAGGAGAAGACAAAAAAGGAAGAGATAGGAGGGAAGGAAAGGGGAGGGGAGGGGAGGGGAGGACAGGGCACAAAATCCAACATGTCTCAACCTGAAATGCAAGTCTAATAAAATTGTATTCTTAAAGTGAATTATTAAATTGTGTGTAGGTTTATAGGACTATCTCAAAACTTTAAAAGTGAAGTGTAAGTCTAACTGTTTTAATACTATATTTAGTGCTCAAGAGATGCTTATTCTACACCTTTTTGAAATAACAAGTTAAAAAAAAAACCTAAGTTCTGACATGCCTTTCATTGTTGGTTTGTCAATACTTTTACAGAAAGAATTTTATCACCAAAGACTTGAACAATTTCCAATCATTTAATCTCTAATAAAGCATTACATGCTCCATGCTCAGATTTAAAACATTCTGCTTCATGTTTTCTTCTTTATGAATTTTGTACAGGGCCTCACTACACAGCTCAGACTTGTAGTGATCCTCCTGCTTTCAGTCTCCCTGGTGTAGGTATTGCAGGCATGAGCCACAGTGCCTGGTCTCCTTGGCTGGCTCAGCACACCCAGGGGTGGAGCTGGCATGGCATGTGGTACCGGGAATTGATCCACAGTCTCTGTGCTTGTCTAAGCAGGCACTTTGTTTGCTGAGCTATTTCCCTGGTCCTGTTTTTTTGATGATAAACTTAGGGCCAAATTTTCAAAATATGGCTGATGTTTATCATTTGTAGAAATACAGCATTAAATCATATATCTAGAAGTTAATATGTGTAAGATATCCCAGTCTTCTGGTTTTCTTGCCTCTACTATTTTTCAGATATAAAATATAAACCACCGGATATGGGAAGCTCAAATAATGCTCATACACCACATGTGAAAAGTAGTTCTTATGCCACAAAGCATCCTCCCAGGCCTATGGTAGAGAAGACATTTGCATAATTGCTATCCAGCTCCCTATCCAAAACAAAAATTACTTAAACCAGCTCTGGAAACCAAAATACATGAGTCCACTAATTCCTCAGATGCAAGATTCACGAGAGTCAGAAATGCTGCTGTCCCTGCAGGCTCACACCGGGAACAGTCATTGCCCTCAGCAGGCACTCAGTACTTACTGGCCAAATGGATGGATCAATAAACTTTGAAGTGAAACTGTTATTCCTTAATGGACATAACTTTGGCCATTTAGGTGAAACTGTTCTTATTTTCAAGATGTCTTCTTGCACATGTAGGACACACAGGATCTCTAGCCCCCCTCCAGCTCAATGTGAGTAGCAACCTAGTAAACAATTCAAAGCATCCTCATACATTTCCAGAGGCCTTTGCAGGCATCCCAGGCTCACCTCTAAGGCTCAGAACATGAAATGTGAGTGCATCACTGGCATTCTGTATATGAAAAACAACTCACGAGACTGCAGAACTGGAGAACAGGAGTTCTACAAAATTTGAGCCTAGGCCAAAATAATTTCCACATGAAGAAAACTATTCCTCCTGTTAAAGAAGTGCTGAGAATCCTAGGGGAAAGTGGATACAAAAAGAGGAGGAGAAGTCTATTAGGATGCTCTAATAATATTTAATATGACCAGTAATCATCTATCTCTCAGGAAAAAAGAAACTCACCAGTGGACTCTCCCAGGCTCTATAGAGACCAGCTCCAGGTTTATCATGAAAGCCAAAGTGAGGGTGAAATTGCTCCACCTTATCCCACAGCACTACCAGGACATGGCCTGTCAAGTTCCATTCTGTCATCTCAGGGCCCAGCCTCAGAGGCATCCTACCACAAAAGCTCTGAATTGAACAAATTAATTGTTAATTTACATTAACACAGAAATTAGGTTTATAAGAATTCTCTCTTGATGGAACTCAGCAACAAATATTAATTGTTTTGTAATGAAATAAAGTTCCAGAATTTCTAAAATTCCAAAGCATAACATATGGGCTCTATATTCATTTTTATTGCAGAGAGTACAATGAAACTAGTGTTCATTGTGACGCCAAGATTATAGAGCTCTGAGTTTGACTTCTGAAGAACATAAACTATTTCTCTTTCTTGGGAGGATGCCCATGTCCAGATGATTAAAAAGGCCAGTCTGAGGCATGGCTGACTCAACTTTCATCTGACTAAGTGCCTGACTGTTAGAATTGTTCAACAGATCTATTGCCCTAGGCAGACTACACCATACTATATCATTGTTCAATATTACAAGTTTAACAATTGAGTTGTATGAGTGTTAAAAAAGATTCAGTGCTAATTAATCTTCAAATGAAGGCACTACTCAAATTGAATAAATGCTTGACCATACCTGGAGTCTAATAACATTTTTTTGAAGAAAGGAATAAAAGATGACTTTAGTTACACAGGAAATTTAAATTTTTCCTAATGTTTTCCATTTACAGAGGAAAAAATGTCAGATACACTGTATAAGGATTTCTATCAGAATGGTTCAATATGCATTTCTGGCACTCACACAAGTAACAGCCCTCTATCTCAACAGGATACTTATCCAGAATAGGACACTTTCAGGTACTGTCATATAATTTTTAAAAATTACTAAAGTACAGGATATGCGTTAGAAACTGCATTAAAAAATGCTTGGGAGATGGTTTCAGAAATTTGGCCAAACAGAAATCCTGAGGAAATACACTTTATATAGCAACCACTTCTACTCTCCTCCAAGAGAATGGACATTTGTGCAGCCCATAATCATTCAATATGCAAGGCACTGGGCTCAGGCATGAAATAGTTCTTTCTACAGCATGGAGCCAACTGTCACTCCATCAAGGCTCTGGAAACAAAGGCATGTGAAGATTTAACCACAGGAACCACCACAAAACCCAAGAGTCCCAGAACAGCATGCCTGGAAGTGAGCTAGGAAAGCAACAGAAAAAGGAGTAGCATGATGTGTGTTAGTTATGAGTCCCTAAGCACAAAGCAATTAGGTATTTGAGAAGAAACTGGAAATGAAGTCTCTTTAATCCTTAAAAACTAAGCATCCAAAGTGAATTATAGAGGAAAACAAATAGAAAAGAAAATATATCAGGAGATACAGTGATACTACAATGCAACGAAAAGCCTACCTCACAATTTATCAGATGTAGAACCCACCATCTGTGGTTAGGAAGAGTCAGGAACCACACCTGATCTCCCAGGAATACTCCACATGGGCATCAGAAGCTTAGAACATGAAAGGTGCCAGGTGGTGTCTCCTGAATCAAAGGAGATATGTGTGGCAGGTCAAAATTATCACAACTTTTTCCATCTCTTCTGGCTTGCTACAGCTGACCCACCATGACAATGAAGAGTACAGATCCCTAAGAAGATCGGACAGGGTTACACCAACAATGACCAGTACCAATGATGGAGAAGATGGCAACCACTTCTCAATGTGGCTACAGCCCAGAACCACTACTTTCTGGAGTGGCTATTTTTTTTAATCATTTTCAGCAGTAATTACTAGTGAACAGTCTCAAGTAGCACTTGGAGCTCTCCTCAATCAGTGAGAGGGAAATTAGAGGAAAAAATACTTTTTACAATACCACCACAGAAAATGAAATACCTTGGAATCAATCTAACTGAAGAAGTCAAAGGTGTTTTCAAGGAAAATTACAGTACTCTGAAAAAAAGAGATCCTAGAGGATTTCAGAAAATGGAAAGATCTTCCGTGTTCCTGGATAGGAAGAACCAATACTGTGAAGGTGGCAATACTCCCAAAATTGCTGTACAGATTTAATGCAATCTGTATCAAACTACCACCAACACATCTCACAGAGCTAAAGAAATCATTTTTAAAATTTATTTGGAACCAGAAAAGACCTAGAATAGCAAAGGCAATCCTGGGCAACAAAGACAAGGCAGGAGGCATTACAATTTCTGACTTGAAATTATACAACAAAGTTACTGTGACAAAATCAGCATGGTACAAGTAACAAAATAGACCAGAGGATCAATGGTATAGATTAGAAGATGCAGAAGCCTTTACAAACACCTTATCTTTGACAAAGGGGCCAAACATACTTACTAGAAGAAAGATAGCCTCTTTAACAAATGGTGCTGGAAAAACTGACTCACCACATGTCAAAACTAAAACTTGACCCAGGCCGATCACCATGCACTAAGCTAAAGTCAAAATGGATTAAAGATCTAAACATTAAAACAGAAACACTAAATCTCCTGGAAGAGAAAGTAGGAGGAACTCTTGAAGACATAGGGGTAGGCAAAGAGTTCATGAACAAAAATCGAATTGCACGGGTAATACTTGAAAGAATTAACAACTGGGGCCTCCTTTTATTGAGAAGTTTTGCACATCAAAAGAAATTACCAACAAAGTGAAAAGACAACCCATAAATTTGGAAAAAAATCTTGACTAATAAACACTCAGACAAAGTTCTGATCTCTAGAATTTCTAAAAACTAAAAAAAAACATTGGGGCCCCAAAATGTAAAGACCCATTACAGAAACTGGCATCTGAGAGGAACACACACTTCTCAGAGGGTGAATTTAAAGAAGTAAATAAATATATGAAAAAATGCTCCACATCACTAGCCATCCATGAAATGCAAATTAAAACAACACCAAGATAATATCTCACCCCACAAAGAATGGCTAGCATAAAGAAATCAACCAACAAGAAATGTTGGAGAGGCTGTGGGGAAAAAGGAACCCTTCTCTACTGCTGGTGGGAATGTACACTGGTGCAACCATTATGAGAATCAGTGTGAAGACTCCTTAGAAAACTAGAACTTCATATCTCATTCAAACCAGCTATTCCTCTACGAGGAATTTTCCCAGAGGAACTGAAAATGTCATATCATAATGATATATGTGAACCTATGTTTATAGCAGCACAATTTGTGATAGTCAAATCTTGGAAACAACCAAGATGCCCGTCACATGAGGAATGGTTGAAAAAGATGTGGTATTTTTATACAATGGAGTATTACTCAGCTATAAAGAATGATAAGCTAGAAGCCCTTATATTGAATTGGATGCCACTTGAACATATACTCATAAGTGAAATAAACCAGACACACATGTGTAAATATCATATAGTCTCCCTAGTATAAGATCTCAAAAGAAGAAATAAAAATAGAAAGGGATAACACACTTAAAAGGAAAGGAAGTACTTGAGGATTAGACAACGAAGAGAGGACAAGGAAAAAAGCTAGGAAACATGACAGGGACAAAGGCATACATTTATATGCAAAAGATGGATATGACAATAATCCTAAGGATCTTCAGAATGTTTTTGAAACTAGCAGTTAATTGGTAGGATTCTAACCCTAACTAACTATATATGCAGATACATGTGAAATAAGCTACTACACTGAAGATAGCAGTGTATAATGGTAGGGTCATGCTTGGAATGCCTGTCATTATGTTCTTCTAAATATATACTGTTTCTGATGACCTACCAATTACTGCCATACTGTCTCTCAGGTAAATATTTGTTTTAAAAAAGGATAATAAATGAAAACAACAGACAAGAAAAACAAGTCACAGGACTGTCCTGCTACAATGCTGTATATGGTTAGATTTCTAAATTTCTGTGTAAAATTTGTAACTTTATTTCTATTTTTAAATTTTTTTTAATTTTTTTGTTCATATTCTGTAGAAACTTAAAGTTTAACATACCAATACTTAATGGAAAATACCTGTTCCATATTATGCCTAAGATATTTGATATTTAGACAGATAGTGAGGTTAAGCTCAACTGACTATGTTGTAGGTAATAATAATAAGCTTCTCTTCTGGAAGGGTAGCAAACTAAGTTTGCAGACCAAACATTAGAGAACAAGAAGGACTTCAAGGAGACCCAGTCCCAGCCCAGGGCCGGTGAGTGTGTGGGAGAGCTTCCTGCTACTCTGCACCAGTGGGACCAGTCCCAGCCCAGGTGCAGAGTGGGCCAAACCATCTCCCATCCCCTTGGGCCACCCCCCAACACTCCGCAGTCCTTAACCCCATGCCGCCCACCCAGTAGGAATTTCTGCAGCGTTCTGGGAACCCCCAGACCCAGTCCTAGCCCAGGTCTGGTGAGTGCGTGGAGAGCTTCCTGCTACACAGCACCAGCGGGACCAGTCCCAACCCAGGCGCAGCATGGGCTGGACCCTCTCCCACCTCCTTGGGCACCCTCCCCAATCCAAAGTACCTCCCCCACCCTGCCCGCTGAGTAGAAAATTCTGCCTCGCTCCAGGAACCCTCAGAAACAGTCCTAGCCCAGGTCCGGTAAGTGTGTGGCAGAGTTTCCTCTTCGCCCTACTTCACCTTGCACCCTCCAGGCACAGCTCAGGTCTGGCATACATGCCTGGGGTGTAACATTGCAGGTGTAATCCCTACGGAGAGTGTAGAGGATAGATCCACTCAGCTAGTCCAGGAGCAGAACATCTTGCCAAAGGGCACAACATGTTCACCCTCAAAGTGGGAAGGAGCTAAGCACAGCAGCCAGACCCAAGCCAGACGCAGCTGGAAAACTCCAAACTTTGTAGAGCTGCACCTGAACTTCAGTACGTGTGAGGGTTACAACTGCAGCAAAGATCTACAACAAAGGTCAGAAGACAGTGCTCCACAAAATGACGAGAAGGAACATAATGCAACCTCAGAAACCAACCCCACACATAACAAGTGCAGAGGACACTAACATAGAACAAATTGGAAATCAAACAGCTGAAAGCAATGAATCAACAGCTTTTGAAATAAAGAGCTGCAGAAAGATATAGAAGACCTCAGATTGGAAATAAAAAAAGAAATCCCTGAATTAATAACATCTGCACTAAAGAATCAAATGCAGAAACAT
>NW_004524627.1:6513013-6513485 GCF_000260255.1 Octodon degus | reverse complement strand
AAATACAAATAGAAAGATATAATACAAGTAAAAGGAAAGCAGGATCTCAAGGACAAACTAATCAAGAGAGGGAAAGGAGAAGAGCTAGGAAACATGACAATGTCAAGCAATACAGTTATATGTAAAAGATGAGCGAGGCAATGATCCTGAGAATATTCAGAGGATTTTTTAATCTAGAAGTTAATTGGAAAGATTCTCACCCTGACTAATTATATATACTGATACCTGTGAACTGAGCTACTGCATTGCAGATGGTAATGTGTAATAGTAGTTTCATGTTTGGAGTGTCTGTCATTCTGGTATTCTGAATATGGGCGGCTTGTCATGACATGTCAGTTACTGCTATGATGTCTCTCGGGTAAGTGGATGTTCAAGAAGAAGGGGTGGTGAATGAAAGCAAGAGACAGGAAAAGGAATATTGTGGGACTGTCCTCTTCAAGGTTGAATATGGTGAGATTTTTGGACTTATGTG
>NW_004524627.1:6469644-6512052 GCF_000260255.1 Octodon degus | reverse complement strand
AATAGAATGATTTGTTCTAAAGGTGTTTGTAAATAGGATCTCAAGTCCGCATCTTGTACAGCAATTAACCACTAAGAAGAATATATGCAGTGTGTCATTTGTTGAAACTGTACTTCTGATTTGATTTGAAACTGTCTCATTGCTATCTGTTTATCAATAAGATTTTGAAAAAAAAAAAAAGAAGAAGGACTTCCAGGACAGGTATTTTGGCCCTAACCTTCAAAATCTGTGAAAGCTCAGGACATCGGAGAACCTGTACTATAATGTCATGTAACTCAGTTGTGTCCCAAATTTTCTGATCAAGGATATTATGGGGCCACAGAGGAAAGTGATGAATTTTGTAAAGTGTGCTTAAGGAGAGTGACATGGAGAGAAAACATTCTTTCAGGCTTTCACAGAAAGCAAACTGATCAAGCAATGGCCGTGACTCATCCACATAACTGACACAGACAAAGGATCTACAAACGGTGGTACAAAGTTTCAGGATAAATCCTGAGGTGACTTGACTGACTTTATGACAGATAAACATTACATTTCTTGTTATATTGGTCTTACTTTATCTTGGTCTTTACCATCCAGCAGAAGAATATAATCACAAATTATAAAAAGTAAAGCCATATTAATATGCTGAGCTATAAAAGGCTCAGGTCAACAATTTCTGACATTGCCAGTCTTATGGAAAACCCACTACTATTATGGACTACTGGACTATATTGAAATATTTTGCTGAATTCAAGCACCTACAATATTTACATGACAATAGAATACCCTTCTCTGACAAAGCTAAACAAAAATGGGAAATAGAAATGAAGGACCATTTTGTATCTATATATTGAAAATAGTTAGATATACAGCTGCATTCTCTTAATTCAATGAATAGAGAGATTTGTTCTAATAGTGTCTGTGGACAGCATATCAAGTCTGCATCTTGTGCAATGAATAACTACTAAGACAACAATATGCAATGTATTGGGGCTGGGGAGATAGCTCAGTAGAATAAGCACTTGCCTGGTAAGTGGACTGTCCTGATTTCAAAGCCCGGTCCCGCAGAAAAAGAAAAAAAATCAACTTATTAATCATTGAAACTGTCAGTAATCAGTTTTGAAACTGCCTCATTGCTATTTGTTTCTCAATAAAAGTATTTAAAAAAATTCAGTGTTTGCTAAACAACTACAAGAAAGGAAGAAGATGAGTGCTGGAGGTACATAGAGGGCATTGAGGTTGCCAGAAAAAAACAGTCAGAGTTAAAGAGTAAATAGGAAGAGTCACAATGCCTACTGAAATGTTGGACGGGTATGTAAATAGGAAGAGTCACAATGCCTGCTGAAATGTTGGACAGGTATGTAATGTGCTATACAAATATAAAAGAAGGCATCCCACAAGAATAATGGGAGTGAGCAGAGGTGACACTATAAACAAAGGAACAATCAGGAAGCAATGGGGTTTGCAATCTTGAAGGATCCTCCTCAAGCTAGAAAGATGTGGTTAAGAGTAAAGCCAAAGATAGGCAAATTAAGTCAGGGTTGAAATGAGGACCAGTGAGTAGAAACCAGACTAATTTCATCTATCTGGCTAGTTATGAACCTTTTGCAAGATCAGGAATACAGTGAAGTGATTTAGCTATGACTGGACAAAATTAGTGCTTATGGGACTTCCAGAGACCAATAAAGGATAGATACTTGAATCTCTAAACAGAGGGAGGTCTGAATGGGAGTACACAAGTGGGCAATGTAAGGCATCTCAGTGACTGAGAGAATGGAGGGAGAACATTCAGAAGAAGAAGAGATAGGAGGCAAGGAGACTGGCTCTGGAGCATATCAGAATTGAAGATGCAGACAAAGGAAGGATAGTCATGACTGGAGAATGAAAAAGAGTATTAGGAAGGATAAAAAGCAGAAAGAAAAGTCTTAAAATTTGAGAGAGAAATATATGTTTACTTTTCAATAATACAGGAGCAATCATGACTGTTATGTTCTCAGCTCAGGTGAATGCAGAATTAAAATTCCTACTTGAACTAATGGCCTTTGGCAACCATTAGTAACCAAGACTTGGCCCTATGGGTAAAAGAATTAGATAAAAACCCAGTATTAATTTGCTCAAAGAAAAACTAAGTTGGTCACGCATGTAGATGATCCTGGACTTACAATGGAGTTGGCATCTTCAATGACAAGAAACAGGCAGAAAATGTATTCTAGAAAAGGCTGGGTATGAAAGAAAACTTAGCAATAACAACAACAACAAAAAAATGACAAATGATCCCATTCAAAGAACTCAGTAGAGACCTAAGTAGGCACTGTTCAAAACAAGACAGAAAATGATCAACTTATATATGAAAAAGTTCTCCCTATCACCAATCATCAGGGAAATGATAGTCAAAACAACAATGAGCCACAACCTCACCCACATTAGGATGGATGTTGCCAAACAGAAAAATGCTAGCAAGTTAAGTTGAGGATGTACAGAATAAGAAACTCATATAATGATGGTGGAAATCTAAATTAGTATAACAACTATGGAAAACCTTACAGATAATCCTTTAAAAGCTAAAAAAGGGAACTGGTCTTTGATCAAGAAATTCCCCTACTGAGTATATATCCAAAGAAGATAAAATGATTACATCAATGGTACATATATACTTCTAATGTGTATTCAACACTATGCATAATAGCTAAGCTATATAATTAACAGAGTCGCTCAATGAGAGGTGAAAGGATGAGGAAAATGTCACATTCACAGTATTATTCAGTCATCAAAAAAGAAACACTTGCAAACATGAGAAGTATAGAATTCTTTATCCTATTTTTAAAATATAATCTAATTTTTAAATGTTTTTATCATATTATGTAGGGACTTAAAGTTCAACATATTAATACTTGATGAAAAATACCTGTTCCTTATTATGCCTAAGATGTTTGAAATGCAGTGAGATAGTGAGGTTAAGCTTGATAGCCTAAATCATTTGATAATAACAATAAGCTTGTCTTCTGGATGGTTAACAAGCTAAGTTTGCAGATCAAAATTAGAGAAAAAGGAGGGCTACAAGGAAAGCCAACATTTTGGCCCTAGCCTTCTAAGGTCAATTAAGACTCAGGACATATGAGAACTTGTACTGTAACGTCATGTACCTCGGTAGTGTCCCAAATTTTCTGATCAAGAAGGTTATGGGGCCAAAGAGGAAAATGATCGATGATGTAGAGTGTGCCTAAGGAGAGACACATGGGGAGAAGACACTCTCTCAGGCTTTCACAGAGAGCACATTGGCCAAGCAAGGGCCGTGACTCATCCACATGGCTGCTCTGACAAAGGTTCTACAATCTGAAGTACAGGATCTCAGGATAAATCCTGAGGAGATTTCACTGACCCTCTCAGACCAAAAAGCTACAACTCTTGTTGCACAGGTCCTGCTTTACCTTGTTCTTAACCATCCAGTAGAAAAGTATGAAGACAAAATATAGGAAGTGAAGCCATGTTGTTATGTTGAGCTGTGGAGGACTCAGGTCAATAATTTCTGACATTGCCAGTTAAACAGAAGACCCAATGCTATTATGGGTTACTGACCTCTTTTAGAATATTTTGCTTATTTTACACACCTATAATATTCAATAACGGAACTTAGAAAAAATGATGAATATCCGTTTTGTATCTGTGTATTCAAAGTGGTTAGGATAGATATATATTTGCATTCTCTTAATGAATAGAATGATTTGTTCTAATGGTGTTTGTAAATAGGATCTCAAGTCCACATCTTGTACAGCAATTAACCACTAAGAAGAATATATGCAGTATGTTATTTGTTGAAAAAAAAAAAAAAAAAGAAGTTATGCCATAGTGTTATGTTGTGCTGTAGGGGACTCCGGTCAACAATTTCTGACATTGCCAGTCAAGCAGAAGACCCAATACTCTTATGGGCTACTGGACTTTTTTAGAATATTTTGCTGAGTTCACACACCTATAATATTCAAATGATGCAACTAAACAAAAAAGGGGATACAGATGAAAGTCCACTTTGTATCTGTGCATTCAAAATGGTTCGGATAGATATATAGTTACATTCTCTTAATGAATAGAGGGATTTGTTCTAATAGTGTTTGTAAACAGGATATCATGTCTCCATCTTGTACAACAAATAACCAGTAGGAAGGTGGTATGCAATGTGTTAATTATTGAAACTGTCCTACCAATTTGATTTGAAACTGTCTCATTGCTATTCATTTCTCAATAAAATTATGGAAAAAAAAGAAATACTGTCATTTGCAATAACATGGATAGAACAGAAGAACTTTATGTTCAGTGAGATTGCCAGACATAGAAAGAAAACAAGTGATGTTTTCACACATTGATGGAAACTAAAAAGTGAATCTCAGAAGAAAGGAATAGAATATTCATCACTAGAGACTGGGAAGGTTAAGAAGTGGGAGATAAGGGCCAGCCAGATAGCTCAATGGATTAAAGCGCATACTCAGGCAGATGTAGGGACCAGGGTTCAAGTCTGGGCATGCTGTGCCCACCCTACCCCTGGGACATGCTAAGACAGTGACACTGATAATGGGCGTGGTAGTGCTTGCCTGTATGCCCAGTACTTGGGAGGCTGAAAACAAGAGGATCACTATGAGTCTGATCTGTGTAGTGAGACCCTGTAGACCCTGCCCTAAATACATTTTCAAAAAATAAGTGAAAGATGGGAAATGTTAGGTAAGTGGCAACAAAAGACAGAACAAGTTCTGTTTTCCAAGGCTCAGTGAGGTAATGCCTGTCTACAACAATCTGCAGTATATTTCAAACTAACTAGAAGAGTATAAAGTTTGCTACATACAGAGATGATTGGAGAGATAGAAGTGTTTATTACAATGATTTGATCATTATATTCTGTACATTCTGAATTATTGTACTGTACCTAATTAATATGTGCAAATATTATATCCCAATAAAAACAAAGACTATTAATTTGCTCCTGAGGGCATTTAATCCATCAGACAGTAAAGACATAGCTCCTAAGAGTCTAGGTACTTTCTGGAAACCAAGAAAAATACTAGAAAATGGGCTTCAAAATATAAAACCTGCAAAAATTGCAGTTTCTAGATGCTTAATTAAATGTACATGCAGCATATCATTAAGTCAACTTCATTAATTGTTACATTTAGTGCACATAAAAATTTCATTACATTTAGAAAACAATTTGTATGTTAGATTTTCTTACTTTGCAAGAATCCCTGAGTAAGCACAGTGGTTGTTAAGAGTTGCACTCAGTTGTAAATTATGCTACTTTCTCATAATCAAGGATTTAAAAAATAAAAGTATAATAATTCTTTAAAATTGTTATAATAAAAATTTGTTTAATGTTGATACTAATTTCCTTGACACAACATTTATAAAGATTCCAGAAGTCTATGAAAAAAAGCTTCAAGCAGGCATGTGGAACAAGTTCCTGAGAGAGCAGAGGAGAGAGGACTAAAGTGGAAGGAAGGAGCCCAGTATCTCAGCAAGCAATGAATGAGAATCTTTTACAACATCTGCCCTTTCTCCAGCTAAGGAAATCTTCATGTATTCCCTCAAATGCTTAGAGCAGTCTGAAGAAGCCTCAAGAATCCTTCAAAAAATGTTTTTAAATACATAAATTAAAATACACAATCAAAAAAGAAGCTAATTACATTGAATGCAGCTATGTATATAAATATTTAATGCTTCTGTGACTTAAAATATAGAGATATATGCTTCTTTATAAAATAATATGTAGTTTCATTTCATAGTAGTGATATTTTAAGATAACTTGCACAAGAGTACTATGATTTTAAAATATTGATTGTTAATGATGTCAGGAGTTACTAATATCCCTGTGGTTTGCTGCTCACATATAAATGTTTAATTAAAAGGAACAGTAACTCTCAAGAGACCGTTACATATACAAGTGTGACTTTTTTCCCCTCAAAGTTCATGGGCTTCTAGAATTTGGCCCATAGATGGTAATGAACCTCTGATTGTAAAACTCTCTCTGGCTCCTTTACAGACATGACAAATGATGGTGAATAAGCCCTTTAGGGCTTAAATGTTGGGGCAGAATGTGCTCCCTGTTCACAGAGAATCCTGAGAGGCAAAAGTGCTCTTCCAGGGCTAATTTCCTCTTCCTAGTCTGTTTCAAGTGTGCGTTCTGGGAGAATCTATTTTAGTTGACTCTATCTCCCTTAGCAAAACCCAATGAGAATAATAGTGACTTTTGAAAATAAACACTACCTTAGTGACTCTTCTGTTGATGAGAAGCAAGGCCCAACACCACAACTTCTAGAACTGGTTTATTGTGGCTCATAGCTGTAGTGGGTTCCTTCCATGGTGGATGATCTCAAATGAAGAAAAGGCATGGAAAAAGGGCCTGCACAGAGGGGAGTAGCTCACATCAGGACAGGAGGACATAGAGTGAGAAAGGGGGAGGGGGAGGGATATATATGCATCCAGATCTTGCTTCCATCGACTCAACTACCTAAGGAGACCACACCTTCTAAGAATGCACTTAGCCAAACTCACCAATCTACTGATTAGTATGATAGCCAATGATCTAATCACCCCCCACTATCCCACCTCTGAGCACTTGAGAGGTTTGTTTTTTGGGGTTTTTTTGGGTTTTTTGTTTTTTTTTTTTTTTTTGAGGGGGGAGAATCCAGATATAAGCTGTAATACAAGAAACATTTCCTAAAAAACAAGAAACCAGGAAATAACAATATGATGGCTGCAAGATGATGCAAGAAAAATAATATAAGACTAATAGGTATCAACAAAATAGCTGGAGATGATACAAAAGATATAAGAAGAGTGTTTGCAGAAGTAATGGCAGAAAATTTCCCAAGCATTGGAAGATAATCTGATTATAGATAACTGAAGCATATAGAACTCCAGCTAGCCATAAGCAAAACAAATTGTCACCCAGACACATAATAATCAAGATCCCAGAAATTGAGCAAAAGAACAGAATATCAAAAGCTGTTAGAGAAAAGAAATAGACTACCTAAGATGGAAAGCCCATCTGAATAATGGCACATATCTCAACATAAACCATCAAATCAAGAAGAGCTTTGTTGTGCTTTGTGTTTAGTTGTCCCCCATAAGCCTCATGAAGTCATGGGACGGACTTCTAGAGTTCATGATTAATTCATTATCCACTGGAATTATGGGTATACATGCTTCTGGGATTATGGGTGTGACATCCAGCCTGGGGCCGATAGCATGAATGTGACTTAAGGGAGAAAGACTCTCTGTGTGTCCATTGTTGCTGCTACTTCTCCATTTTGCTCTTGTTCTTTGCCACTTCCATGAAAGGATGTTTTCTGCCATGTGCTGCTCTGCCTTGCAGCCAGCTGAGTATGGACTGAAACCTCCAGTAACTGGAGCTAAACAAACCTTTACTTTCTTCATTTGCAGTGTCAGATGTTTGTCCTAGCAACAAGTGAAGAGTAACTGAGACAAGCTTGGAGTGAGATATTTGAGGTCCTGAAAGAAAACAACTTTCAACCCAGGTTAATGTATGCTGCAAAACCATCTACCA
Source organism: Octodon degus (assembly GCF_000260255.1). Lineage (NCBI taxonomy): Eukaryota > Metazoa > Chordata > Mammalia > Rodentia > Octodontidae > Octodon > Octodon degus. Next base: position 6,504,521 of record NW_004524627.1, on the reverse strand, counting down.
AATTTAACAGTGAGATTAGATACTTCCATGACAAAGAACAACTAAAGAAACTCAAGACAACCAAACCATCCCTACAAGAAATACTGACAGATATTTCAGAAAGACACAGTGATAACTACAACCTCAACAAAAGAACAGACAAGTAGAGCAAGCAAATATGCAAAGGGGAAAGTAGGGATCTTATAGAAGGAAAACATGACGAAGATGAGCCAATATTTATCAGTTACCACTATCAATGTAAATGGTCTCAATTCACCAATCAAAAGAAGAAGACTTGCAGAACAGATAAACAAAATCCAGCAATATTCTACATAGAAGAAACACATTTCCCTCAGAAAGAAATTAATAGACTGAGTATCAAAGTTTGAAAAATAATACTCCATGTGACAGGAACTGAGAAAAAAACACGAGTAGCAATTCTCATTGTTGACAATGGCAACTTCAAACCATGTGTGATTAAAAGGGACAAAGAAGGTCACTACTTGTTAGGGAAAAACTGCAAGAGGAAGAGGTAACAATTATAAATATACATGCACTCAATGTAGGAACACACAACTGTATAAGACAGATTTTATCAGACATGAAAAATCTAATGAGTAATAACATACTTATATTGAAGGACTTTAATACTCCACTGTCACAAAGAGATAAATCAACCATATGGAAAAATATGCAAAGAAATAACAGAACTAAACTGAACTGGTGAAGAAATTGACTTAATAAACATTTACAGAGTATTCCACTCAAAAACATCAGAATGCACGTTTTTCTCAGCTGCACGTGGGATGTGCACAATAGATCATGTGCTACCACATAGAACATGCTTAAGTAAATGTAAAGGAACTGAAATTATCCCATGCATATCACTGGCCATAGTGCAATACTGACAAAAGTTACAACAATAAACTATTGACAAAGGAAACAACAATGAATATGGAAATTACATACTACCATCCTGAACAATCAATGGGTCACAGATGAAATTAAAGAAGAAATTAAACAATATTTACAATCTAATGAAAATGCAGATACAAATTACTGGAATGTAATGGGGTACAATGAAAGCTGTCTTAAGCGGGAAATTTATAACAAAAAATTTTCAGTTCAGGAAAACAGAACAAGTCCAAATGAACCACTTTTCTGCACCTCAAAGTCTTATAAAAAGAATAGCAGTTCAAGTCCGAATCCCAAAGAAGGCAGGAAATTGTAAAGATCAGAGCAGAAATAAATGCAATGGAGATGAAGAAAATAATACAAAGAATTGAGTTGATGAGTAGCTTCTTTGAAAGAAAAAAATAAAATTCAAAAAACCTTAGCCAACCTCATTTAAAAAGGGAAGAAAAATTAAAATTCGTGAAATGAGAAATGAAATGGGAGAAATCTCTACAGAACCTATAGAAGTTCAGAAAATTATCAATATTTATTTCAAAATTTTTTTTCTCTCACAGAATGGAAAATACAGAAGAAATGGACAGATTCCTAAATACATATTCACTAACAAAGGTAAATCAAGAAGTTATAAAAATTCTGAATAATCCAATATCAGCCAATGAAAAGGAAAATGTAGTAAAAGAAAACTGCCAACAAAGAAAGGCCCAGGTCTGATGAATTCATGCTGAATTCTACAAGAAATTTATGCAAGACCTAATGCCAACTCTTTTCAAACTCTTCAATAAAATTGAAAGGGAAGCAATTATCCCAAACTCATTCAGGGAGGCAAGTATTACTCTGATACAAAAACCAGAAAAGGACACAACCAAAAAAGAGAACTACAGGCCAATCTCCCTAATGAACATAGGTGCAAAAATCCTCAAAAAGATACTAGCAAAAAGAGTGGAGCAAATCATCAAGATTATACATTATGACCAAGTGGGATTCAGCCCAGGAATGCAAGGATGGTTTAATATCCACAAAACCATAAATATAATACACCACATCAACAGAACCAAAGATAAAAATCACATGACTATCTCAATAGATGCAGAAAAAGCTTTTGACAAAGTCCAATATTCATTCATGATAATAAAAACACTACAGAAAATCAGATTACATGGTTTTTATCTCAATCTGATAAAATCCATCCACAACAAATCAACAGCCCACATTATACCTAATGGACAAAAATCAAAAGCCTTCACTTTAAAATCAGAAACAAGACAAGGATGCCTACTGTCACTATTGTTGGTCAATATAGTTCTGGAAACATTAGCCAGAGCAATTTTAGAGAAGAGAAAGAAATAAAAGGAATAATGATTGGAAAGGAAGAAGTGAAATTATCATTACTTTCAGATGACATGATACTGTACATAGAAGATTCCAAAAACTCCACTATAAGACTTATAGATTTAATAAACAAATTCAGTAGCACAGAAAGATACAAAGTCAACAATCAAAAATTAATAGCATTTCTATACACAAACAATGAATGTACCAAGACAGAATTATGGACACGATGTCTTTCACAGTAACACACACAAAAATGAAATACATAAAAATCCGTTTCACAAGGGAAGTAAAAGATGTATAAAGTGAAAATTATAGTACTCTAAAAAAAGAGATTGAAGAGGATTTCAGAAGATGAAAAGATATTCCTTGCTCCTGGATAGGAAGAACCAACATTGTTGAAATGGCCATACTCCCCCCAATTTTTTTTCTTGTCTTTTTTTAAAATTCACTTTAAAGAGAGTATAATAACTAATAAGACATTAGAAGCTGTACACATTTGGAAGACCAAAATGAGAAGTGTTCAACTATGGGTTGTATATTACACATTGCTGACCTCAATGTTGCTCAGGGTGCAGGTATCAGCATACAAAGCTAGTCAAGAAGAAAATTCTAAATATTACCTGCAATTATCAAAAAAACTTATGGCAATTATTAGTACAATCATCTTAGCCATCCTGTATACATACTTCCATGTTTCCCCCTTCCTTTTTTGTATGTTTTCTCCTTTCTCTCATCTTTGTTGATTAATCCTTACTTTTCTACCAAAATTGTTACAGAGATTCAGTGCAATCGCAATTAAATACCATTAGTATACCTCACAGATCTGGAAAAAAAATTCCTGAAATTCATATGAAACAAGAAGAGATCTAGCAAGAGAGCTCAGCAGACTAAGTGCCTGCTTAGGCAAGAGCAGGTCCTGGGGTTTAGTCCCTAGCATCACATGCTGCACTGGCCCCACTCCTGGGCATGCTGAGCCAGCCAAAAAGACTGGGTGTAGTGACACATGTCTATAATCCCAGCACAGGGGAGGCTGAAAACAAGAAGATCACTATGATTCTGAGATTCATAGGGAGACTCTGTACCAAATACATAAAAATGAAGAGACTTAATAGCAAAAATAATCCTGGGTGACAAAGAAAAGGCAGGAGGGATCACAATCCCTGAGTTGAAAATTAGACTACAAAGTTACTGTGATAAAATTATCATGGTACTGGCATTAAAACAAACGTGATTATCAATTGAACAGATTAAAAAATGTAGACACAACTACATACACATTCTGCCACCTTATCTTTGATGAAAGGGCCAAACATGTTCATTGGAAGAAAGATAAACTCTTTAATAAATGGTACTGGAAATACTGGCTTTCCACATGAAGACCCAAGCTTATCACCATGCACAAAACTACAGTCAAAATGTATCAAAGATTTAAATATTAAAACAGAAACACTAAATCTTCTGTTAGGGCAAGTAGGTAGAGACCTTAAGGACATAGGTAGAGAGCTCATGAACAAAAATTGAACTTCATGGGAAATATCTCAAAGAATCAACAATTGGAAATTCATCTTTTTGAAAAGTTTCTGTATATAATAGAAATCACCAACAAAGTAAAAATAAAGCCCATGAAGTGGGAGACAATTATAGCAGACTGCCTGTCAGACAAAGGACACCGATCTTGAACATATAAAAAATTTTAAAAAAAATAAGTCTTAAAAATTCAAAGACCCAATCCAAAAATGTGCATCTGGGATGAATATACACTTCACAAATGAAGAGATACAAATGGTAAATAAATATATGAAAAATTGTTCAACATCATTGGTCATTCAAGAAACTCAAATTCAAACAATGCGAGATACAATCTTATACCAAAAGAATGGCTATCATCAAGAAATCAGCCAATAGTAAATGCTGGAGAGGCTATAGGGGAAAAGGAACCCTTCTCTACTGTTGGTGGTAGTGCATACTGGTATAGCCATTATGGAAATCAGTATGGAGATTCATCAAAAAGCCAGGATTGGAGGTCCCATTCAAGCAAGCTATAACCCTCCTAGGTATTTTTTCCAAAAAACTGAAATTGTGGGCTTGCCAAATAGCTCAGTGGACAAAAGCACCTGCTTAGGCAGATACAGGGATGGGGGTTTGAATCTTGGCATGCCATGCTGGCCCCACCCCTGGGGCGTGCTGAGATGATGACTGAGACTGGGTGTGGTGGTGCATGCCTGTAATCACAGCACTTGGGAGGCTGAAAACAGGAGGGAGTCAAATCTGTGTAGTGAGACCCTGTAGACTCTGTACTAAATACAAACAAATAAACTAAATAGAACGGAAATTGTCATATCACAGTAATATGCAACCATTGTTCCTATTTGTTTACTGAAATCTTATATCATTTCTAATACTGTTTTTCTCTGTCACTACTTTTTATTCTTTAATAATTAGATAGATAGATAGATAGATAGATAGATAGATAGATAGATGACACAACAGGATATCTTCAATAGGCTGTGGATATTTAGAAATGATGCACATAGCAATTTTAAGTCTTGCTAATAATTATATCTATATTAACTAAACAAGAAAATTCCATTTTGTGTATAAAATTGGCAAAGATTAAAAATACTTGTGGCATCCAGCCTTAGTATGGGAGGCAAACAGTGCAGACTTTCCTATATTCATAGTGGGAAGGGCACTGCGCACCACCTGTCTGGAAGGCAATGTGGCCGTGGCTGCCCAAGGGCTACAGGATGTGCCTGCAGTGTGCCCCAGCAATGCGACACCAGGACTGTTCCTGTGTCCTGGACAAATGGACACAAGGGCTTTGCAGACGCCTCTATCCTTCCTCTTAGTCGTTTGTTGCCAACCATGGTCAACCCCACCGTGTTCTTCGATATCGCTGCCGACGGCGAGCCCTTGGGCCGCGTCTCATTCGAGCTGTTTGCAGACAAAGTTCCAAAGACGGCAGAAAACTTTCATGCTCTGAGCACTGGAGAGAAAGGATTTGGTTATAAGGGTTCCTGCTTTCACAGAATTATTCCAGGATTTATGTGCCAGGGTGGTGACTTCACGCGCCACAATGGCACTGGCGGCAAGTCCATCTACGGGGAGAAATTTGATGATGAGAACTTCATCCTGAAGCACACAGGCCCGGGCATCTTGTCCATGGCAAATGCTGGGCCAAACACAAACGGGTCTCAGTTTTTCATCTGCACTGCCAAGACTGAGTGACTGGATGGCAAGCACGTGGTCTTCGGGAAGGTGAAAGAGGGCACGAACACGGTGGAGGCCATGGAGCGCTTCGGGTCCAGGAACGGCAAGACCAGCAAGATGATCACCATCACCGACTGTGGACAGCTCTAACGCGTGTGACTTGTGTGTGTTGCCACCGCCAGACCAGACCATTCCTCTAGCTCAGGAGAGCACCCTTTGCCCTCCCTGCTCAAGACACCCCATCATCTCTGCTCTTCTTGCAGTTCTTTGGGTTCCATGTTTTCCTTGCTCCCCTCCAAATGTACCTGGATTGCAGAGTTAAGTTTATGGTTATGAATAAAGCTAAATAATGGTAAAAAAAAAAATGGACACAAGGCTGCCAATTGGGAAGAGACTTAAAAACTTTATTATGAGACTGATTTATTCCCTTTTCCCAGTATCTTTTGTACCCTTTAGATTTTATTTTCTCTTTCACACCCTCACACTATGATGTTATGATGTTTGTATATGAGGTCTGAGTTATTTCATTTAAGAGTATGGTCTTTAGTTGCATCATTTTCCAATAAAAACCTCAAATTTATCCTGTTTTATAAATGAATAATAATACTCCATTGTGTAAAAATACCACATCATCTTTATCCACTCCTCAGTTGACAGGCATTTGGATTGTTTCCAAGATTTAGCTATGACAAATTGTACTGCTATAAACATAGGTGTTCATATATTGCTGTGGTAATATGTTTTCAGTTCTTCTGGAAAAACACCCTGTTCAAAAGGAAGGAATTACTGAGTTGAGGAGAACAGGAGTGGTAGTGAGGGAAAGAGATCTATCTCTGTACGCAAGCAGGATGGATTGCACAACTGTACTGTGGATTTATGCTGGTTTATGGAAAGGAGTGGTTAATCCTTAATTTGTTTTGTCTTCTTTTTTCATTTGTTTGTCATTTTTCTCTTCTTACTTTCATATATATATATTTTTTCTTTCTTTTTCCAATTTTGCATGCATATGTCATGTAATATGAACACTTAGTTGAAAGACTACACTATGCATTACAATATTGTAAAATTCATACTATTTTGTTACGTGAAATTCTACATCACTTGTAATTTTTCTGGTTTACTACTGTTTTGTACTCTTCTAAAAATAAAAAAGAGACTGATTCAGTGAACTGTAGACTAGCCAGTCAACACCATACTAACAGATAAAATATTAAAAATAAAATATCTATAAGTACTGGAATAAGAATTTAACTACTTCAGTGCATAAAAAGTAGATTAGAGAGTATTATTGATGGTACAATCTCTCTTCTGCTGAAAAATTATATAGATTATATAAAACATATTGTTTACATCTACAACTCTCTCATTCACACATAAATAGAGCATGCTTAAATATATATTCGTATGTAGATAGAAAATGTGCAGCTATACAAAAGTAAAGCAGCCTGAAGGGAGCAATCAGTACCACACTGCCAAGAGTAATGACTCTTTAGAGTGAGATTTTAATTTTCTACTAAAGTAAATAGAACACTATTGAAAACAATAATCACTGTATATCACTTTGTAATGAGAAAAGGAAATCAAGATATTCTGTTAGGAAAAAAAAATGTAACCTGATTTCTGAGTTGACCAAAGGCTGACTTCTTAGAAAGAGTCTTTGAATAATTGAGCTTTTTCTCTGCTCAACAAGAATCAAGGGCTTTAAAACATGTGTTTAATTGGGTTGTTTCTATTCACACCTGAAAACAATAACCTGAGATGACAGCTGAACAGGGAGTTCCTTTCCTGATCAGGCCTAATGGTCTCCAGACCATTTCAGGGAGAAATCTGAACAGGAATGCAAGGCCGTCCAGAGTGAGACTATGCAGGAAGCACTTCCCCGAGGCCAAGTCGAATATACAAGTGGAGCTCCACACTGTCAGACTTGGATGAAGCCTAAGGGTGTTCTTCACCTTAAGTTATTCTTTCACCCTGTAGACAATGACCACATGCTATGCAAAAAGCTTCAAGTGTGGATATGAAATAACCTGAGCTGCCTGATACAATCCCTCATCACAAAGCAGTGAACCCACTGTACAAAGAAACAGGCACCTGTATATGCAGAAGAGAGCTTGGAGAGTGGGCTCCGGGAAGGAGAGATTCACTGTGGCTGTGGGGTCACACAGTTCTGCATGGCACAAGTATTATTTGAGCAGGACCAGGAATGGGGAATGAGCTCTGTCAGACACAAAAGGGAGAGAATAGTCACTCATTTGGAACTTCTTTAAGATAAAAGCAGGAAGGCCTGAAGTAAATGCTTCTAGGGAGGAGTGAGGATTGTTTGATTCAGTATAGGGGCTCATCTAGGCGAATTCTTTGAGCTGAGTATGACAAGACAGCCTGGGATGCAGTTTAGGAAGAGCATGATAAAGGATTTCTTGAGGACAGTCCCTTGTGTGGAACTGAAGTTTCTCTAACACAGAAAGCTAAGATATTTCTTTCTTCTAAAAGGTAGAAGGGACTTAGTAACAGATTGTGATCACAATGGCCTTTGGCCTCAACTACAGATTCCTCTGAGGAGTCAGACTCTAGGTAGCAGGGAGAGGAGGTTAAATCTGGGGGTGGAGTTGGAAGTAGGGACAGGGTGAGGACAGAGAAGCCCATAGGCATGACCTCTGATGGTCTCCAGCTGTCTGGGGCATTGAGTTCACTTCCTCTCATGCTTCTGTGTCAATACTAGAAGTACGCTGATCTTCCATGCTGTAAATGAGGTAAGATCAATGTGAGAAGATGTATCAGATCTCACCATTTCTGTTCTAAGTGAAAGACGCATGGAGTCTAATCCTTCTCTTCACTTCTGACTCCCTTCATAGAGGTACTCTTGTGACTCAGTGTAAGTCACATGTACTGCTCCCCCTGAAAAACTAAGCAGCATCTTCTATGGATTTAGGTCTGCATAAACCTATGGATACCAATTGAGTGAAGCTTCAAATGTCAGCCCTGAGCAGATAGTGAAGTTCAGCTTAACAGCCTAGGTTGTTTGGTAATAACAATAAGCTTGTCTTCTGGAGGGTTAACAAGCTAAGTTTGCAGATCAAAATTAGAGAAAAAGGAAGGCTGAAAGGAAAGCCAACATTTTGGCCCTAGCCTTCCAAGGTCAATTAAGACTCAGGACATATGAGAACTTGTACTGTAACGTCATGTATCTCCGTAGTGTCCCAAATTTTCTGATCAAGAAGATTATGGGGCCAAAGAGGAAAGTGATCGATGATGTATAGTGTGCCTAAGGAGGGTCACATGGAGAGAAAACATTCTCTCAGGCTTTCTCAGAGAGCACATTGGCCAAGCAATGGCCGTGACTCATCCACATGGCTGACACTGACAAAGGTTCTACAATCTGAGGTACAGGATCTCAGGATAAATCCTGAGGAGATTTCACTGACCTTATCAGACCCAAAAGCTGCAACTCTTGTTGCACAGGTCCTGCTTTACCTTGGTCTTAACCACCCAGCAGAAAAGTATAAAAACGAAGTATAAGAAGTATATCCATGCTGTTCTGTTGAGCTGTAGGGGACTCAGGTCAACAATTTCTTACATTGCTAGTGAAGCAGAAGACCCAATACTATTATGGACTACTGGACACTTTTAGAATATTTTGCTAAGTTAACAAACCTGTAATATTCAAATAATGGAACTTAACAAAAAAAAAGGGATACAGATGAATGTCCATTTTGTATCTGTGTATTCAAAGTGGTTAGGATAAATATATAGTTACATTCTCTTAAAGAATAGAGTGATTTGTTCTAATAGGGCTTGTAAATAGGATATCATGTCTACATCTTGTACAGCAATTAACCACTAGGAAGAATGTATGCAATGTGTTAATTATTGAATCTGTCCTACCAATTTGATTTTAAACTGTCTCATGCTATTTATTTTTCAATAAAATTATGGGAAAAAAAATGTCAGCCTTTAGAAGGGATGATGACTGCTCTGTGAAGAAGTACAAATTTTTTTTCTTTAATTTTATTTTGAAAAATAAAAGCAAAGCAAGAACAAAAATCTACAACAAAGAAAGATACAGGGCAACATACAACAGTACATATGTTACAGATTTTCAAATGAAGAATAGATGAATAACAGCTCATTAGAAAATTCATCATCACAGGTGAATAGGTCTATTTCAAAAAAATCTGAGATAATTAACTTATGAAGAGAAACAATTAATTATAATTGATGATCTTGAAGTTCCTAAGCTAGGATTGGGCAGATTCACTGCTTTGAGCCTCTGTCAAGGGTGCTGAACAGTTCTGGCAGGAGCAGTTGGTAGAGCAAAGCCTTCACCACCTCACTAGTCAGGAAGTGAAGAAGAAAGGGCACCCTAAGACTCTATAATCCCCTTTAAGGAAAAGTTCCCCAATGACCTAGGCTCTCCCATAAATCCTCAACTTTTAAAGGTCCCATCATCTCCTAGTTGTGCCTTGCTAGGGACCAAGTGTTTAACACATTGACCACATGGATACATTCAAGACTTAAATGGCAACAATGTCCGATAACAGTGGACAAATCAGATCCTTACACCAGAAAGGCAATTCTTCAGCAAAGTTTCTAGGCTAGAGAGAATAAAGGAAAGACTTAGAGCAAGAGCATGCCATGAGGGAGTAAATAAAAGCTTGATCCCATTTTGAAACAGCAGAATGGACAGAGATGAGGTGAGAAGTGTCAGACAGAGAAAAATCAAGGATCTATATGTGGCAGTTGATTAGGTCAAATACAATTCAACAGCTTTTAGCCTTGGTAATGAAAGAAGTTTGGTGTTATTAATCAAACCACAAAAGGAACATAAAAGAAAAGAAATATTAAAAGTCCCATCATCTCCTAGTTGTGCCTTACTAGGGACCAAGTGTTTAACATATGGATCACATGTTCTAGGGAAAGAAAAAAAATAAGGATACTGACATGTGGCTTTCCTACACTGAAAACATCTAAAGTACACAAATATGTGGACTCAAAGCTTTATTCTCACTCTGTAAGAAGTCTCTAAGGAGATAATCCAAGTAAGAGGAATGTTAAAAAGATATTATAGAACTGCATTTTACAAAACAGTAAAATTTCTTTGTCTTCAAGACTCTGATCAAAGCAAAACAAAAGTCTTAGGTTTATAAGTAATTTTTATCTAAGTACAAATTACCATTTAACATCTTTCCCAAGTCAAGACTCCATGGTGATGTACAAAGTGTCTGAGTGTGGCGCAGTGTGGCCCTAAGAAGGTGAAGATGCAGGAGGGAGATACAGAATAGATGCACAATGCTGACTCTCCACCAGCCAGAGTGTGTATATACCCTGTGGCCATCAAAACTGCTGAGACAGCATGCTCCTAGTGTCCGCCTATCTTTTATCTGCTTCTTTCTAATCTTTTTCATGGCCTCATCATCTTCCTAGGCTGTGGGTTTCTAGGAACCATTTCCTTCTCACCTTAAATTCTCCTCAATGGTTGGAAATTGCACAAATCATATACAAATTTGTAGAAGAACTTAATGGCTCCTTTGTGGTTGCCTATTTCTTGATTGCTCATATCAGTCTTCAAAGTCAGCATATCTCCAAGATTTGGCTGTCCAAATTGTGCTGCTATAAACATAGGTGCACATATATTACTATGATATGATGTTCTCAGTTCCTCCAGAAAAATTCCCAGAAGGGGGGTAGCTGGTTTGAATGGGATTTCCAGTTCTAGTTATTTAAGGAATCTCCACACTGTTTTCCTTAACAGTTGCACCAGTCTACATTCCCACCAGCAGTGGAGAAGGGTTCCTTTTTCCCCACAGCCTCTCCAACATTTGTTGTTGTTTGATTGCTTTATGACAGCCATTCTTTGTGGGGTGAGATATTATCTCAGTGTGGCTTTAATTTGTATTTCATGGATGGTTAGTGATGTGGAGCATTTTTTCATATATTTATTTACTTCTTTAAATTTGCCCTCTGAGAAGTGTGTGTTCATCTCAAATGCCCATTTCTGGATTGGGTCTTTAAATTTTGGGGAGAGTCACATGGAGAGAAAACATTCTCTCTGGCTTTCACAGAGAGAAAATCAGCCAGGCAATGGCCATGACTCATCCATATGGCTGAAACTGACAAAAGAGCTACAATAGGTTTCAGGATTTGACTGACCTTGTCAGATACAAAAGTTACATTTCTTGTTGTATAGGTCTTGCTTTATCTTGGTCTTAACCATCCAGCAGAAAAGTACGATAACGAGGTATGAAAAGTAAAGCCATATTAATAGGCTGAGCTGTAAAAGTCTCAAGTCAACAACTTCTGACATTGCCAGTCCTATGGATAACCCACTGTGGACTACTGGATTATATTGGAATATTTTGCTGAATTTATGCACCTACAATATTTAAATGACAATGGAATACCCATCTCTAACAAAACTGAACAAAAATGAGGATACAAATGAAGGACCATTTTGTATCTGTATATCCAAAATAGTTAGGATAGATATATAGCTACTTTCTCTTAATTCAATGAATAGAAGAATTTGTACTAACAGTGACTATGTATGTACTATGTATATACTATGTATTGTACTATGAATAACCACTACAAAGATAATGATATGCAATGTATTAATTATTGAAACTGTCCTACTAATCGGTTTTGAAACTCTCTCATTGCTATTTGTTTCTCAATAAAATTATTTTTTTTAAAAAGTCAGCATGTCTAGATCTACAAATTAAACTAAACTGGGTCTTCCTCTCTAACTTACACACAACTAATAGCGTAGGCCTTATAACCAATCAAACCAAAACCCAGTGACTGAAAACAGCTCTTCACTCCCATTCAGTGATTAAGGAGGTTGTGAGTCAAGCAGAGCTCAGCTGAGTGGTTCTTCTAATTGGAGCCAGATTTCTGCTCTCTAGTCTACTTAGTTGACAAGAACTCCTTCTTAGGCCTGCAGTGGTCTCCAACTGGCTCCTCACACTCTCAACTTGTCCTCTCACCCTTTAGTAAGCTGACCCAGTGTGGTCGAAGGGCAACGCATATATTTGCCCCATCTCTGCTTGTGGTGTGGGGCCCACAGTGCCTCTGACCAATGCAAACCACCTGGCAAATCCTGAGCCATGCTGGAAGAACAAGGCCAATTTGCATGATATAAGGAAAAACTAAGGCCTTTAATACAATCAGTTCTCCATCACTGAAGATGTGAACTCTAAATCTTTCCATCTGTTCCCCTTTAATCTTTACCTCTCCTACCCTGTTCCACACTCCAGTCACATCTACTCTGGCATGAGCTCTAAATAGTACACCAACTGTATTTCTAGAACCTTCTGTACTCTGCAACAGAATGCTTTCAGAAATCCAAATGTGACAATGTCATTACAGTAGCTTAAAATCTTTGAAAATCTTTTCTTTACGTATATAGACAATATTTTTTATTTTATTTTATTTTTGGTTTTACTACACAGTCCGGGGACTTCCAGGGTTCTGGGGCTGGCACGGGATAAGATATTGGGGATCGAATTTGGGACCTTACCCTTTCCAGACAGGCACTTATGCCACTGAGCTACCTCCCTAGCCCAAAAATATCTGAAAATAGATTTTCAGTGTGGTTCTAGATATGTGTCAGGGTATCTTTACTGTTCCATTTTAATTATTAATAATGCCCTTTCAATATTAGAAGTCTCTAGGTTTGGATGATAAATTATATTGTCACCTCTCTCCTGAAAACTTCATGTGGTCTACTCCTACTTGCTTAATGTTTCATTCTCTTCCCCAACTACAACCTGCTTTGCTCTGCCAAGCATGCTTTGCTTCTTTCTTCCATCCTCAAATATGTGAATGGTGTTATTGCTCCCTGAAATGTTCTTGCCTTACCTCTCTGCCCAGTTAACTCCTAAAACCCTTTCAAATGCTGCTAGGAATCACAGCTCAGAAAAACTTTCCCTCAGTATCCAGATAGAATGCTTTCCCATCAGCCGAGGTACTGGCCATACAAATGCAGCATTTCTCAGAGCTGTCTTGTCATGAAGAGAGGATCAGAACTCTCTGGCTTTGCTCTGTATTTAGAACAGGCACTGAAAACTGGTTACTTGCTCATATGGATGAATAATTATCACATTAGCAAACAAAAGAAGTCTTAGAAATTATAAGCACTGGGCCCGGGGAGATAACTCAATAGAATAAGCACTTCCTGGCAAGTGTAGGGTCTTGAGTTCAATCCCTGGTTCTGAAAAAAAAGAAAGAAGAAAGAAAGAAGAAAGAAAGAAAGAAAGAAAGAAAGAAAGAAAGAAAGAAAGAAAGAAAGAAAGAAAGAAAGGAAGGAAGAAAGAAAGAAAGAGAAAAGAAAAAGAAATTATGAACACTCTACCAATCCCCATTATTTTGAATCATTGTATCAATTTCCAGAGAATATTTCAATCACATATTAAAACTGGGAAAAGGGCCGGGGAGATGGCTCAGTAGAATAGGTGCTTGCCTGGCAAGCGCAGGGTCCTGAGTTCAATTGCTGATACCACAAACAAGCAAACAAAGCAAAAAAAACTTGGAAGAAACAATTAGTTCAAAGGAAGAAGTAGTGAAGGAAAATTAAGTGACTAGTCTACAACCTCTCAGCCTTTTTGGAAGTCCAAGCACAAGGCAGATAGGACTATAGGTCTCTGCTTCATTTCAAAGTGACAAGACTCCATTGAGAGAGCTGATCTTCCCTTTGTGGATCTGCTATTCTGCAGCTGATTATGGTTGAAGTTTATTTTCCCTCAACAGCATTTTCTGATTCTCCCTTTTTTTATTGCCCTTCTCTTTCTCTCCCCTTGGCATCATTAGATATATAAGGAGATGACTGATGTCCAGGACTGGACATTAACACACACACACACACACACACACACACACACACACACACACACACCCCACCCCACCCCACCCCACACCACACCACACCACACCACACCACAAAATGCAATGTCTATATGGCAAGGGGGTGCAAGGAGAGACATGTTGAAGATCCTTATTTCTTAGCATTGAGACATTTCAGGTAATAAGTCCAGCTTGAATTTTTCCACATCTGTTGCAACAAAAGGTATAATGGGTAATGAGAATCCAAACAAATTAATTTGCCAGTCAGTTCTAGGATGTGACACCATAGCCATTAATTGCTGAGGTTGCTAATGCCAACCCACGACCTTCTAGGATTGCATACAGCTGAAATCTAATCAGAAAAGGTCAACCATCACTCAATGCACTACTGAAACTAGATTTTTTCTTTTCAGTAAAATATTTTAAAAAATTGTAAAAACCAACATTATACCTCATGATACATTTCCAGTGCTTATAGCCAAAGCTATAATAACTATTTAGATTATATGGAGGATAATATTTGCTAAGCTCTTGAGTAGCTGAATTCATAGATGTTCCTTTAAAGGTCAGCTGTAAAACCAAGTTAATAACTTTGTGGAAAATGCATTTTTCCATCATGAATTCACAATAAAAAATAATCTCTTTTTCTCTGTGATTTTTCTTTAAACTGCAGTTGGCACCAAGACAAAGCTAATAGACGAATTATACATGATTACAAGACTATTTTGCTCTACAGTGTCACAGATCAAAAGGAATGGTTCCTCTTGCAAGCAGGTAATGGTCCTGTACCATGCTCGCCTCCATATGCTTCTGCAGAGAGTTTCAATGGGGCTTCAAGGATGATACGCTTAAACAGTCACATTTTTAATATCTATTAAAGTCACTGTGCCAAGACCGAATAATGCTGCCCGAGAGCTGGGGGATGGGGAGCAGTGCAGCCCAGCGCTCTGTGCACATGGCTGAGGGCCATTGGCACTGTCAGCCAGAGCTGTTCCAAATATCTTAACTCTCTTCCGGCTAGACTTAAATATTGGCACTGGCTAAGGGCCAAGTACTGACAAGACGTGCATGCTCCTCTGTGAACAGCTCTGATGTGTAAAGGCCAACACCATATTTTTCATTCTGTATTAGCTTAGGCTCTTTAAAACAAGAATAGTATTGAGCAGTCATATTTTCTCTTGGTTTTTCTAGTTCCAGAGCAATTACTTAGGACTTCTACAAAAAAATAAAATCTGTCTCTAAGCAGCATTTAATCCTGGAATACAGACCACTGAATTTCCCCATTAGCTCATGCTAAACAGTCTTTTGTTACAGCTTCCTCCCTATTAAATATGAAATCAGACAGAAATTCCCCATTCTCTAGGCTATTAGAAAGGAGAGAAAAGGAACAACTGCTGAGCTGCTCTCTCTCTGGGCCCTGTGTTCCCTACTTTATGTTTTCATCATATCCATTTTCCATGATTTTTAGAATGGGAAATTGAACCTAAGAGACATTGAGGGACATGACCAAGATTACTCAGCTAGCAGAACTGGAGGCCAGATTCAAGCCCAGGGTAGTTTCCAAACATTGTGTCCTTCCCCTCAGAAAACCCTGAACTGGCAGCATCTTGGTGCCTGAGACCTAAAAGTTTTAATTCTATTCAATGGGAAACAGATAAAACAAAATTTCATAACAAAATCATAGGAGAATAACAATAGTTAATATATTACATGCTGTTATCTTTAAAGTAGCTGATTAGGGGGCTGAGGAGATAGCTCAGTAGGATAAGTACTTGCCTGGCAAGTGCAAGGACTGAGTTCAATTCCCGGTTCCACAAAAAAAAAAAAATAATGTAGCTGATCAGGGGCATGAGATATGGTCATAAAAATTTCTCCAATTGATATTAGCATAAAGCTTCTTTTTTAATGAATTAAAAGATGCTAATTGTATAACTAACTTGCATTTTCCCCCTTTCTCTACTATCCTTTCTCCTTTCACCCAAGCAATTTCCTTTTCCCTTTTTAAACCGATCTGCAACTCAGACTTGAGGGGGAAAGAACATATTAGGATGATCCTCTGGCACTGCTGCTGCCCACTGCAGGCTTATGTAAAGGAAACCCTTGAGTAAATCCCAGGAAGAATGCTTTTCATGTGCTTATAGCTATTCATGTCATTTATATGTGAAATGGCCAAGCCAGTAGTGACTGCAAGTTTGTTCTAAAAAAAAAAAAAAAAACAAACAAACAAACAAACAATCAAAACAAAACATAAAACACACAATCCATCAAAGGAATGGGCAAGATGAAAAGGTCACCAGAATTGGATAACCTCCATTCTGATCCCATCTGTGCTTCCACTGCCACAACCCAACCTATTTGTGAAAGCTACAAAGCGATACTCACAAGGTAAAATGTCTGAGTATGATGTGAGGTGACACATGCCGCACTTCTGGTGTTGCCTGTAGCATAGCGCATAGCACAAGAAAGTTGAATCTAAGTCCCAAAAGACATTTAACTGAAAATTAGTAAAACCCATTTATGTCACCCCTATTCTTTAAATCTACTTTCTGTAGTTTTCTCATGTTTATCAAGAGACATTTATGGTAGCATTACCTTTACCAGATTCAGGTCACATGAAGTCAAAAATGTATTTTATATCGCACCTACTCTTATCTGATTTTAAGGTGGGAAGAGGAGGGATAAGGAGGAAGAAGCAGAAGGAGGGATAAGTGAGAAAGAGGACAAAAAAGGAGAAAGAGAAAGAGAATGAGAAGAACATAGATAGATAGATAGATAGATAGATAGATAGATAGATAGATAGATAGATAGAGATAGAGATAGAGATATAGATATAAATGAACACAAAGCCAAGCATCAAATAGTCAAACCAGAATATAGTGATAAAACAAGTCTTTTTTGTTTTGCAAGCATAACACTTTTAACATGAAGAGTGCCCAGAGTTTACTAAGGAGAAACAGAATGGTCACATGAGGTCGCCTAGTGGGAAGACAGCAAGCATGATTTATGGCACAGCTTTAGGAGAGCAAAGACATGCTGCGCTATGTAGGACAAAGCAAAACAAACAAGCCAGGCTCTCTCAGGCCCTTCCTATAGCTGGATAAGAGATAAAGGCAGATAGCCCAGATACAGAAGGAAAGATGTGACTGGAAATAGATGATACACATTTCTGGAAAAGAATTGAGTTATAAGAAAAGAATAAACTTATTTTTTTTGGCGGGAGGGAATTTAGTATACTAACCAGAGAAATCTCTGCATCAGGGAAAATAACTTGAGACGGGAAAGACATGTGTGACATCTGGAAACCTAAAATCAGGGATCAGAGCAGACAGCCAGAGAAAACAGAAGACAAGACCCATGCAGGGCCTCACTACATCTAAAGAGTCCTGCAAACCCCAGCTAGGACTCCTAAAGGAAAGGCCACCATATAAAACCAACATTTTAGAACAGCAGTTTTTTAGTTTATCAACAGAATTTCTTTACTGAAATTACCCTACGCCAATGCAGATTTTGATTCATTTGAAAGAATATGTCTTCCATACAAAGGCAAAACCACACTGAGGAACATGGCCTCTACTGTTCTGAAGCCTAAGGCCAGTCTCAGATAGATACCTCTCTTCACCCTGAGGTGTGGCCACTTCTGGAACACTATGGCTGAAACATGGCCCCCACTCTCAAAGAATGTGCACTATTAGCAGCAGACCAGCTCCTGCAAGCACCACCCAGATATGGGTAGAAGAGAGTTGAGCCTCAGAGCAGGCTGGAGAGAGCAGCACCCATAGCTGGAGAGAGTGATGATTTAAGGGTCAGAGGAACACATCACTGAACCCATTTATGCTGCTGGGTTTGTCTCATGCAAAGAAAATCTACACAGCACTAAGAACACAGCAAATTATTATGGAAACAGTGTATATAACCCCCAAACTTTCCTGACAAACCAAATTTCACAAAATCTTTCTTTTTTGTTTTTTTTCTTGAAAAGTAATGAGGATTGAACCAAGGCTTTTGTACTGAGCTACATGCCCAGCCTCATTTATTCATTCATTAATTCACTCACTTATTTTTTCCTTTTTGATATAGGGCCTTCCTAATCACTAAACTGTCCAATATGGGCTTGAGCTTGTGAACCTACCAGAGCTTATAAGACTATTGGCATCACAAGCACAAGCCACCACTCCCAGTTACAAAAATTTTCTTTTTAACAAAGACACCATGATAGGTACATGACTAAAATCTGATTCAAAGTATGTCTCTGTAAAAACTCTGTGCAAATGATAAATTTTTAAATTAAAATTAGTTTTAGAAAACAAACAGCTTTCAAGACAAAAACCCAATATTTTAGTTAATGACAATTATGGATAAGGAAGCCAGTGTGAATGCTGTGGACACTAAGCTCAGTGTCTTAAGAAGGGTAATGTGTTCTCTGGGTCCTGCCATCTCTACCTTTTAAAACAAGGAAAAGCAAGATAGATGTTGTGGTTTGTGTATGGATATCCCCCCAAAGCTTAATGTGGTCATGGGTGGTGGACTTCTCAGAGGCAAATGAATCTGGACTTTGTGATTGGTTCATTGTCTAGTGCTGAAATTGGGGGTATGAGGGCTATGCCCAGCCTAGAGCAGGTAACCTGCATACAATACAAAGGAAGGAAAGAGGCTTGTTCCTCCCTGTTGCCCTTGTTGTTTGTGGTATCTTCTGCCACCATGAACTGTTCCCCCTCTGCCATGCCAATCTACATTGGAGTCAGCTGATTACAGAGAGAAACCTCTACAAACAGCAATCTAAATAAAGCTTTTCTCCCTTAAGTTTGAGTGTCAGGTGTTTTGGCTCAGCAATGAGAAAAGAAACATAAAAAAGATAGAATTTGGTACCAGAAGTGAGGTTGTTCTTATGACAATACCTGGCTATGTGATTCAGGAGTCTGTGGGAATGGCTTGTGTGAAGGCTTGAAAAGATTCAGAAAGAATAGCTGAAAAAGTAGAGCTGAAAAGCCTAAACCTGTTTTGTATGGGAGATTCTGGTCAGAGTTCAGAAAAACAGAAGGCTGATAGAAATCCTGCAGGTAAAGACAAGGCTTGAAACATTTCTTCTGGGAGAAGGACCACATTGGCTGTTGGAGTGCAGAAAATGTGTGTTGTGGCTTGGCTGAAAATTTCCTGCATTTTTCTCTTGTCCAGAGACTCCCTGAAACTAAGATTAAGGGTGGTGACTTTTAACCAATGTTGTAGAAGAAATTTCAAAACAGTTTAATTTTGAGACAGTGGCATGGCTATTGTTAGTAGTTTTTAGTCATATTTGTTTTGAGAATCAAAAACAAAAATCCTAGAAGAATGTTTTAAAACATTGTAAGTTTGATCAGCAAGGAAGCTCTACTATAGATGTGGACTAAAAAGACAGAGCTGGGGAAATTTTGACTGCTAAGAAAGAACAGGGAATAGAGAAGATGACCCAAGGATATCATAGGAAGCAGCAAAACTACCCTTTACAGCCTCAAAATTGCAAAAGTCAAGGAGTTTGAGGATAAAAATAGTTAGCACCATGTTCCAGAATTGTGATGACACAGAAAATTTGCTCCTGAGAATCAGGTTCAGGGTGGCTGGTAACCCAGGAACTTGACCCCTACAGCCAACAGACAGGGAAGCCTGGCTCCAGTTGGCAGAAGATCTTAGTATGATCCACATGCCAGTGATTTTAGGCACATGGAGAATACCAGAGTTGTAGTGTTAAGGAGGCATCCACCCTAAATTCAGAGAACCTGGGAGGCCAGGTAGTGTACCTTTTAAAGGGTAGAATGTGAAGCTGTGAGGGTGAAGCCAAAGGTGCAGTAGAGACTCCAAAAGTTCGGAGAAGACATAACTGAATCATCCAAAAAAAAATCCTGCCAGAAGGAAGCAGAGTTGGCCCAAGAGAGATGCCCTGGGGCTCTGACCCTTGAAATGTCATAGGAATAGTGCCACCCAAACATTTTGCATTTATACCTTGCCACATATTGTCTCAGATTCTGCACATAGAACTACAGGACTTAATAATTTCCCTGCTGGAGTTTTGACTTGATTTGGTCTCAATCCTTTGTATTCTCTGTTTGTAACTTTTGGAATTGAAATGTTATCCTGTGCTATTAAGTGTTGAAAGTGCTTAGCTTTTCTTTGTACAGGGGCTCAAAGCCGATAATTTGCCTTAAACTCAGAGGAGATTTGGGACTTGGTCATTTTAGCAGTGTTGAAATTGTTAGGACTTTGGCAACCTTCAGAGACGGTCTAACTCCCTTTTGCAGAAAGGGATTTACATGAGGTTTTGGATGGCTGGGGACAAATAGTTATGGTATATGTCTGGATTTCCCCCCAAATCTTCATGTTGTCATGGGAGCTGGATTTTCAGAGGTGGCTGGATCGAGTTTGTGATTGGTTCATTATTTAGTGCTCTTCCCTGTGGATCTTGTTGCTTTTGTCTTCCTCCACCAGCATAAACTGTTTCACTTCTGCCAAACAACCCTGCCTTGAACATCCAGGCATGTCTAGGGTTCTGTGGTGCCAAGTCCACACCTGAGCTGTGCCAGTTGTTTATATAACTACCCCAGCCCTCTTGCTGGACACTCATCCCAAGCAACTGTCATACCCAGAAGCCTACATTTGTATCACATTTAGGATGCCAGGGACAGCACACTCCATAAGCATGCAGTTCTGGCTTTCCTGGCTTTGAGCAGTAGCACTCTACAGTCGACCTCCAGTCTATCTCTGTGGAGCACTCTCCCCTGCTGCAATTACCTAGGTTGGGCTGCCCTGTGTCAGAGAAGCAGGAAATTCTGAGAGTGTCTGTGTGCCCAACTCATTCTCTGGATGCCCTCATCCTGGCTAGAGTTAAACTGCCCCTTTGCACAAGTGTAGGCCCACTTTCCCTGATCAACCTGGAGAAGGGCACTTTTCAGCTCTGGCTGCTATCTGTACTCAGGCCTAGGAAGGTCAGAGCCAATGTGTTTGCAGGTCACGGCAGCTTCCTTCAGATGTTTAGGTGCTAAGCCTGGAGGCCAGTCATAAACCATCTTCTCATTCAAACTCATTGCCCAGTTCATCAACTTCTACCTAAGAAATTATTTCCCCATCTGCCTCACTCATTTTTCACTGCTGCTGCCAGTCTCCCGCAGGAACATGCTGTCTCTGTGGGCTATTGTAAGTTTGACACTCTGCAGTTCACTTTGTCTCTTCTTTCCTGCAGTCCATTTTCTGACTCTCTTATTACTGCCTATTCTATCTAGAACTGACTTTGTTTTCTCCATAAGGATGTCAGGCTACTGGGACTATAGGGACTTAGCCCTGGATGCTCCCTTTGCCTTGAACTCTCTTTCCGTCTCTCAGGTTTCTGCTTATGCAAACACAGCTTAAGTAATATCTGTTCAGCTTTGGGGGTCTTCTCTCACCCCAAGGACCTTATTGATTGCATAGTTCTAAGCTTTTCCATGACTTCCCTTCACTTATATATTTGCATAGTTTTAAAAAAGTGAGTATCTGTTTCCTTCACTATGCTTCTAAATGCTATAAACCAGAACTGTCTTGATTTCATTACCATTAAATTCTCAGCAATGGACATAGCACCTATCTCTTGGCATACAATCTATTAATAGTTTTTAAATTAAAAAAAGAATGTGTGAAAAATACAATGATGGATACCTGAGTATCCACAGCCAAATTGTACTGACTTTGAATCTTGGCTATCTCAATTACAGGGTACATGATTTTTGGATACAATGGTTGATTTAAGTTTTAATCTCTTCCCTTTAAAGAAAGGCTGGTACTGATACAGCATTTGTGAAGTTCAAATGAAATATTTTCAAGTACTTAGAACAAAGCAGAACATTTAAGAAGGTTACTAAATAACATGCTAACAAGAGAATATAGACAATGATATGTAAGAAAAGAATGGTAGAGCTATAATGTACAGGTTAAGGATGCAGGTGTAAGGCTTCTAGTTATCAGAGACCCATGATACTATCTCTACTGGTTAAAACATCTCTTCATAATGTTCTTCTTAGGGTCTCTTTCTTTTCTCCTCTGTGAATCAGAGTCTAGACAGGAATAGTAATAATTCTACATATGTTAGTACAATTGAGCTTCAAATCAGAATCCCAAGCTAGAGAATTAGTCTCAGAACTAGAAAATCATTTATAGCTGAAGCAGTAGACTAAATTTTTGTATTGGGGAGCAATTCTGCCATCTGTATTTCCCATTTAAATTCATGCTTAGCTTCAGGAGATGAATATGTTCTTGGAAATGTTCCATTAGACTGTTCAGTAATGGTGCAGATATTGTAGCATGAACTCATACATACTAAGATGGCTACAACATCAGTAGGCAATTAAATCTTATGGGTATTATTGTGCATGTAGCCCATCTCTAGTCCAAATGTTCTCATGTAGTGCCTGTTTTATGTATGTATTTGCATCTGTGTAACAAAAGAATCTTATTCACATTGGAGTATAGCTTGGAGAGGTAGTATGCAATGCAAGGAAGAATATCCCAAGCCTGAGCTATCTTGGAGAATTCTGGAATTTTGGCTGCCACAATTTGGCTGTTCTGATACAGATGCTATAAGATACAATCTATCCTCACTGTTTGCACAGTGTTTCAAACTTTAAATTCTTCCTATACACCCTTTTCATAAATTTCAAAATACCTGTGCTGGCTCCTTTCCCTTAGCCGATGGAGGGAGGGAAGATGTACCACTCTTGCAGGACAAATGTAATTATTATGTATTACAAATATGTACTGATAAAAATAAATTTTAAAAATTCTGTACTAAAGAAAAAATGCAAAATATCAACAATGCAGCTGCTAGCTTAGGGAGTTGAAATGGTATTCTCTTTTGGGCAAAGCCATCAACCTTCTGGGCAGAAAGAAACTAAGACTCTGACAAGGGCAAACAGGCAGGACACGCAGTGCCCTGTAGGTGTAATTCTCATGAGCAGAGAGAAACACACTTAGAGTAATAGCAACTCTCATTTTCCTTCCACAAAATGATCCACTTTAGACAGGAAAGGCAAACACGTTCTGTCAAAGGTCAGGGTGTACATGTTTCAGGTTTTGGGAGAGAATCCCTGCCCCACTGTGAACCTGCTGAGTAAAAGCAACCATGGACATTGTGTAGGGGAAAGAGTGTAGCTGTTCTCCCAGCACTGTGTTTATAAATATTAAAATTTGAATTTCATGTAGCTTTTATGTCACAATATGTGTTATCTTCTTTATTTTATTCAAACACTTAAAAGTATAGAGACCATTCTTAGCCTACAGACTATAGATGGAGATGACAGAATTTTCCAATGGTTAACTTTTCACTCCTGACTTTAGATAATAGGGTACATAAAGGAACAGTAGTTCTCACCAGTGGACCTCCTGATGCTCTTCAGATCTTCTAGGCAGAAGCAGCAGTTCTGTCCCAAAGCAGACAGAAGAAACTGAACTTTGCACAGAAGACATCCAGAGAAAAGAACCATTACATAGTCACCCTTCATGCTTGCTTTTTACAGTGAGACCTGTGTGTACTTCTTCATTCTCCTGTACTTTGGGAAAAAAATACCTGTCTAAAGTTGGTCTCATGATTCTAGCCACAGACAGTCCTCTCAAAAACAAATGTCTATGTATTTGTCTTAGAAAACATGAAGAAGAGCCAGAAATGAGTGCCAATCTGCCACCTGGCTGACAGACAAAGGACAAAAGACAGAGGGTGCTGGCAGTGCCAGGCAGCGTAAACAAGTCCAGTGCCTATGAAGATGATTAAGAAAGAACTATTGAAATTATAAATTCACACGTATTTTGATCCAACAATCTCACTTGTAGGAAATCTATACGGACACACACAGTGTGTGTGTGTGTGTGTGTGTGTGTGTGTGTGTGTGTGTGTGTGTGTAGAAACATAAAGACAGGGACATGGAAAGGCATATATACATATTTATCCATTATGTCTTGTTCTCTAATAACGAAGAATAGGAAAAACATAAAAATGCATTAATGGGACACTTCAAAACCTATGAGATATCTACATGGCAGAATTTTGCACAACTGCCTATATGTGTATGTGTACTGGGAAAAGAGTGGATTCTCATTAGTTGTGGTAGCTATACTTTATAAGCTGAGTCATCATGTACATATGAACACTGAATTAGCAAGCACTAAACCACCACTTCTAGGGAAGTGCCAGATTAGTTTCCTAGGAGCCTATGGTCATATTTTCCTCAGCCAATCAATTTGTAAACTTGTTCTAGTCTACACATGTTTCTGTTCAAAGACACATTGTTTAATATATACTGATAGTTCATCACCTCAAAACCATGGCCACTGGCACTATAACTCATGCCTGAAAAAAATCATGTTTATTTAACACATGAATGCCTTCCTGAGGTATACTAAAGCCTCCAAGAGGGATGGCTGAAGTGCATCACTGGCCCACAGACAACTGTGAATGATCACAAACCTGTACATACTGACTCAGAGTTCCAAATTTTAGTAGGTAGATGAGTTTGTAAATATGGAATCCATGAATAATGAAGATTCATGGTACACAAATACACACACACACAACGTGTATGGCATGATCACCAGCATGTGTATCATTAGATGGGAAGAGATCAGCAGTCCAGCCATGTGTACATTACACCACAACTGCAGTAAAATATGGGTCTGATGTAACAGAAGGATGACATAGCACCCCGGCTTAACTAGGGACAGAGCTGGGAAGCTGACTTTTCACTGTGTTTTCTTTCTGTCTTGATCAGGAAATGGACCCTCCAAAGTGAAACAGCAGCCCTGACCAGAATCAAACTAAGATATCAGTCTCAAGAAAATGACAATATATTATCAGCCTCTTTCTAAACAGACCCAACAAAAATCCCCACTCTGATGTGCTGTACAACTGTGGTGCAGTGATCCCTGGTCTTAAAGGTTCCTAGACATTGTTCCCTGGTGCGGATTTTCAGCAAATGACAACGACTTCTTTAAAATTCTGTTTGAGTCTTGGTTTCCATCTGTGTTAACAGAAGAAACAAAGGTACACTTATAACAAGATACTGACAAATGAGAAGAGGACAGGCTGTGCCTCTGGAGACCTCTGGAGGAAAGGCAAAGCAAACCGGGGTTGGAGAATGCATGCAGTCTGGACACTTAAGGGTTCAGAGTGAGGCCAGTCCTTACCACAGCTTTACGATGAGGAGAGAAATACCAGCTCTCAGGGCTACAGGGACAACTCTCTATTAGTTAGAGACAGAACCAGAAAAGATATCATATATTTAAGGGAATAAAATAGATAATTGCTAATGTTTGTAATAATCCATTTGAGGGGAGAAAAAAATGTGTGAAGCTCCATTGTAATTATTAAGCTAAATTAGCCTTTTTGGGATGATATCTGATAGAAGCCAGTCTGAGTCTCAGTTCCTAGGAGTTAGATGTTTGTGTCCCTCCAAAATCTATATACTGAGGGCTTATGACCCGTGTTACAGTATTCAGAGGTAGAACCTTGCCTTTGGGAAATAATTAGGTAATAAAGGTGAAGTCGTCACAGAAGAGATTGGTGTCTTTACTAGAAGAATCTCAATCTTCCTCCTCTTTCTTTCCTTTCTTTCTTTGCCTCCCTCCCTTCCTTTCTTCCCTTTCTTCTCTCTCCCTCTCTTTCCTTCTATTTTTTCTCTCTCTCCCTCTTTCTTCTTTTCTATTTCTTCTCTCATGTGAAATTAAAGCAAAAAGAGATCTGAGTGCAAAGCAAGAAGAAAGGCCCATCCCAGGAGCAGAGTGGATGGGCACTTTGACCTTAGACTCCCTGGAACCAGAAGAAATAGATTTGTTTACAAGCTTCAAACTGTGCTATTTTCATTAAAGTAGTCCAAGATGCTTTCACAAAGCTTGCTTCAACAACAAAAGGTCACAGCTCTGGTCATGCCTCACCCATATGACAATGACAAACTTCTCCTGAGCCTATGGTTCTGTAAAACAGACAATTTAGAAATCCTCCCTCCTTCTGTGTTCCTAAAAAGGGTTACTTGAAAAGACTAATCTCTGTCAGGAAGATGCAGAAAAGGTATGTAGATGACTATTTTATTCACCTACAAGACCAGATACAAATCCTCCAAATTTCCCTTTCTTTGTCTTATAATTAGCTGAATTATGTATGTGCTACAAAAATTAACCTGGACAAAATACCTACCAGCTTGAGCAAACAGCTGACTGTATCAGCTCCTTTCCTTAAGCCCTGAACTTTTCCCCTCCTTTAAGGATAAGCAAACACTAAAGCTTATGCAAGCATTGGAAAACTGAGCTTCCACCAGGGATGGTGATGCACATCTCAATCCCAGCACTTGGGAGGCTGAGGCAGAAGGATCATTTCAAGTTCGAGACCAGCCTGTGCTACAAAGTGAGCTCAAGGCCAGCCTGCACTGCATAATGAGACTTTATAGCAAAAAAAAGACAATGAGAGGACAGAAGCCCCACCCCAACACCACTACCAGAAGTACCTCCCAGGAACCCACTGAGCAACAAAGAAGCATTTCTGGTTCAGGTCCTCCTCACTGCACCTTCCCCTCCCCTCCCCCGTGTTCTGCTCTTCTCAGCCTGGTATTTCTCCCTATGAAAAAAAATCCTCTACCCTCACTCTGGAACACTGGCAGGCTATGTGGTGCAACTGTCATGCAAAGTCTGTTCTGACCCACATTCGATTTTGTTTTTCATGTGACACACACTTTAAAAACATGTGCACTAGGTGTGCCAGCATGCGCCTGTAATCCCCGCAGCCAGGAGGCTGGGGCAGGAGGGAGAACGCAAGGCAGGCCTTAATACACAGCGAGATTTTGTTTCAAAAAGCCAATTTAAACATATTTCAGATAATGTTGCATAATGAGACCCACGAAAGTAATTTCTTTCTTTGCTAAATGCATGTGACTGTTACTATCTATAAGAGATTCGATTCCAAACAAGTTTTAATGTTATAATTGGCTTGTGGATATGATTTCTTGTTGTAATTATAAAATAATTATTTTTATTGATAATCTAAAGGACATTTCTAGTAAATATAGAAGGAAAATCATGCTGAAGGGCACCCTGTAATTCTCTCTCAAGGCCTCTCCATTCTTGCTGCAAAGCCTTCAAACACAGAGCGGCATATCAGGAATGAACCTCGCAAACCCTATCCCATGCCCATAGCCACCCCAAGCCTCGCTTGGAAGAAGCTGCCATCAGCCATCCCAGCTCCCACCAAACCCCACTTCTCTGATCACCTACTTCATTAACACTGGGTGACACCAATTTGCAATAAATTGTCTTTCTATTGTTCTATACATGTTTTTTCTCTCCTGCTACCTGCTGAGCTCCACCTTTCATTCTTTTCCTATGTCTTGTGCAGTATGTTTTGTGTACTCTGTACACAGTGGAAGTTCAATAGAAATTGCCTGGTTAATTGATGAATTATGGCACGCACTAGAGATCAGCGGAAAAAAAACTAAAAAGAAAGTATCCCAGAGTTAACACTTTACGTACACTACAATTTTTCATGGTACAAACAGGAAATTTTGAGGCTCTCAAACCTGAAAGAACATCAGGACAGCAATCATAGCTCTCAATTACAATCACAGCAATTAATTCTTAGAAGTTCAAAGCCAAGTTGCAAAACTAATGTCTAGTAGAGTCAAGGACAGACAGAATACCCATTTAAATGCTGAAAGTTACCAAGCATGGTGCCACATGCCTATAATCCCAAGACTCAGGAGGCTGAGGCAAGAGACTGTCATGAGTTCAAGACTAGCCTGGACTATATAATGAATTCACAATTAGTTAATGCTAGAAGTAGCAACCACACAGAATTTGCTGGTAAATACTCATCTCTTTAAAAATTTACCATGAATTCAACAGCAGGCCACTTAGAAAAATAGAATATTTGACAAAATAAGTGTCACTTTAAGACTCAGGACATATGAGAACTTGTACTGTAACATCATGTAACTCAGTTGTGTCTCAAATTTTCTGATCAAGGAGATTATGGGACCAAAAAGGAAATGATTGATGATGTAGAGTGTGCCTAAGGAGAGTCACATGGAGAGAAAACATTCTCTCGGGCTGTCACAGAGAACAAATTGGCCAAGCAATGGCCATGACTATCCACATGACTGACACTGACAAAGGATCTACAATCTGAGGTACAGGGTCCCTGGATAAATCCTGAGGGGATTTGACTTATCGGATCCAAAAGCTACAAGTCTTGTTGCATACTTCTTGCTTTATCTTGGTCTTAACCATCCAGCAGAAAAGTATAAAAACAAAGTATAAGAAGTAAAGCCATATTGTTATGTTGAGCTGTAGGGGACTCAGGTCAACAACTTCTGACATTGCCAGTCAAGCCAAAGACCCAATACTATTATGGACTATGGACTATTTTGGAATATTTTGTTGAGTTCACATGCCTATAATACATTTTGTATCTGTGTATTCAAAATGGTTAGGATAAATATATAGCTACAATCTCTTAATTCAATGAATAGAGGGATTTGTTCTAATAGTGTTTGTAAATAGGATATCATGTCTGCATCTTGTACAACAAATAACCACTCTGAAGACAGTATGCAATGTGTTAATTATTGAAACTGTCCTACCAATTTGATTTGAAACTATCTCATTGCTATTTGTTTCTCAATAAAATTATGGAAAAAATAAAATTAAATAAAAATAAAAAATAAATGTCACTATTGTAAATTATATAGGTTGGTACCTTTACCCACCATTCCAACCTCCACTTCTACTTTTGCTCCCTACTTTCATGTCCTCCTAAGACATGAGATCTTATTAAAACATGGACTATTACTCTGAAATGGGGACCTTTGCAAATGTAATTGCTTAGGAAGAGGACAACCTGACTTAGAGTGGGCCATTACCTCAGCAGCCCATCCTCCTGAGGAGAGCTGATGCAGACATACATGCAGAGAAGGAAGTCAAGCCAAGAGGGTGGTTGAGGAGGGTGCTGATGTGACTTCAAATAGGGGATGGCTCCAGTCACCAGCCGCTGGGAGAGAAGCCAAGAGCATATCCATACTCAGCACCTGCAGAGGGAGCCCCTGATTTCAGACTTGCAGCCTCCAGCAAGGTGAGAGAGATAATGTTGTTTTAGCCCTCCTAGCTTGTGCTCATTTGTTACAGGGGCTTCAGAACATTAACAGCTGTCCATGAGCACTTTATACTTCAGAAAGTAGTTGACTTCTGTCTCCCTAGTGATGGGCTCACACTGTCCCACAATCAAAAGAGCTTCTCCTCCTTCTTCACTTGCCTTACCTATGTCACTCCTCCAGGAATCACCAGGAAGCTGCATCCCACCTCACCCTACAGAGCAGTCCAGGCTCCCTCCCTGTGCATGTGTCTATGGAGCATCAGCTACACGGTCTTAATGTTTCTGGTTTATACAGCTGACTTAGGGCTAGGGAGATAGCTCAGCAGCCTAAGTGCCTACCTGGTAATTGCAAAAGCCTTGAGTTTGATCCCCAGTACAGAAAGAGAGAGAAAGAGAGAGAGAGAGAGAGAGAGAGAGAGAGAGAGAGAGAGAGAGAGAGAGAGAGATCCTGATTGGTAGGGGGAGCACATGTACCCCAGCACTGGGCTGAATCTTACTGGCCTGGAGAGATGAACTGAAGCTATATTGCAGTATCTTGTCTTTCCAGCCATGTCCCTGCCACCTGCCAGCTGGTTGACCAGACTCAAGTTGCTGTATCTGTATTTCACTCATCTTCCTGCAAAGTGTGGGTAGTGTCCATTCCTGCCTTAAGTGGTGGTTGTAAGGCTGACCTATATCAATGTACATAAGATGTTTGCAGGATCCAAGGGAGGTGCCAATGGCAGCCAGCTACTCTTACATCTTTGCACAGCACAACAGAGTTTTCTAGATCTGGACCCAGCCATGACTTCAATGCCCAAGATACACTTAGAAATATGTGGGGGAAAAGGGCTAGGATTTATAGGAGTGGGGTCTTAGTCTTAGGGCTACCAATTTGAACAAATCAGTGCACTGCTTTGGTCCTTCTTTCCACTCTGTGATAAAGTGTATAGATGGGACTGTTTTTCTCCATCCTGGAATCCAAGATGGCTAGGGGTCTGTGAAAGTAACACCTGGGCTCTCAAGTGATGCTACATGTTTCAGACCTGCATATAAATATTAGGTGCCACCCAAATGTCTAATTACTCCACTTGTAGAAGGAATTATATTAACCCAATGGAAAAAATACCATGTACCTAATAACAACTGCCAATTTTGAGTCACAGTTAATTATATCTTTCCAGGAAAAAAAAAAAACAGTAAAATCAAATCACCTTTTTTTTACTTGAACATGCTATTTCCCCCAAAAAATGACTTTGTCAAAGCAAGTGATGCTCAGAGAAGATAATAAAAGGGGTCAGTAATGAAAGCATGAATTTCAGTGGACTAAATGGTCTTTGAAATCCTTCAGGGCTCGAATGCTCCTGGGATTACTGAAAATTTCTCTAAGCCAATCAACTATAACAACTTGATTCATATTTTATTTTACTCTGTGACCTCATGAGGAACATGTCCTGCTGAGAATTCCAGGGGAGGGTAGAAGATCCAGATGATGATTCCAAACAGTAAGGTGTGCAGCAGGGGAATTTTAAAATCTGGAAGTGCTATAATAAGAGAAGAAAATGAATTGAAGTTTTTTTTAAATGACAATAACAGTAGAGCCAATAAAAAAGGTCAAAGAAGCCAAAGTAGAGGTTGCAACAATAAGCCACAGCTATAATGATAAGCAGCTGGCTTCTATTTTAAGTGACTTTCAAGCTGTATAACCCCAGAGGGCTGGGAATACAGAAGAAGGCAGGGAGGGCAGATGACAGGCTCAAGGAACAAGCTTACTCTGCTGCCACAAGCCACTCCTGCGTGGGTGCCCAGGACAGATGTGCAAGCTCTTCTTAAGCAGAGAATGCTCAGGTGCAAATCAGGCACAGCCCTTGGAAGCAGAGACAATGAGCAGGAACAGTCAAGTGAGTAGAACAAAATGTTGTATCCTTCAGAGAATGCAAGGCATTGATGGGGAGGGCACCTGCCATAAGATGCATAAAGTGGAAAACACAACCGAAAAAAATGGGTGACCTCTGGTGAACCTCATGAGAGACCTGTATGTTAGCTACTGTTACTCCCATTTCACAGCCCTGTGGAGATAAAGTGAGACCACCCAATGAAAACAAGCACAGGCCACATATTTCCAGCTTGTGTTACCAACGAGTCAGCCACCATCAAACGCATTTAGGAGAGCCACAGAAACAAGCAGAGTGGAGCAGCTTTACAGTAGAAGACAGGGAGACTTCAGGAGTTCCCTGATTTCAAGCTGTTGGCAGAGGGGAGAGGCAGCACTTTAGCCAGAGCAGATCATCCTGTTACTGTTTAGGTGGGCATACTTGGCTTTCTCTGCTTGGCCCTAAGTTAAAAGCAGAGACAAAAATTAGTCTTGATGTTATTAATCAGGTGCTCTTCCATTTGCATTTTCAGACTTTCAGTCCTTTGGTGTAAATCTAAACAAAACAAAGCTTGTTCAGGTCATCACTTACATACTCCTCAGAGTCCCTGAAAAGGCCTGGAGGGACTGGGCTGCTTCGGTACACCGGAATGCATAAGAAAAACTATGCATTCACCTCTGAGTTCTACACATAATGTAATAAAAGCATCAATTACACTTTCAAAAATTAAGTTTATCTTGTTGGGTTTTTTTTAATGATTTACATTTATTCTATGATTACCCGGTTGTAGAAAAATGATTCAATAAAGAAATCATCGATAGATAAGTTTTCAAACTCCGGGATACATCAGAAGAAAAGATTTCCAAAGGGTCTTTGTGACATAGTGCTTGTAAATACCTCTTGCTGTCAAACCCAAACATTTTCCCTCCTCACGCTGTGCCCAGGGTTACTGAAGGCACAGAGCCTCAATGGCTGGATTATGGTTCTGTCCAAGGTGGCATAGGCTTGTTCAAGCATCTGCAAATCTAGGTCCAGCTAGAAGCCTTGTGCTCCCCTGTCTAGAGCTCACACGAGGAGAGGAGATCAGATCTAAGTGCAACTTTCAGGACTAAAATGGGAGGCGACAGGAAACAATCAGGGTCCAAACAACTAGTTTTTCTTAGTAGCTGTGAAACCCACTGTTTTTAGCCATTACAAGTCACTAAATGGCTTTTGAATGACAGGATGCAGGCACTATCTCTGAATAATATCCAAGGACATAAAAACTAACTCTGCTAGACCTCCTAATAGAATGTCATCTAATGGAGGGCATGATTCTAGGGTAGCTACAGGATTCTGGGGTGACATAAAAGCCTGTTTCAGCTAACCCCCCTGTGGCTTAACGAATTTTTGATAGAAATGCACCTAAGAAATTGCTCTTTCCCCTCATGCTTGCTTCCCTCCTCCATCTGATAAAATCCATTCACATTCAACAACCCTGATAAAGGCTAGCTCTTCAGTAACACCTTCTCTGACTGGACACGTTGGAATGATTTGCTTGCCTTTTGTCTCCATGGTTCTTTGTGCAGACTCTTTAATAAACATGAATATGGTGGAAATCATGGCTATTTTTAACGCAATGTTAATTTCCTTTGCTGTGAGTTTCTTTCAGGTAAGTGTGTGTCACCTATTTAGAGCTCCCATGGCACTCCTATCTAGAGTGCCATAGATAGATAGATAGATAGATAGATAGATAGATAGATAGATAGATAGATAGATGCATAGATAGATATGGTATATCTCAGTTATTCCGGCTAATAGTCATAAGAGCCTCAAGGAAAAAGTATGATATAGCCTGATTGGGGAAATTCATGGTGTCTTTTGCCCCCATTGAGCTCTAACTGCTTCCTCTCCAGGCAATAAAGACAGCTTTGCAAGATTCCAGGTTCTGCTCTGCATGCACAGCCTAGTCTATGGTGCTCAGAGGTCCATCCAGGGTTCTGTAGAATTCCCAGTTCTGACACTCAAGACCTTTAGTCACAGATAGCTTTCTTGGTCCCCTTTCTTAGCTTCTCTCCCACAAAAAAATACCCAAATCTGTGTTATGTAAAGATTCTCCAATGATGGTGTATTAATTTTTAATAGAAGAAGAAGATAGCTATCTAGAAAACAGAACCTTGAGCACCATAGATAGCAAGGGGTATCAATGCAGGGCCTGCAGTCTCCTGCAAACTCAGAGGGTGAGGAACTTCTGTGTCTAACCTGCTGAGCTCCTCATGAGGGACCCAGGTACCTGGGACATATGAACATTCCTCTCACTGTGAAAAGTCACCCATGGTGGGGCAAGAAATATTCATCTCATCAGTCTTGGCCTTAGCCCAGCTGAAACAAACTCCTTTGCTCTGACTTGACACCCTCAAAGCAACTTTCCAAATGTCATCTGTCTTCCCAAGTAAATGTTCCCTCAGGGAGAAAGAGTACTGATCAAAAAGCCTGAGTATTTTTATTTGCAAGATATGTACAGTCTTCATTATAAATTAACAAACTGACATTCTGTTCTGCCCAGCAAGGGAAAAATGAAATATGTAAAAAGCAAAGCCTCTCTTGTGTGACAGGCTGGCTCCTGAGGTCTTGTCTTCCCGACACCCTGTCCTTTGATGGCCCTTGTTCCCTGCCACCAGCTGTGCCCTTTCCCAGCACCACTGCACAAAGTCTGCCTGTGTGGTCCCCTGCCACGAATCGAAACTCACCTAGAGAATTCCAGCTGGAAAGCACAAACAACAAACAAGCAGCCTTGCTTATCCACAGTGCTTTCTGTGAACTTCGTAAGAACTATCTGTTCTTAACTTTACTCTTCATTTGAAGCTCTAACTCCCAGGCCCGCAGACCCCAGGAACCCCTCTGTCCTGGGGTGGATACTCACGTTTTCTGCCCGCAGTCTCTTGGCGGGACACCCCCCGTCCCTGGGGTGAAGCATGTAATACAGTCGGACCTTGCTTGCATGTTTTCGACTCTGAGGAGGAAAAGCAGAAAGATACACTGTGACAGTGAAGGCATTTGAGAAAGAAAAAGAGAATGAAAAGGGGCCCATGGCCACAAATACAAAATAGGGCTTTCAGGAAAACTGTCTTGTGCTCCTATGGGTTGTGCAAGATACAGTTTCAGAAGGATGAAATGACTTACTTAAGATCATAAGGCCAAATTCATTTCAGGAAAAGTAAATCAGTAATTAAAAAAAGGTAAAGATACTAAGATGTCTAGCCTAGCATGGATAATGTATTTAATTGTCCTATAAAGTAAATCAGGTAAGCAGAGGAAATGACACAAAGGATGGACTGGGCTAAACAGGCAATGCATTAGGCTTGGTGGTACACAACTGTAATTCCAGATCCTCAGGAGGCTGAGGCAGAAAGATGGCACATTCAAAGCCAGCATGGGCAACTTAGCGAGACCTTGTCTTGAAATAAAATTTACCAAAGACCAGGGATGCAGCTCAGTGGTAGAGCATTGCCTAGAACAAGGCCCTGGTTTCCATGCTTAGTACTACAAAATAGAGAGAGAAAAGGAGACTGGGAGGAAGGGATGTAAAAAGGAGAGGAGGGCAGGGGAGGGGAGGAGAAGGAAGGGGAGAGGAGGAGAGGAGAGGAGAG
>NW_004524627.1:6452665-6469470 GCF_000260255.1 Octodon degus | reverse complement strand
AGGAGAGGAGAGGAGAGAGAGGAGAGGAGAGGAAAGTGGAGAGGGGCAGGAGAAGAAGAAAAAGAAAAAGAAGCAAAGTGCCAATGTAATGTTCTCCTTCCCTCCTGCGCTCTCCCCAAAGATCAGGACCTGAGATTCCCTGACCTCCTGGTACACACCACTCTCCCAGCATCATTCTCTGTTCCTTTTCTCACAGTTTTCCAAACTTGAGTCTAATTAAAAACTATTGGGGCCAGGGAGATGGCTCAGTAGAATAAGTGCTTTCCTGGCAAGCACAAGGGCAGGAGTTCAATGCCCCATTACAAAAAAAAAAAAATTTATCAAAAGATTCTTCAAGGCCAAAAAAAACAGAGAGAAGATACTGCTTGCCAGTATGGAAATTTATTTGATATAGGGTCTCACAAAGTTGCTAAATGTCACTGGCTTTGCTCAAACTTGACACTTTCTTGCCTCAGTGTCCTGTGCTGTGACACCACACTCAGCCATGAATGCCTTCTGATTTCCACCTTCCCCTTTTTGTGCAGGTCTACGGACAGGGCACCCAGAGTCCTGTTACTCTGAAGAACACTACTGTTCACCTCCAGTTTCTCTGTGAGGCAGGTGACAATGACTGGACTGCTAAGGAAGCCTACACAGAAATTCAGGGTCTCAACTCCACCTCTCCTGCCTGCTAGCTGTGCAGTGTGGACCCACTGGTGACAGGAACGCATGTGAGGCTGGATGAGTTGCATCTTTTCCATGCACAAAATGAATATAATAGTATTTAGTAGGGTTGCTGTGAGAATTACATGAATGAGACTGGTTTTTTTGTTTTTGTTTTTGTTTTTGGGTTCAGTACTGGTGATTGATCTTGGAACCTCACACTTGCCAGGTTGGTGCTTATGCCGCTGAGCTATCTCCCCAGCCCAAAAATCAAATGAGACAGTACAGGTGAAAAATTATAATTTACATAATGCTAAATACTTGTTGGCAGCATTCAATTCATAACACTGACTCCATCACTACCTCTTTTTTACTCTGAAAACATTCTCTTCTTTTCAAGGACTTTGTTCCATTTTGCCTTTATTTACAGTTGAGCTTAGCCAATCTCCCAAATGACAGGTCACTTTTTTTTTTAACCTTCTTATATGCACTGACTTTATTTTTTTTCCATAATTTCATTGATAAACAAATAGAAATGATACAGTTTCAAATCAAATTGATAAGACAGTTTCAATAATTAACACATTATATACATTCTTCCTAGTGATTAATTGCTGTACAAGATGCAGACATGATATCCTATTTACAAACACCACTAGAACAAATCACTCTATTCATTAAGAGAATGTAGCTATATATCTATCCTAACCATTTTGAGTACACAGAAACAAAATGGACATTCGTTTGTATACCCTTTTTTTGTTAAGTTCCATTATTTGAATATTATACGTGTGTAAACTCGGCAAAATATTCTAAAAGAGTCCAGTAGCCCATAATAGTATTGGGTCTTCCGCTTGACTGGCAATGTCAGAAATTGTTGACCTGAGTCCCCTACAGCTCAACATAACAGCATGGCTTTATTTCTTCTATTTCTTCTTTATACTTTTCTGCTGGATGGTCAAGACCAAGGTAAAGCAGGACCTATGCAACAAGAGTTGTAGCTTTTAGGTCTGTTAAGGTCAGTGAAATCCCCTCAGGATTTATTCTGAGATCCTGTACCTCAGATTGTAGAACCTTTGTCAGTGTCAGCCATGTGGATGAGTCACGGCCATTGCTTGGCCAATGTACTCTCTGTGAAAGCCTGAGAGAGTGTTTTCTCTCCATGTGACTCTCCTTAGGCACACTCTACAGCATCGATCACTTTCCTCTTTGGCCCCATAATCTCTTTGATCAGAAAATTTGGGACACTACTGAGTTACATGACATTACAGTGCAAGTTCTCATATGTCCTGAGTCTTAATTGACTTTAGAAGGCTAGGGAAAAAACGTTGGCTTTCCTTGCAGCCCTCCTTTCTCTCTAATTTTGATCTGCAAACTTAGGTAGTTAACCATCCAGAAGACAAGCTTATTGTTATTACCATGCAACTTAGGCTGTTAAGCTTAACCTCACTATCTGTCTGCATATCAAACATCTTAGGCATAATATGGAACAGGTATCTTTCATCAAGTATTGATATTTTGAACTTTAAGTCCCTACGGAATATGATAAAAAATTTAACAATTAGAATATATTTTAAAAACAGGCATAAGGAATCATTCCTAAAATTTATCTGGAAGCAGAAAAGACCTAGAATAGCAAAGACAATTCTGGGCAATAAAGACAAGGCAAGAGGCATTACAATTCCTGACTTGAAATTATACTACAAGGCTACTGTGATAAAATCAGCATGGTACTGGTAACAAAATAGACCAGAGGATCAATGGAATAGATTAGAAGACGCTGAAGCCCCTACGAACACACTCAGCCACCTTATCTTTGACAAAGGGGCCAAACATACTCACTGGAAGAAAGATAGCCTCTTTAACAAATGGTGCTGGAAAAACTGGCTCTCTACATGCCAAAAACTCAAACTTGACCCAGGTCTATCACCATGCACTAAACTAAAGTCAAAATGGATTAAAGATCTAAACATTAAAGCAGAGACACTAAATCTCCTGGAAGAGAAAGTGAGAGGAACTCTTGAAGACATAGGGGTAGGCAAAGAGTTCATGAACAGAAATCAAATCACACAGGAAACAGTTGAAAGAATTAACAACTGGGACCTGCTCTTACTGAGAAGTTTTTTCATGTCAAAAGAAATTACCAACAAAGTGAAAAGACAACCCACAAATTTGGAAAAAATCATGACAAATAAGTACTCAGACAAAGGTCTGCTTTCTAGAATTTATAAAGAACTAAAAAACACTAGGGCCCCAAAACTTAAAGACCCAATCCAGAAATGGGCATCCGAGATGAACACACACTTTTCAGAGGAAAAAATTAAAGAAGCGAATAAATATATGAAAAAATGTTCCACATCTGGGCCGGGGAGATGGCTCAGTGGAATAAGCGCTTCCCTGGCAAGTGCAAGGGCCTGAGTTCAATCCCCGGTTCCGCAAAAGAAAAAAAGAAAAGAAAAGAAAAATGCTCCACATCGCTAGCCATCTGCAAAATGCAAATTAAAACCACATTGAGATATCATCTCACCCCAGAAAGAATGGCTATCATAAAGAAATCACCCAACAACAAATGTTGGAGAGGCTGTGGGGAAAAAGGAACCCTTCTCCACTGCTGGTGGGAATGTAGACTGGGGCAACTGTTATGGAAATCAGTATGGAGACTCCTAAGAAAAGTTGGTCTGGAAATCCCCTTTAAACCAGCTATTCCTCTACTGGGAATTTTCCCAGAGGATCTGAAAACATCATATCATAGGGATATATGTGTGCCTATGTTTATAGCAGCACAATTTGTGATAGCCAAATCTTGGAAACAACCAAGATGCCCATCACCTGAGGAATGGTTGAGAAAGATGTGGTATTTTTACACAATGGAGTATTATTCAGCTATTAAGAATGATAAACTGCAAGCCTTTATATTGAAGTGGATGCCACATGAACATATACTCGTAAGTGAAATAAACCAGACACACATGTGTAAATATCGTATAGTCTCCCTAGTATAAGAACTCAAAAGGAGAAATACAAATAGAAAGGTGTAATACAAGCAAAAAGAAAAGCAGAATCTCCAGGACAGTTCACTTTTGTGGATTAGCTACAGAGGCAAAGTGATTTTCGGAGAACGTGCAGCAAGTTGCATCTCATTTACAGGATACATTGTAAATACTTCCTGCCGGGTCTTCCCTACTCATCACTTTGTAATTCCTTTTTTCTGTCTAGAGCAAGGCGGCTTGGAAACAGTCGCTGAGCACTTTAAAGGCCTTTAAATAGGTTTAAAAATACTAACAGAATGTGAGAAATGTATACAAATGTCTAAAAGCACTGAAGATGGGTTTTAAATGTACTGTCAATATCTGTCTATTTCTGGGTTCTACAGCAGGTTTTAATCAAGATAGCCTGCAGGCTCGTTTGTTTGTTTGTTGTTGTTTTGTTTTTGTTGTTGTTGGTTTTTTGTTTACCTGGAATGACACAGCAGAAAAATAAAGACCTGCAAGGCTGTGTGTCAGGCAATTCAGGTTCCGCTTCTGCTTCCTATGCTGACAGGCCATTGCAAACTAGAAGAGATTGGTTTTCTTTTCTTTTGTGCTGTTGTTCTTTTTCAAGTAAATAAGCTGATTAGTAAAATATGTCTGTGTTTTTTACATTTTTTGAGTTTTGGGAAATAGAGGGGAGTGGTGATATTTGGAAGGCTGCTAAGGGAAACAGTAAAACAAAGAGCACTTCAGAACGTACAAGGGGCTAACAGCAGTCTGGGCAGAAGGAAAAGTGCAACCCGGCAAGCGGGGCACCGACAGCGAGGGAGCGTGTGCACCCCGGCGAAGCCCGAGTGCGTTTTCGCCTTCTCCTTTGGGATCAAAGAACCTGGTATGAAATCCCTACCTAATTCTTCTGCACAGAGCTCTGGATTCCCAGGAAAAAGACTGTGATGAAACTGGAAAACATACTGTGGCCTGTTTGGGGTTGTTTTGATTTGTCTTTTCTTTCTTTTCAAAAAAATTTTTTTTGACAAAGACAAAGTTCACCTAATTATTTCTTTGGAATTTGACAAATCCAGTAAAAAAAAAAAAAAAAAAAAAAAAAAAGATGCACTTCTCTGTGAAGCCACTAGTGATTAGTGATGCCGGAAGCTGGGATCCGAGATTTGTAGCAGGCTGGATGACCACAAGCTCCATGTTCCCTTCAGCTCCCCAATTTCCAATCGTGGGTGAAGTGAGCCTTACTGCTCTAAGGAGTGTACTTGTCTAAGGGCCTGAACGAGGACAGAAGAGTCCTCCACCCCACATTAAGGGACAGGAACAGGGGGGCATGCTGGCTGCTGTGTCACCTGCCATCTCCCATAGCCTGGGATCCTCTTTCCCTGCCATTGCTTTCTCAGGTTGCCTGTACCCTGTGTTCCCAGAGGGATCGCAGAGTTCAGAT
Organism: Octodon degus; assembly: GCF_000260255.1. Lineage (NCBI taxonomy): Eukaryota > Metazoa > Chordata > Mammalia > Rodentia > Octodontidae > Octodon > Octodon degus. Next base: position 6,464,412 of record NW_004524627.1, on the reverse strand, counting down.
GGCCCATTTCACAAGCGTAACTGGTTGACAATCCTGCTGATTCAAGCCATGATGACTGACCCCAGGGAAAAGGTGCCCTGCAGAGTGCTCCTGGGTGCACTGGAGCTTGGGATGCTTGCAGCAGGGCCAGGGGCTGCTCCCTTCTTCTCAGTGGCATCCCTTCCTCAAGACGGGACTCTGAGTGTCATCTACAGTGTCTGCCTCCTACAGCTCCTCTCTACATGCTGCCTACTAGAATGCCTTGAAATTTGGCACAGAAATCACACTGCTTTGCATTTATTTTTTTTTAAAGCACAAACTTCCCCACAAAAAGTTAAAGTCAAATCCAGATAAAGATGTTTATTGCAGCATCAATTAAATTTGAACAGCTACACAGAAAATAAGGGAGACAGCTGTGCATTCACCAAAAGGAAACTGGTCACAGCATCAGCCCTGGAATAACCTTATGCTTAGTGCACAATGAGAAAACAAAAAGGCTTTTTGAATAATGAATGATGAACAAGAAATGTTCAACTTAGAACTACATGTGTTCTATGGCTACAATAACATAAAAGTTTGTAAATGTATCAGGAAGAGGTAGAAATGAGAATGGAAAAGAAAGATATCAAAGGAGTTGAGCTTTTGTTTTTTTTATCTCTATAACAAATTGTCCAGTAATATGATAATAATAACTTTAAGGTGTTGAGCACAGTACCTCCATGTTAGGTGTACTTTTCACTAATGATTATTAGTGAAAAGCCTCATGAATTGTTTAGTGAAAAGTTCCTCATGAACTCAGGATGAGTATAAATGACCACATTTCCATCTCTTATTATTAATGACCAAACAATAAAAATGCATCATTCTCACTGCAGTACTACTTGATGAGCCTTTAGCCCAAGGACAATGGATGTTACTTCAAATTTTGTGGTTTTGTTTTGGTACATACAACAGGTCTCACACCGATGCTATCCCATCCGCAGAGGTGCACAACTACCACAAACCCTTACAGCCTTTCCAAAGATTTATCTGTGCCTACAATTTGCACTGCTTCAAAAGCACAGAAAGACAGGCAAACTGTCAAATGAAAAGAACTTTAAGGGGAAAAAAACACATAATAAATTTATGTATTACAGAATCTCAGGAAAGTAAAAGAGACATTACTTTGAGGGAAAAGGCATGGAAAAAAACACAATCTTCTTCTCATAAAGACAGTCAATTTCAGGTTCTTTCTTGCATTAATATTTTCATTTTATGCAAAAGTCATTGCTTTCCCTCAAACTACATCATGTCTAAGCTTCCCAGATAGAGCAGAAATCACCAATTCTTCCATTTTAATTAAAGTCTTTGCCCCCAACCCCAGGCATTGTGCAGGGTCAGACCTATGCGAAGATTGCTTTCTTTCACTGAAACCATCCCTTGGCGCTTAAAGAAATTATTTAAAGTGGAAATTCAGGCTATACTTCTCTTTGGGGGGATAAATAATAAGACAAACCTCTATCTCAGATGTACAGTGGAAAAGTAGGGGGCAAATCATAGCAAAATAGAATGGCTCTCCCCTGAATAACTGCCTTCCATTATCACACAGCCCATAAAAGAATTCCCAACTCAAATTTGCTTTCAACAAGGCTACTGATTGTTGGTCTTATAAAATGTGCAGATAACAAAGCAAGTTTGTATTAGAATAATGCCTCCAGCACTCTCCAGAATCCTTTCACATTTATCATCTCATTTTGTCCTCAAATCAAAGTTGTGAGGCTTTCAAGAGAGGTGTTATCTCAAATAAGCTTTGTCATCCATTTCTGATTTGGGAGATAAGTCTTCCGCCATCTTATTTCATCATAAGTATCTAATTTATCCCTTGTCCTGAAGCTAGCTACAACAAGCCAAGGATTTTATGAAAAACAAAATCTGGAGCAGACTGATAATATAGAATGATTTTCACAGGACACTACCTTTGAGCCTTTGAGGCATTTCTACTCATTGAGGGTAAGCAGGAGGCAATTAGGGAAATAATAACAGATACCAAGGGTCTAACTCACTGTGATATTAGAGCATAACTAGCTGATGTTACACTAAAGGCACCCCTTCAAGGGATGGAATGAGAGGGGTCCTGAGAACCCCATGCAAGATTCCATTAAAGAGGGACCTAGGCATGATCCCTGGAAAATCTCTAGCACACCTGCACTAGAAAGTCAAGGTTAAACGTAGACATATCAAACAGAAGACCACAAGTCTCAGAGATTCCCTCTAAGGAGTAGGAGTTTTTCCTCATTGTCTCATATTACTATGGGAAGAAGGTCAGAGACACAGAAACTTCCTGTATCCACCATGAAAGACTGACCAGCTAACATACTAGGAGAAAACCAGGCCTTGCCAGTAGGCTTCACCAACCCAAAGAAGGATGAGTGAAGACGTTACTGCTGGAAATGCCCAAGGTTCCAGGTTGCAGGCCTCCCACACGCTGCCAGGCTCCAGAAGAGATCTGTGATTCAGTACTGGAGCTTCCACTGCAGCCAAAGAGGTTTTTCAGCTACGACTATGAAAGGTGCAAGGCCAATCTATACATAGTAAGGAAGATGTAGCAGACCTTAATGGCCTGCTCCACCAGGGCTGAGTGCATCTATTAAAACATTCATATAATGTAAAAGAAGACTGGGGAGGAGGGAGTGCAGGGAAGGGAATCCAGGGTCTCACATATTCTAGGCAAATGTGCTACACCACTGAACTACAACCTCGGCTAGCCATTTATCAAGAAGATAAATCAGGCAATAATTGGTAAAACATTTGTGTATTAAATAGAAGTAAATTGTAATGGTATACACTTTGTGTCATTCAATTCAAGAAAATACGAATTAAAGATCTACACCGTGAAATAAGGCAACTGGCTGAGATCATATTGTCTGAGTTAATAAAGTAAGAAAATTAAAATATCATAGCTTAGTTTGAAAGACCTTAGAAGTTCAAGAGCAGAATCAATACTGCAGATTTATGTTGAAATCAAGAAAATATCAATTTCTGAAATTCAGAGGATTAGGTTCTTATAAGTGGAAAACAAATGAAACTGGTGAACTTACACATGAAAGACAAAACTATATCTATATCTGTATCTGCATCTATATCTATATCTGTATATCTATCTATCTATCTATCTATGACGTTAATTACAGAGGAAATGAATGCAATAGGATAAATAATCCCAAAATTAGAACCAGTGAGTTGAGCCTGAAGAGAAAGGTTGGAAATTATGTTAACCTTGAGATTGAAAAATTTCTAAGGTACAAACCAAAATAGGCAAAACTAATAAATATGGCTTTTAAAAAGTACTTGTTTTAAGCCTGAAATGTATGTAAGAGGCAGCAACAAAATATATTATTTACAATAAAGGTTTTTAACCTTTAAAATAGAGTATTTTCACTAATATATAGAGAAAAGAGTGGTATTAGCATAGACAAAAGTTAGGAATCATAATTGTAGGAACACAAATTGCTAAAAGCCACTTTAAAAGAAATTCATCCAAATGATTCCTCAGAAGTTTTAAGTTAAGAAGCTACATGTTCTCAACAACCTAACTTGAAAGGATTTATAGATGTCCATCTCCATACCAGCGAGGGTGCAGGAAAACTGCCACAGCTGTACAGAGCTAACAAGCTTGCTCACGGACACGCGCTTCCTGGATGGAAATTGGGCAATATATATCCAAGAGGCAAAACGTGCCTGGAGCTGACAATGCTAGCTCTGCACATTTATCTTAAGGAAGCAATTAGAGATACGCACTCCTATTGATTTATAGTTCTAAAAAATAGAAAATTTATTTAAATGCTCTCAAACAAGAAAGATAAATATTTTTATAAATAGGTGAAAGATAACCAAACTGCTATTAGCAGGCAGAATATTATTTGATGACATAAATATATATATATATATATATATATATATATATATATAGAGAGAGAGAGAGAGAGAGAGAGAGAGAATGCAGTTTCAAGCCAGAATATAGAGGATACCAAATTTGTAAACAGAAATGTATATGTGTACATGTATGAGTTCAATATGCATATACTGTTATAGTTTAGGCATAAAATATCCTCCAAACATCACATGTTCAGGGATGATTGCATGGGTGGTACTCTCATTATCAGTGGATTTATGCATTGGTGACTTCGTGTTAAGAGCTCTTAGGAGGTGAGGCCTAGATAAACAGGTGAGCCGCTAGGCAATCTCTCAGGCTCACTCTGTCTCTTACACTGTCTGTCTGTCTGTCTGTCTGTCTCTCTGCCTCTTTCTGTCTTTCTGTCTCTCTCTTCTTTGTCTCTCTGCTCTCTGTCTCTCTGTCTGTCTATGTCTCTGTCTCTCTGTCTGTCTCTGTCTCTGTCTGTCTCTGTCTCTCTGTCTGTGTCTCTGTCTCTCTGTCTCTGTCTGTCTCTGTCTCTGTCTCTCTGTCTGTCTCTGTTTCTCTGTCTGTCTCTCTCTCTCTCTCTCTCTCTCTCTCTCTCTCTCTCTCTCTCTCTCTCTGTCTCTCCTGTTTTCTGGCTGCTGCCACATGCTGAGTAGCTTCCTCTGTTAGGCCCCTCTGCCATGAAGTTTCAGCCCTGAGACTGCCAAACCATGGACTGCAACCTCTGCAACTATGAACCAAAATGGGCCTTCACTCCTTTAAGCTGCAGGTGACCAGTATTTTACCCCAGGCACAGAAAGTTGAGTGATAAACATAAAAGACAAAAGCCCAGAAGAAAAAATACTAAAGTTTTAATCAATCATAAATTCATTCCTGCTGATTTCTGCTGGTCTACTGAGAGGAGCAATTAATGCTTTTTATTTAATTTTTTTCTTGTTTTTAATTTCTTATATCTTTTGTTCATGTTTTTTACCAATTTTGTACTACACAACTAATTTGAAGATATCATTATGCAATACAACAACCATTATCAAATTCCTATTGCTTTAATGAAATGTTGTATTGTTTCTTTTTACCATTTTGTATCTTTAAAAAGTAAGCAATTCAACACTAACAATTAACATTAGATGATTTAAAAAGAAGTCTCAAAAGATACAACCATAAGCAACATCCTATCATTTATGAATTTTCAAAAAAACAGACATCATGCCAGTAGAGTTCTTAATGAATTCTCATAAATGCCTCACACATAGCTAATGCTTAATAAGGATTTGGGAAATACCAGAAGAACCTAAGACATGTGATAAAGAACACTGTGTGAAAGAGTTGTATACATTGATACAAATCTTGCTTTCTAAAGATGAAATTAAAAGTATCCTCTTCCCATTCTACCAGTATACTCACTGGCAGGCACAGGTTAGGGCAACAGGGAGCCTTTGGACCAGGCAAACTATGCTCTGCTGGCTCTCTGCAAAGAGGAAACCTCACAGCAGGTGAACTAATGAAGACTGCACTTAAAGAAAATGCTCTGGGGAAACTGAGGTAATCCCGTAATTGACACAAATGTGGAGGGTCCAAGTCAGGGACTGTCTTGGCACTACAGATATGTGGGCATACATGGATCCAGTTTGTCAAGGGTGAGAGATTTCAAACAAAGCAGAGACAATCCCTCCACTGTCTCCAGCTTGGGCAAGTCTCCTTTATCCTGTGATCAGATGTGTGCTTCTGTGATTGATGGTCATATGTCTCTTAGTTTTTAATTACTGAATCCTAGTAGTTGCACTTTTATCTATTACAGACTAACATGTGCCCCTCCAAATTCATATATCAGAGCCCTCACCCCAACATGACTGTGTTTAGAAACAGAAACTTTGGAGAGGTTGTTAAGGTGAACTGAGGTCATGGGGTGGAACTCTAATCCAATAAGACTATATTCTTACAAGAAGAAGAGACACCAGGTCTATCTCACTTCCTTCTCTCACACTCCCTCTGTCAGTCTCCCTCTCGCCCTCCTTGTGGAGGAAAAGAAGGTCTAATGAGGTCAGGGCAAGATGGTGGCCATCTACAAGCCAGAAGGAAACCCTTCACCAGACACCAACACTGTCGGCTCCATGATCATGGACTTCACAGCAGTGATAAAATCAGCATCTACTGAACCAACCCCAAGTGCGTGGTGTCTTGTTATGACAACCTGAGCTGACTAATACATATGCTATCCATCTAAACTAGCTCCACTCTTGGACTTATTCTTTTTGGGTATGTCCATTTCTCAAAAACAAATGGAGTAGTCTTAAAGTTTTCAGAATTGTCACTTTTTTCAAAATGCTTTTTAAAAGAACATTTCAAATGAGGAATACTCATCTCATATCTATACCATATTTTTAAAGATGATTTTTTGTTGAAGAGAAATGTATATGATGGGATGGATAAACCCATTATGATGTAAACATATTTGTACTAAATCTGTATTTCAGTCTGCCTACACAAGCAACTACACAAATGAATTAAAATTTTAAATTAAAGTCTTGCAACTCAAGAATTAAATTACCATGAAAGTGTGGAGGAAGAGTTTTTCCGTGGTGAGAATGTACTAAATATGTCTCCATGATGTCTGAGCATTTTAAGCAGGCACAAGAGAGATGAAATAACACAGGCTCATCTAAGCCTTTATTTTGCTCTTTGAAAGAAAAAAAAAGTAATCCTACCCATAAGACCTGGTAGAGAAGTTAAAGTTAGAGATGAGGGAAAAATGAGCTAGTGTGATCAGAGATTAAAGTTAGAAAGGCTTGGGTGATTTGAAGTAACAAAGCTATCAAATCCTTCTGAAATGTTGAAGCTTAAACAACACAAACTAATCCTAGGCTATCATTTCCCAAAGTCACTTGGTTTCTCCCATAAAGTTTATGGCTAGACTAAGAAAAAACTGAACAAGTTATATGAATATCAGTGTGAAGTTCCCAATGATTAACATATCCCCACCCGCCCACCACCAGAAGAAACATCAGTTCAGTCTTTATTTGTTTGGAGTGAAGCCTAATCTTTGTGGAAAAGCCGGGCAATAGTGTCTTTGTCCTTTTCCTTTGTGGAAAGCAAAACAATAGAGATGGGTGATACTAGGCCAAGAAGGATGATGGCCCAAGGGTCCCAACAAGGAAGCAGGCAGAGCAAGGCACACCTGCGTCACTGCACCCTGTGAAGATCATCTCCCTCCACGGACAATTTTCAAATTGGATTTTCCTTTCATCCTAGTATTTAATACTCCTTGGTATGAACCACATGATTATTCTCAAGCTGAACTCTGTTCTTATGACTGAATCTCCAATTCCTAAATAATTTTATAATCCTAATCCATTCTCCCAATGCTATTTTAAATATTTTGCACAGAGAAGCTCCTCTATAAATACTAAGTATTTAAGTGACCAAGTGAGTCAGACTATACAGTTGAATGGGCCTCACTTTAAACAGGGTAGCAGTGCAAAAGTCAAACCGTGGACAGAAAAAAGCAGAATACTTGATTAACGTAAGGTTTCTGCCCCTTGCAGTAAATTGTATTTCAAAGATATGTTCCCTGGGACTTTAAAAAGAATTTTATTTTCAAAGATATTACATCCGTATTTTTTTTTAAATCTCTTGAGACATACAGCATTTGCAACGTGAGAAAAAGTAATCAACAAATTTTCATTGACATTTACTGGTGTAAAATAATACACACCAAAGAGCATCTCTCCCTCTTTTTCACACACACACACACACACACACACACACACACACACACACACACGCAGACTTCAGCTCATTGTGTTCCATGCAAAACTAGCTCACTGAAGTAGAGCTGCCCTGGGAACACTTACTTTATGGACGCTAAAATGTGGCCTATGACATAACTAACAGAATTAGGTTTGTAGCTTTGTCTCACCTAATGGCAAACAACAGATTTCCTTCTTTTGAATCTCATGCTATAGAGTCCCAAGACAGATTTAAGTATTCAAATGCAAATTTAATTTTTAGCAATATTGCTTTTGTTTAATACTACTTTACAGACCTGAAGGGGGTCCCACATATTCAGCCAGCTGCAAGTCTACTGTCACTCAAAACTCAACGACCACCTGCTTTTCAATTTATCTGCTTGCTTACCCAAATCCCATACTTTAGTCTGTTTGCAGGTTGCTTTCAACTAATCACACAAAGAAAGCAAAACAGGGAATTTCTGAAATGATCCATCTTTGCTAGCAGATGGTTAAGTAGAAGACAGTTTCCTTCAAACACTGTCTCCCAGGTGTGTCCACGGTTTCCATGCCATCCTTCTCCCTCAGTAACAGAGCACAGAAGAGCAGAGCAGGGACTTATGCCCCTGAATGAGCACGGCATGCAGGCATCTCCCAAGGAAGGTAAGGGAGCAGCAGGTTTTCCTGAGGGCCACTTCATTCCTGCCTTCTGTCCACAGGTCAGGCCTGCGGGAGACCTGCTCTTTCCATAGTTTCTCATTTTGGTCCCTGGAACACCTGATTCAGCATCACAGATTCTTTTTAAGGCAGATTTCAGATCTAGTAATGTGAATTATTAGGGGCAGTGACTTGGGATTTTTTTTTTCATCAGCTCCTTGGTCATTCCTAGAAAGGTAGATTTATACAAACCACACAGCCTGACTCCCATCCCTTCTAGGTCTTCTCATTTTTTCTCCCTTCCTATAGCTGTCAAGCCCAGGCTGACAGGAAAAGAAAATAGACTGAGCTCTGATGTCAACCAGCATTGACTGGATCGTTCAAGAGTCCAAATTAGGAAAAACCAAACTCAAGGGCAGGCTCCTGGGGAATGGCAAAAAGCAGGTAAGAAACTGCAGAGTTTAAGGACACCTGATTGTGGCAGGGGCCCCACCCAAACATTTTCCAGCTCTCCCTCTGACTGCCAATTTTCATGTCTTAAAATTCCCTTTTCCACGGCCACCATTTCCAGTGTCCTTTTCCTAACAATCTTCAGAATGCTCCCCAGGACCTGACATCCACCCTGTTCTAATTCAAGGTTTCCCAAGAGGAGCTATTCTCCTGCCTAAGTGAACCCTTCAGGGTTCCTGAACTAATCTGGAACAACAACATTCTCAGACAATAGGCACAGAACCCAGTGAGGCAAAGACACGGGAACAGACAAATGAAGAATTGTATTTGGTGCCTTACTTCAAGAACTTGTTATTTCTACAATTTTTGTTCCAAGTTGGGTGAGAACTCAGTCAAATTCAATGGTCAAGTTTAACACTGAATTTATGGGGAAATTGGATTCAGTTCTCTCATCCAGTTTGGTTGCAAACAGAATCATGGAGAGAAGTGAGTTCATGGCAGAACTAGGTTTGGAGTTCTAGTTCATAACATAACAGAATTAAGTTTCTAGCTTTGTTTCACCTCTAATGGCAGGAAACAGATTTTCTTTTTTTGAATCTCATGCTATAGAGTCCCCAGACAGACAAAAATAAATACAAATTTAATTTTCTAGAAATATTTCTTTTATCTAATACTACTTTACAGACCTTAAGGGGATCCCACATATGTAGCCAGGTGCAAGTCTACAGTCATGCAAAATTCAACTGTCACCTGCTTTTCAACTTATCTATTTGCCTTCCCAAATAGATAAGTCATTATTATCAGTGTAAAATGAATACAAGGAACCAGAACAATAAAGATCAGTCTTATATATAATGACCAAGTGGGAAGGTTCTTTGTTTTATTGCTAAGGCAAGCAGAAACACTAAACTAACACCCAGGATTTGGTGCAGATTTATTTACATTGGCAAGCACTGATCTGGATCATTCCCAGAACATCAGACCCTGATCTCTGGTTATCTAGGGAGTATTATGTTGGATAAGCAAGCAGGAAGTGCAGAGGTAGAATGGCTTGTCAATTGGGAATTAGTTTATACAATGTGCATCATAGTGATCAACTCAGGATCACAGCAAACAGCCATTTCTAAGAGACCTGAGCAACCAGGACTGGAACTGGAATAGGAACCTGGGCAACTAAGAAATTGAAGTATACTCGCTTGAGGGATGGGAGCATTTTCCTATTACATTAACAGGTCAAATATCTATTGAATATTATGGATGAAAATCTACAATATAGCACATTAATAGAATGAAAAACAAAAATCCCATAATCATCTCAATATTATTTAAAAAGGCCTTAGAAAAACTCTTAACATTTTCTGATGACCTAAACACTCAGCATCCAGGAAGAGAAATAAAGTTCCTTAAACTGATACAGAGGACAGAGAAAAGCCTACTCATCAAGCTTAATGATAAAAGATCAGATGCTCTATTCCTTAGAAGAGGTAGGTACAACAACAGCATGTCCCCTATCACTACTTCTTTCTCACCACCTGTGGAAATTCGAAACAGGACACTAAAATAACAAATTGCATTTATAGAAGGACATGTCTAGACTGAGAGAAAGTAAAACTATTTCTATTTGTAGATGACAAACCCTAATGAAGCCATAGAACATCATAATTAATAAACTAGTTCAGCTAGGTGGCAAGATATGATTAATACACAAGAATTCCACTGTTTATAAATATTAACAATAAACAATCCAAAATTTAAAAAGCAAATTCGGTCACAGTCACATCAAAAATATAGTTAGAAAGAAGCTGATTCTAATATCACTGGATTCAGATTGACCAAAATAATCTTGAAGCAATGAAAGTTTATTACTTCACATCTCTCAAGTTAAAACTTAATATAAAGTTATGGTCATTAAGACAGTGTGTTATGGCTGGAGAACACACTGAGGTGGTACGGAGCAGCCTTAGCATTAATCAATTGGCTTTCTATATTAACATAAGAGTCTTTCCTATGCCTAAGAGACTTGCCTGAGGAACCAGCACCTGGCATGGAGAAACAGAGCTCTCCAAGCTAACAGTCATGGTAGAGGCCGGTAGTGGCTTGTGACACTGATATGTCTTTGAAGGCAAATCATGCTGGAGCTATGGGTGAAAATTCTTTCTCAAACTTACAAGGGTAGTATTGCCAACCTTAGAACTCCAATGACTATCTTAGTAGCAAAGATTCACTGCTTAGAATGTCTTTGTTTTATCTTTATAAGGCCTTGCTCATTTTTGCACCTTTTGCTTCCACTGTCCCCTGCACTTTTCTATAAGCCCCTAATATTATGTATCCAAATACATATTGTGAAATATGGATAAGTCTTTGTCTTAGCCACAAGATCTCCGACCTTTCAGAACTGCCAAATACCATAGTACTTTGTATATTGCCTTTTATCCTTCAACATATACCCATCCATAAGATTGAGAGACTGTTCAGCTCCCAATATGTCATCAGAATGGATGTACAGGTCAACAGAAAAAATTGAGAATCCATAAATAAACAATTATAGTCAATTGATTTCAACAAGTGCCAATACAATAAATAAATGTTAATGAAATAACTGAATACCCATGCATGAAAAAACACATTTTAGACCAAAATTAAGTCAAAACAGACCACAGTTTAATATAGCATCTAACACCATAAAACTCTTCAAAGAAAATATACAAGTATTTATGACCTTAGACAAGGTCATAATCACTTCTTAGATATGTCATCAAAAACACATGTAACAAAGAAAAAATAAATTCAAGAATAAGCAAATTGTTTTTAAAATTGTGCCTCAAAGGTAGTATCAAAAAAATAAAAAGAGGGCCTGAGGAGATGGTTCAGTAGAATAAGCACTTCCCTGACAAGTGCAGGGTCCTGAGTTCAATCCCCAGTACTACAAAAAAGAAGAAGGAGGAGGAGGAGGAGGAGAAGGAGGAGGAAGAGGAGGAAAGAAAGAAGAAGAAGAAGAAGAAGAAGAAGAAGAAGAAGAAGAAGAAGAAGAAGAAGAA
>NW_004524627.1:6388768-6452565 GCF_000260255.1 Octodon degus | reverse complement strand
GAGGAGGAGGAGGAGGAAGAAGAGGAAGAAGAGGAAGAAGAAAAAAAAAGAAAGAAAATAAAAAGAACACCAATAGAATGTGAGAAGTGCACATTGATTATGCCACTTTTACCCATAATGTATTAGCAACTTTTAAAATTGAACAATAAAAAGACAAATATCTAAATTTAAATAGTGGGCAAAAAAACTTTGTTAAAGAATGTCAGAGCCAGGTGTCAAGTGGTGAAGAGAGATTTTATTTAAAAATCTATTGCAATAGGGGAAGAAAATGGAGAAACTGGCTTAATTCCAATTACTATCAGAATGAGTGGGGCTTTATAGGTAACGACTATTGTGGACGTTAGAACCATTGATACTCCAAAAGACAACACAAGACCAACAAGTTCAGAAGATGTTCACTCTGATCAGTAGTCACCAGAGAAATAAAACCAAGACTAGAGTAAAATATCACTTCACACACACCACTTCACACACACCAAGGAGCCTACCAGAAAGGCAGTCAATAGTAAATCCTGTTGTAGTCTGTGGAGAAATTGAGACTTCAGTTCCAGTTATGAATTTAAAACAGTTTGGCCACACTGGAATAGAATTTGGCAATTTCTGAGAACTTAGTTACCATCTAACCAAAATTTTTACTCCATGAGTATACACCTGTGAGAACTGAAAAGCCTCTGCCCACATGACCACTCACACGTGAGTGTTCCAGAAGCACTATTCACAAGAGCTGGCATATGGAAACAATTCATATGGCCACCGGCTGATGAACAGGTAAACAAGGAGGTGTATGCTGCAGGAGGGTGGCAGGTAGGCATGAAAATAAGGGAGGATTTGAGACATGGAACGACATGGATAAAGCTGAAAAATTCTATGTGATATGAAGTCAGGCACAAGAGGCCACAGATTTTATGATCCCATACAAAGGAAATAAACACGGCAAATCCACAGGGAGATAAAGTAGATTAGTAGAACAAGATAGAGAGGAAATGAGTGTATAGTAGAATAATGCCACTGACTGTATTGCTCTGAGAATTGGCACTTTTGGAGAGGTTCCAAAAGTGTGAGTATTCCCGAATTAGCACAGATTAATATACATCTCTGAAATAACTGATTACCACCAAATCTGTGCAAGTTATTTAAAAAAAGTCTACAGCCATCATCATACTTCATGGGAAAACTTGGATTGCACTTCTTTAAAGAGTAGAAATAAGAAATTAAGATGACCCTCTCCACTCCTGCTAACCACAGCACTAGAATTTCTCACCAACCCCATAAAGAAATAAAAAGGAACTAAGAATAAAGAGAGAAGTATAACCATTGCTTGTAACAATACACACGTATCTTTAAAAACATGACAGAATCAATACAGACTACAAGAACTGGGAGTATTCTATCAGTTTAATAGCTGTGAAGACATACTGCCCAACCCCTCAGAAACCTTCATGCCCTGGTCCTGGGGGTGCTGTCCAGAGTCTTCAACTGTGTGGTCTCTAAGAGATCCCCTCAATCATAAACAGCAGCATGCCCAAGACCAAGTCCATTCTATGATACATTGAGAAAAATCAGTCAATCAGTGACAAAAGAACTCCCTACACAACCACTTTTGAGAATGTTAAGTATAACTCTCTAAACTGAGAGCAAATAAGACTGAACTTTTACAAGGTCACAAAACTAGAAAGTTGCATGAGCCAGGAAGTAAGCATGTCCTTTCTTATTCTATTGGTTAAAATCTGACTGCAATGCTGAAACATAGGGTAATCTACCTTACCTATGTGAGGGTCACATAATGCCAATTCTGGCTTCTGCATGTGGAATCTCAACTCAATTCCAGGAATACATGTATGTCTTCCATTTATATTCCTGACTGTGATAATTCCTCTGTACCTATTTCAAGAATGAAATCTTCACCAGCTCCAGGACACTAACTTCACCCTTCTTTAACCGCTAACAGGTCTGATCATCTGTACAGAGAGTCGCCTATTTATAAACATTTGAGTGGCATGGCCTCACAGATTTGAACAGATCACATTATGAACATTGGTAGAACAGATATGAACAGATCACATTATGAACATTGGTAGAACAAATCAAAGAAGTACCTTGCCTGTCTGCAAGACATTCACAGTTCAGCTGCCGAACTGTCTGCACAGCTCAGTGGTGTGCAGTAGTGAAGTGCTCAACCACAGCCCAGGATGTCCAGAAGCAAGAGGAAAAGTAGTGGTGATGTAGAGGGGACTGCTGGGAGTTGTGGAAACAAATGAAAATGATTGAGAGATTTCACTGAGGTGAAAAGAAGGTAAACATCACTTGTTCTGATAGCATGAATCACTCAACCAATGGAACAATCCTAAAGAACAAGGACAAGATCAGTGAACACATGAAGTGAGCTGGGCCAGTGAAGAGGGCAGTACTATCCACAGAGTATGGCACAGTGGTGGGGGAGATGGAGAGAGTCTCCATGTGGCTCAGCATCAGTGTTGAGTCTTACATATTAATACTTGTGCCAGGAAAAGCTAAAGCATCTTCAAACACTAGAAGAAAAAATGGGGTGGACAGGGAGGATCTTTCATGCCAGCCATTGAGGGCTTAACAGATTGAAGGCTAGAGTCAACCTTTACAGAATGAAGGTAAGTGGTGAGGCTGTGAGTGCAGGCTTGGGGTAGTTGCCCAAGAATTTCCAGCTACACATACAGAAACTTTTGGTTTCTCTCAGTGTAACTGGACTGATCAGCTGGATGCTGGACCCCAGCATCAGTTGCAGGGGTAAAGGAGGTGCAAGATTTGATCACTGATGAGCCAGGACTGCTCTGGAGGAGGATAGGAGAAGACATTTATAAGAGTAAAAAGGAAAAGTTGATGCTAGCCTTCAAGAAGTGAAGGACAGACTTGGTTGTTTGGTGGCAATCCTCCCAGGGATATGAAACCAGAGCCTCTCTTAGTTTCCCATTCAGAGAATTCAAGAGCCCTCAAAAATACACGCAAGGGCTTGCTCCCTGTTGTGTGGAAGAGTAATTCCAAAGCCTGGGTTGCACAGACTGTTTCCTAAGGCTGGTTTCCCATCACTTTATCCCAGAGATAGAGAAATATTGGCTGGAGTAATATATCCTATTCAACATTCTTTTGCTGTTTTATAATGTACTAGGCCACCCCAAATCTATGACTGGCTTTCATCTCAATGTTAAAGTAGGGCATCTGCCAGCAAATACTACTATCTTTATCCAACCTATGGACCATAGAGTTATTGTGAATTTTAAGAAATATTTGCTAACACTTTTTGTTAGGCAGTGAAGGTAACTTATAAAACAGAAACAACCTTGGCACAATTTTGGAAGGACAACAACTACAATCCATAAAAAACATGGAAGTGCTTGCCCTGAGGCTTCAGCAGACACCAAGACTGGGTTTTGGAAAAACCTTTGCTGCAGTTTTCTCATGATATTCATAGAATTGAAATGGCTGAGGACTCCAAAGACCTTGAACTGCTGAAGGGCTCCTAGAAAGAAGCTGGAGCTAGATCTGCAAGAGGAAGACTGCACTGAGCTCCCCACTGTGCAGCACAAGAAGCTGAATACTGAGGACCCGGTGGAATTGGAGGTCCAGTGAAGATGAAGAGAGCCCAGAGGAAGATGGAACTGAAGAACCAAAGAGGTTCACAACACAAAGAAGGCCATCTTCTTTACTTGAGCAGGCATTGTTACTTTGTAAGGCACCACACCCCAACACAGATGGATACACAAATTTGTAGCAGCATTCAGAATGCCATCTAGGGATATAAAATCATATAGGATGAGCAAAAAGAAGTCACTGCTCAGACACCACTGGGTCAATTTTTCGAGAGGTAGACAGAACTTAGTCCATAGAAAACCTGTGTCTCCATCATCAATCCCAGGCAGATTCTCTGTTGCCCTCCATCCCCTCTGGCTGATGGTTCTTCAGCTCCTCCATTGCCCTGCCATCCCTCCTCCAGAAGCTGCTGGTCAGCTCACTCTGTGCATTCTGTAGACACTTGTTGTACTATGCTGCACCTCCAGTGTAAGGTAAATGTAAAATTAGAATAGTTTATTTATAATATCTGTGGGGGGTTCTTTGTTTCTTGCTTTTTGTTGTATATTTGTATTGGACTCACGTTGTCAGACTTAGGAACAAATTTGACCTACGAATGCTCTCCTGGATGGGAACTTACTTGTAAATTGGGGACTTACTGTAGCATATACTTTAAGCCTTTTGTTATTTTCATTTAAGTACTTCATCAAATACCGTTTCAATAATCAGCATTTCATTGTTGTGACCAAAATTGACCTAGAGCAGGAAAAACTGATCTTGGATCATGGTTTCCATCCATGGCCCGCTGGCTCAAAGGCAGAGATGACCTGGCAAAGGAAGCTGCTCCCCTTGTGGCAGGCAGGAAGCAGAGTGTGAGAGAGAAGGCTATCAAAGAAAAGGCTAGACAAGACTGTCTTCAGAAGGCCTGATGCCATGGACCTAGTTGGTCCAACAGCACCCATCTCCTCACAGCAGACAGCCCCAACCCCAACAAGGTTTGTGCCCTTGCCATCTACTTAGCTCTCCAGGCTCCACCTCTAAACCCTGTTGCACAGGGATCAAGCCAAAACTTACACCAGTATTTTTTTTTTCTGGAACCAGGGATTAGATTCAGGCCCTCATGCTTGCTAGGGAAGCACTTATTCCACTGAGCCATCTCCCCGGCCCCAACATCAGTCTTCTGAGGACACCTCGCATGTAAGTCAGAGCAGCAATCTAATGGCCTAAAATCTCCACTTGTCTCAGGGAACTCTGAGCCTCCTCCTCCTCCTTAGCAAAGGACAGCATTTGGATTAATGGTCTATACTGTAGCAAGGCAGAATACACTGTGGGTCTCCAGAACATTCCTCTTATTTCAAACTGCTTATACATAATGTGTTGGTCTCACTGTCTAGAGACTAATGTTAAAGCAAAGCAAACAGAACTATTTTTCAACTTCAGTTCTGCTTGCCTTTCTCAAATACATCACTACTGACAATCTCATTTTGATTCAGAAGCTCTTTTTGAAAGCCATCCCACAGATAAATATGTTCATGTAAAGTTAGCCCAAGATTACTGAGAAGTATTTAACCAGTGTAATATACATTTCAGGTAAGCCCACCCCACTTTCTTTCACATGTAGATTGATTTTCTGTTTCACATAAATGTACTCAAATCTTGAAAGCTGATGACCAAGGGTGGGAAAAGTATGACTATTATTAAAAAATAAGATGCAGCACTTAACTTTGTTCAGCTCCTTGACAGCCCACCACAGTTCTTTCTGACTTACATGACAAAACATGGCAACCAAGAGGAGGCTGCAGCTGCTGGTCCCTTTCTTCTTTGCTGAATTATGAATCCAGCAGAAATTAGTGTCTTAAATAACCATCTGTTCTCCCCTACACAGTCTTTTCTTCTGGACTTCAACAAGGGGTAATATGCTGATTCAAAGCCACATTTCTATCCATTTCTAATCTTATTCCTCCCTGCTGAGCACAAACTTTATGAATTTGGGTCACCATGAGGTAAGAAATTAACTAATATCACAGGCCCATTCATATTCTTAGCTTTCTTTTACAAGATTAAACTCTACCAAAAATAGATTGTGAAACATTTCAACTATAAGTTGAAAGGTCATGAACAATAGCAGGTAGCTGTAACACAGAATTACAAGTCATTCATTCACTGGATTTCCAAATCCTTGTTACACAGGCTTATAACTAAAGAAAGTTGGGATTAAAGACCATTCTAGATCCAGTGAGGAGTAAGCACACTGTAATTTGGAAACCATTTACAAAGATTAAAATAGAACAACACATCTCTTTCTGAGTACAAATACATGTATCACCCCAAAACTTATTTCATAGAAGTATAAAGAAAAAATGTTGGAGGTACATGAATTAATTTAAGACACTAATTTATACTTCCTTAAAGTAGAATAATTTCTTAATGTCTCAATTTATATACCTCATATCTATGAATTAGACACCTTGAAATTTAGTTCTTAATTTATGACACTAATGCTTATAATGGAAAAAAAGAAAGATTTCATATCAATAGACTCTGATTCCACCTTTTAAAACAGGGAAAAAAAGGGACCAGGAAGATGGCTTAGTGTAATAAGCACTTCCCTGGCAAGCACAAGGGCCTGAGTTCAATCCCTGGTTCCGCAAAAAAAAAAAAAAAAAAAAAAACACAGAAAAAAAAGGTCTATCTGAATGAAAATAGAAGAACAATAAAGCTAAATATCAGGGTAAAAGTAAAGTAGAAAACATGAAAATATTTAAAAAGTCAGTAAAAGTAAAATACTGTTTCTTGGAAAGGATCATTAACATTTGTAAACTCAAGTCACACTGATAAGAAAAAAAAAAAGAAAAAGAAAAGACACAGGTAAACAATCTCAGGAATGAGACTGACAAATCATTACAGATTCTACATATATCAAAATAATGAAGTAATGTTATGAACAGCTTCCTGCTAATTAGTTATAGAACTTCAAAGGGACAAATTACTTGAAAAAACAAACAGCAAAAACTCCAGAAAAACAAACAACCTGAATACACTATTAAAGAAATTCAAGTTTTAGTTAAAAACCTTTCCACAAAGGAAACCACACTTCAGTAGTTTCATTGGGAAATTCTACCAAACATTTAAGAAAGAAATAAGAAACGCTGCACATAAACCCTTGCAGAAAATTAACGTGAGGATACTTTCTAACTCTGTGTGATGCCATACCAAGACAGATGACACATTGAAAGTCATAAACTGATATTCATCAAGAATACAAATGTAAGAATTATTAATAAGCACTAACCAGTCAAATCTAACAATATATTAAAAATACATAATGACCAAACAATACTTATTTCAGGAATGTAAGATAATTTCACATTTAAAACTTAGTCTTTGAAATTCAAAGTATAGAAAGACATATACAGACACACACACACACACACACACACAGGATTGGGGAGTACATGAGAGAAAAAAGAAAGACAAGCAAAAAAGAAAGAGAGAGAGAGAAAGAAAGGAAGGTAGGAAGGAAGGAAGGAAGGAAGGAAGGAAGGAAGGAAGGAAGGAAGGAAGGAAGGAAGGAAGGAAATAAGGAAGGGAGAGAGAGAGAAAGAAAGAAGAAAGAAAGGTTGGAGAAATGGTTAGGGAAAGGGAGATACACTAACTATTGTTGCAATAGATTTCAAAAATGTAACACAATATCCTGACTTATTAGAAAAGTTCATGAAAGTAGGGATAAACAGGGCTGGGGAGTGGCCTAAGTTCAATCTCCAGTTTCGCCAAAAAAACAAATAAAAATAAAAATAAAAAAGTAAAGTAGGGATAAACAGAATATCTGCACCTTGATAGAGGGCATCTCTAAGGAACCCAGAGCTAATGTTATCCTGAAGTGAAACACCTGATGATACCCCTCCAGATGAGTCTGGTGGGAGTGTCTGCTCTCACCTCTGCCATCCAGTGCTACAGTAGACGAGCTGGCCAGTGCAACAAGGCAGGAAGAAGAAATAACATGCACGCAAATTGCAAAGGAAAAACTGAGTATACAGATGTAAACTGATCAGACAGACCACATGTAAAAGTAGAACTCCTGATAGCCTCCAGCAACTAGCCCAGGAAAACAACTTCTTGTCTGCGGTTACCAGCCCTAAAAGGCAAACTGCTATTTTAGGCAAAAAATCCAAATAACCCTTGTACCAATCCATCCAATCAGCCAGAGCATGATTAATTACTGAAAGCTTCCCTAATTGTCCTCATTTTCAATTTAGGACTGCTGGACAAAGCCAAACACCCACCCTGAATCCTTCACGTAGGCTGGCCCACTTCTACTAGTCACCTACAACTTCCCGTGCTGGCAGCCTGCAGGCAGAGCATGCGTTAGTCTTTCCTGTTGCTCTCATACAGGGCTTTGTCACTCTTTCCACCTGTCTTTGATTCTCATCCAAAGTAAGTGATAATGGATGATCTCCTTGACTTATCCAGCAAGCTCTGCATAATAAACAAGCCTTACTTATCCTCATTTGAGTAGTCTTCATTTACTTCCCTCCAAAAATAGGAAATATTACTGTTACTATTCACAAACTCTATGGCTGTAATAGTAGAAAGTATATGAATCTATGGTAAAAACTTCTAAATCTCAATGGTTGGCTAGTGATATTTCAGGATACAATTTAACAATAAGCTACCACCTGAAATGAAACACTTGCAAAACACATATATAATGAAGCATCTGTATGCAAATGTTTGACAATCAACTGCACAACAATCAGAAACTGATTTTTAAATCCATTTCTAATCACAACAGAGTGAAATACGTAGGGATAACCCTGACAATATGAATCAATAGATTCAAATCTCCAAATGTGAAACATTGCTATGGGAAGCTCAAGAAGTGTTAAGTACATGGTAACGCACGCCACATTCACAGAGTACAAAACTCCACGCTGTTCAAATGTCAGTTCCCTTAGAAATTCAGTGCGATTACATTCAAAATCTGTTCTTTTTTTTTTGTAGAAATTGACAACCTGAATCTAAAATGCATACAAAGGCACAGAGAACTTCGAAAGCTATAACAACTCTGAAAACAAAGAAGTGGGTGACAGACCTTACACTACTACCTACTTCAAGACTATACAATAATCAAGAGAGTGTCTTCTCAGCATCAGAGGAGACAAACATGAGTAAAACAGATAGTGGTCAGAATTAGCTCATACATCTGAGCTTGGCTGACTTTTGAGAAGAGCAAAGGCGATTCATCAGAGGAAGGGCAGGCTTTTCAATAAAAGGTGATGAAACCTTTGGAGATGCACATGCAGACACATAGCTTTGATCCATACCTAGTACCACTTACAAAAGTTATTCCAAATGAATCAGAGTTAAGCCTAACTCTGAAATCTAAAATTATAAAAATTCTTGGAAAAGAATTAAGAGTAAATTGCCAAAAAACATTAATTAGGCAAAGATTTTATAGCTATAACGCAAAATGAACAATTCAATTAGAATAAATGGGCTATTTTCAGAAAATTAAAATTAAGAATATCTGCTCTCCAAAAGATATGATAAAAAGAATTTAACAATAAGCTGCCACCTAAAAGGAAATATTTGCAAAGCACATGTGTGATAAAGCATCTGTATGCAAATAAACAAAGAATCATCCAAATTACAATAATAAGAAAACAATCTGGTCAGGCATGGTGGTGCATGCCTGTAATCCCAGCACTTGGAAGGCTGAGGCAGGAAGATCACCATGAGTTTGAGGCCAACCTGGGCCTCACAGTAAGTTCATGGCCAGCCTGAATTACAGCCTGGCTCAAAAAGTAATCTGATTTTTTAGTGTATAATCAACACATTCAATAGCTCCAAATCTCTAAATGTCAACCACATGGAAAGAATCTCAGCATCATTTTTTATGAGCAAAATGCTCATTAAAATCAGAGTGACATATCACAACATAACTATTAAAATGCTAACTTCACAATGACCAAAGTAATGCTATAAGCTTTCAGATTAATTGAAACTTTCATATGTTCCTGGTGGAAATGTAAAATGGTATCAAAACTTTGAGAAATCATCTTTCTACTTACTACAAGTTAAACATATACTTATTAAATTAATTTGCTAGTGCTTCCACAGGAAATGCCCAAGATGGAGCATTGAAACACCAGAAATGTGTTCCCTCACAATTGTGCAGGCTAGAAATCTGAGTTTAAGGTGTTGGTTGCACATGTCTTTTATGGCCTTGTCCAAGGAGGGCATATGGTGCTTTCTCTCTGCTTATCTCATGGCCTCTCTCTTATACCCATTCTCTCGTATAAGAATACCAGTGACACTGAGTTACACCCTACCCCAAGAGCCTTTTTACATAATTGCTTCTTTACAGGCCCTGTCTTCAAATAGTCACATTCTGAGTGACTGGGACGCATGAATTTGGGTAAGGACATAGTGTGATGTACAACATGCACCATTTAATCCAAGCATTGCACTGCTGGGTATCTACCCAACAGAAATGGACCTCATGTCATGCAAAGACTTGTACATGCAATTCACAGTAATTTCGTCTGTCAAAGACAAACTAGAAATGACAAATGTTCATAAACAGTTGAATGAGCAAATAAATGGAAATATAACCCATGAAATAGAATATTTTCTAGTCTTTTTAAAGACTGACCTATTGATTCACATGCCAATATTGGCACAGTTTGTATCTCTCATGTTCCCCAACAGGCACCCATGTACAAGGCTTTGATCCCAAGAGGTGCTACTGTGAGGTACAAGAGACTTCAGGAGCTGGAGCCTATGGGGAGGTCCTTAGGTGACTGGAGAAGTACCCTGGAAGAGGACAGCAGAACCCTGGCCCCTTCCTCTTCTTCTGCTTCTTTGCCATGAAATTAATTTTGTTCCAAAGTAGCTCCCACCATAAACTTCTCTGACCCAGGTCCAAAGCCAAAGAGACCACTTAGTCATGGCCTGGACTCCAAATTGGTGAACCAAAATAATCCTTTCTCTTTCTAAGTTAATTATCTCAAGTATTTCATTATTGTGGCTTTTTGTCGAATTTAGTTGGTAGGAGGTATGCAGGCAGAATCAGCTTCATGGGTGTGTGCCCTAAATTAATGTGTAGAAAAGGTAGGCACCCTAAGGTTAACAAATTGAGAGATGATTGTCATTGAAAAGATCCTTCAGGAGTCCCAAGAGGAGGGGCATGTGACATCATGGTAGAAGGACAGGTGTTACTTTTCAGGTTACATGTGAAAGTAACCTGGGCTGGCCACAAGGCAGACAGAGAGGGGAAAACTG
This sequence comes from Octodon degus, assembly GCF_000260255.1. Classification (NCBI taxonomy): domain Eukaryota; kingdom Metazoa; phylum Chordata; class Mammalia; order Rodentia; family Octodontidae; genus Octodon; species Octodon degus. Next base: position 6,441,741 of record NW_004524627.1, on the reverse strand, counting down.
TGGATGAGGACCTTCATCAGAATTTCCCCAGGAAGCTGGTCAGAGGGGGAGGCTTTAAGGCTGCTAGTTGGAAACCTTTCAGCAGGCATAGGAACTGTACCCAGGTGTATGGTACTGGTCCTAGAGATGAGTGGACAGGGAATCAGAATGTGAGGCTCTTAAAAGGAAGATGATTGATGATGTAAGCTCTGAGTGGACTGATTTGTCTTTGGAAAAAAATGATTGACGTGGAGGAAGTAGGCAAAAAGGCAAGAGCCAAAGCAAAATGACAATGAGGACATGGTGTGTCTAGTACATGCATCTACTAGGTTAGAACAACCTGAGTGGGCACTTAGCAGAGCTCTCAGAAGGACCTTGCACTTGGCTCTCTACTCTGCTGATTATTGGAATAATTAAGAATTTTTGACAAGGTCACAAACCCCATGTAGTCCATCTTGCCCTGGAAAGCATCAAGAGGGAGGGTTAGGGCCTTCATTCCCTGCAGCCCACAGCTTCCCACCACCCAGCTCTTTCACAGTCACTGCCCCTGCTGAAGCTGTCTGGGGAATTCCAAAGGAAGAAAGGTTAACTACCTATCCAAACAAGGATGTAGTAAGAAACACAATCACAGAAAGCATGCAGAGTGAAACCTTGCAGAGTGGATAACCTGCATGTGGATGTCATCCACATCTAGAACCTGAGGCTCAGAGCAGTGGAGCAACCCACCCAGCCACTTCATGGCTGTGGCTGAGTTAGGATATATGCTTACCTCTGCCCTCACCCCTTTTCATATTTGCAAGGCAAGCACTTGAGTGCTGGGGTAGTCTAGATTCTTTCCTGCTTAATATGGAGCTCAGAGACACCAGGAAAAGAATCATCTGATAAAACACTTAGCAACTACAGACTGAGAAGAAAACCCCTTCCACTGTTTAGAGTGGAACACAGTATAGGGTGTCCCATCCATCTTGTCTTAACCTGAGCAGTCTACATGTGATTCTACTGAAGCAATAGGAAGCCAGCCTTTTGTCCTGTTGTCCACTCACAAGTACACTGACCACTAGGCCAAGAGTGTGGGAAGTCAGGTTTCCCCTGTAGCTGGAGCACAACACCTCCAAGCCACAACTGCCCTGTGACCCAACCAAGTCCACAGCGAAAACCCCCATTCTCATCAAAGAGAGAGTTCAGGCTGGGCCCAGCTCAAGGATGGAGTCTAGATGGGTCCTGGGATACAAAATAACCTCGCATTAAGTTTGTGTTACTTTACCTATATTGAAAGTCCTCTGTTTCACTTTGACTTTCCTATATTTCTGTACTCAAGCCACCTATTGTGAGCATAGGTTATAGTGAGTCATGTAAAACTGCTATTTTTGTAAGTAAAAAAAATGGTCAAATACTGGAACTTTTATATGGTTCAACTTTGTATTTCTTCTATAGTAAGAAAAATAAATCTTGATTTTTTTTTATAAAAAGACAGGCTGTGATCTGCACACATTTTCCTTTTCCTGACTCAGCCACTCTCTCTCAGTTTCAATAATTCTAAAACAATCTAAGGATTAAGAAGCGATGCCATTAGAAAAAAGATATCCTTCAATAGGTGAGTTGTGTAAGCTGTAGGGAAATGGAACATTATTCAGCAAAAATAGAAACGAGCTATGCAGCCGTGGAAAGGCAAGAGAAAGCTTGGGTGCACATTCCTAAGTGGAAGGACCAAAGGCTGCAGACTGTATGATCCACATCCAGCGTTCTGGAAAACATGAAATCATGCAGTTGCTAAAAAGACATTTGAGTTACCAGGGGTAAGGACAGAGGGAGGAAGGGTTGAATAAATGGCATATCTAGGATTTTTATGGTGATGAAAGTACTTTGTACAGTACTGTAATGGCAGATACACAGTACACATTTGCCAAAACCCATGAGAAGCATAACACAGTAATCCCCGGTGTTAGCTGTCACCTTTAGGTGAGACTGATGTGTCCTAGTAGGCACATTGATTACAGCAAAGGTACCAACAATAAATATGCAAGATGTTAGTAACATGGAGAAGAAATTTCTGTAGGAGGGGATATTTGGAAACTCTGTGTATATCACACTCAATATTTTTGAAAACTAGAAAATTTTAACAATGAAATCTCTTAATTTAAAAAAAAAAAAAAAAAAAAAAAAAAAAAAAAAAAAAAAAAAAAAAAAAAAAACAGAAAGCGAGACAACACTAAACCCAGCTTCCCTCTCGTTGTCAGCTAGGGGGATAGACGACAGGTGAGACCCAGCAGGGAAAGCACAGACCAGGCCAAAATGCGGCCCACAGCGGGGCCCTCCAGGAGTACAACCCCCATCCCAGACACACACTCCACCACCTCTCCAACTGACCTGACATTAACCTTTCTTCCTAATAGCATCTCTTAACAACATCCTTGAAATCCTTCTGTGAATCTGCTGCTTCCTTTTAAGCATTACACATTTTCCACCAAGGTGTGAGGGTATTTTTAAAGCTCCAGTAGAGTTTCATCTTATCTCCATGCCATGCCCAAAAGTCCAAGCTGCGTAAACATTTCCAAATAAAATGAGTACTTGTGACAAGCAATGTCCCCAGCATTTGAAAACCTACTAGTCTGAGAGGATTGGGGCCACTCATTTCTATGTATGTCACTTTCTTAGCTTAGATGTTTCTCAAGGTTGAGAGGTCCCATGAGATGTGACATCTCTAATTACAATCTGGCTGGATTCTTCTTGTCACCATCTTAAGGAAGAGTATGACAGATTTGCTCTCATGTTGCTATTGGGTAAAGGCACCTACTTTTGTGTTTTCTGCCCCAGATCTGAACACCACTGAAGACAGGACAACTGTGAGCTTCCATTTGTGGCAGGCAACATGTGTCAATTCTTCTCCTTTCTCTTGCATTTTCATTCAATTATGCAGCATGCCCTCTTTCACTAAACAGAAGTTCCCTTGGAATTAGTAATCTGCCAGTTGACTTAAAAGAGATCAAAAGGCTTTACAGAAACATCATTGGAAATGTTTGGACTAACACATAAACATTATTTAATAAAACCCATTGATCCACTAGTATTGGCATGTAACAGGGTACTGTAACAGGGCCATAAGCCTCATGGACTCCATCCATGGGCAAGGATTAAATCAAGAGAAGACTGCCCTCATCTACATGGGTGCAAAAGAGCCAAAGAGACTGCACAGGCACTTGCAGCAATAGGTTCTGTGCTGACTCTGAAATGTATGTATTCACTCTAGAACAACACACTGATACTTAGCAATAGGCAGTACCATATGCCTCCATGCTGAATATAGACAGGAGGATGGGGCACGTGGTGAGGAAACACACCTGGCATAGCACTTCATGAAGGGTTTTTCTGTTTAGAATTTCATCTACAAGTGGTAGATAGCCGTTCCCAGAGGAATATGCTTAAACTTATGGACTGGGAGAAAAACAGCTAAAGAAGTAGGGAGTGCTTTTGGGAGCAAGAAAAAATATGCTGTTTGCAAGATTTAGCTATTACAAATCATGCTGCTACAAACATGGATATGCATATAGCCCCAAAATGTAATGATTTTTATTTTTTTTGGAAGATACTGAGTGTTAGCTCAGGTGCAATTTCTACTTTTAGTTGTTCAAGGACTCTGCACACTGATTCCCAGAGTGGTTAGACTACTCTACCTTCTCACTAATATTGCAGAGTCCCACATTTTTTTTTCTGTATTTTAAGGAAAGGTCTACAGGGTATTCAGGGTCTCCCTACTAGACTGGACTCAGACTCATAGTGATTCTTCTGTTTACAGCTTCCCAAGTGCTGGGATTACAGGCATGAGCCACCACGTCCAGTCTCAATTGCCAGCTTAGCACACCCCAGGGGCGAGGCCAGCATGGCAGGCCCAGCATTTTATTATATTCAATTTTCTTCTTCTTTATTCAATAGTGGTCATGTTTTCTAAAACTAGATAGAGCCTCAGTGTTGTCTTTATTTGCATTTCTCTAATAGTCAGTGATATTGAACATTTTATGTTTCTTGGTCATTTGTACTTTTCATTCTGAGAAGTGACTTATTAACTTCAGTTGCTTACTTTTTGATACAGTCTTTAATTTTGCAGGTGTCTAATTTTTTGGTATGTTCTTGATGCTGTTTTTTTCTCTGAAGAACAGCTGGTAAATTTCTTTCTCATCTTGTAGGTTGTCTCTACACTCTGCTAGTGATTTCCTTTGCAGTGCAGAAGCTCAAAAAAGTCTGCCTACAACTATGTTTCATTTCTACTAACAGTTTATCTTAGTTGCTGAAAAAAAGTTTGTGTTATTGTCTGCTTCTTTTTGGAAGAAAAAAGATGTATTTCTTGCACTGAGTAACTATTTTGAATATAATGATGCAGAGTGTAATAGCCATTGTGATTCACTTATTATTTGGTAAGGAAAACTTGTTTTATTTACTTATTTTTTGTAAAATATAAAGAAACTGTGACATGGCTCAGGTCTTGATTTATCAATGCTGTCACTCCTCCTTCCCAGGAAACTTTCCTCCCTTCATCTCAGTTTTCCTTCCTCTGGGGCACTATCTTATCAGGGTACTCTGAATCCCAGCAGCTGGCTGTCCAGCTGAGGTGTGTGACTGTGTGATCACAGCTCTACTTGTGTGAAGAAAGTGACCTACAGTTCAGGTGGTACATGCGCGGTGGCAGACAGCACCTCATCCTCCTGACAGCAGGGCAGAAGTAGTCAGCACTGATGCCCATGTAGGGGATGGCAGCTCTCAATGAGTTCATTTTATCCCAGGGGATGGAAGCTCTCGGTATGTTTATTTTATCCTGGCCAAAATAGCTGCAGTTCAGCCTCTAACATATTTTAGAGACAGAAGACACCTGGACTGCCTCATGTCTTTCCCACCCTTGTAAAGGTAGGAAAGAGGGTAAACAAAATTAATTGCAAAAAGTGTGTTACACCCTATGTCACTATAAATTCGCATGACCGGCACTGACCCACCAGAGTAACAGCTCATTGTAGTGGCCCTAGAAACCAAAAAGGTATTTAAGCTAAGACAAAGAAAGAATGCTGACTTTTCCTGACTTGCTAGGGGTCCGGGGCTAGCCCAACCAGGTTCGACTCTGTTTCCCACCTTTGCCTCTGTGGAACTGTCTTGCACTGCTTCACTCAGAAGAGGGCTACAAGCCAGGCCAAAATGCTCTGCCTCAGCTTACAGACCACGACTTAGCACAGAAGTCTTCTCCATGTGTCTGCTTCCTCATCTGTGCATCAGAACTCGTCAGTACACTTTCTCCAAGTTTTCTTTAGTAGTCACGGTCACAACTCCCCAGGACCTTGTCTCATCACACCCCTACTCTGAACTTAGCCTTTCCCTTGAAAAGCCTGACCTCCTGGGGAGTGGTGACCGTGACTACTAAAGAAAACTTGGAGAAAGTGTACTGACGAGTTCTGATGCACAGATGGGGAAGCAGACACATGGGACAGACCTCTCCAGGCAGGTATGGTCCGGCCAATGGCTTCAAATCTATAGTTCCCTCCAACCAAGAGGACCTGTGTGACTGATTCCTGAAGATAAAAAATGTAAACTATGCTGGGTCAGCTCATGTGGCCCTTAAGGGCAGGCAGTGAGGTCTGCAAAGTAACCTGAAGAAATGCCGTGATCACCAGACTGCAGGACTGCTTCTTAGTGCAATTTCTGGGCAACATAGTTAAGTGTAGAATTTACAGTTACAGAAATTCAATTCAGAGCCTATGCTGTCCCTGGACAGAGAAGAAAATTTAGTGTCACACCTGCTTTCTCTCTGGGGGCTTTTTTTTATGTCTTGCCTGGCTACACTGATACATCAATTGGGAACCTGTCCTCATCAGTGGAGTAGAGTATTGATTTTAAGCTCTGAGACTCTGGGACTTGAGATATAATCTCTCTCACCATATTTATTTCATAAATCTACCACATTCATATTACATTTAAAAACTTCTCTATGCTTCATAATAAACATTTTTGGTTCTGCAAACTGCAAGCTGATGGGATTCGTGGGAATCTAAGGTGGAGTTTTACATTTCTTTCATAATCCCAAGTGCCACAGGGCTCACCAAGACTCTGCCTGGACAGATTTTGATTGCTTCTAGTCACAAAATGAACTTAAAAAGCAAAAGAAGTGCTTAAAATATATAAGCATAGCTTTTGAGTTTTCCACATTTTCTTTTTTTTTTACTCCCTTTCTTTTTATTCTGAGTCTTAAATAGCATCTTTGATATGTGAGCTACTGGGGACAATTTCACTATGATATTCTCTGCCCCTGAGCCACCACCACACTCACCCCTCTGTCTAGCCATCACCATTGGAGCTGTAATAAGGAAATCAGGTGCTTTCTCTCTGCATGTGACCTGCCTTGAGAGCCTGGATGGCCACAGATAGCATACAGGTCAGTGGAACGTGCATCTAGCAGGAGAATGTGGGATGCCTCTCAGAAGAGTCACAGGACAGCAGGGCTGCCCACCCTGTCCAAACACCACACTGTGTCCAAGTCATGCCCCTTTCACTGGTCACTACCCTTTTCTTCCTACTGACAAGATCTACTCAGATCAGGACTAATTGCAACCGAGTTCGTGGACATTCCATCTCAGGGTATTCATCTGTGCTGCTCACCCAGGAGCCTGCAAGCCCTCGTGGAGGCGAAACTGTAAGAGCTTGAGTCAGCAGCTCACAGAGCGGTTGTCCACTCCGCAGGACTCTGGAATTCCACCCAGCTTTTTATCACTGTCTCCATGATATTAACAAAGAAAAAAAAAAACTTTCAAAGCCACAAACCTAGTTCTGCCTTTAAGTGCAATAATGACAAGGGCATCTCCTTCCCTCCCCTGGTGTTCACCCAGCTGGAGCAGAGATGGGCCAGATGAGGGTTCCTGCTTTTGCAAGCCGGAGGCACTTTTCACAGTATCCCCTTTTGATTTTTCATCACATCCAATCTGGAATTATTTCTGGCTTCAGGTAAAGGTCTCTTTGTTTTCTCCCTTCTTTAGGATGTCAGGGAAACTGTACACAGTCCTAGTTGAGCTCAGAGAACTGACCAGGCAGAACTCATGTCAGTACAGAGCCCTCCCTGCAATGCCAGAGTTAGCTCATTAGCCTGGTTGCACCTCCGGGGACCCCAAGCTGTGGCCTGGCTGGCTTCCTAGGTCCCCTCTTTACCCTGAGCTCAGCTTAGCTGGGCCTCAGGCCGCTTCCAGGCACCCTGTCTTCTGAGATTTTGTGTTACACCTGCAGTTTCCTATCCAGCTATTGAACAGCTGAAACCTCACTTGCTCTTTCCTGGTGAACGCAGCCTATGTACCACATGCCACACTCTGCTGCTGCCCCACCAGCCCTAGGCCTGGCAAGGAAGCCTGTGGCTCTGACTCCAACTCTGGCCACACTGGTTTGCATTACAACAGCTGTGCACACATCAACTCATTCCCGAGAAGCCCAAATGGGGTGGCCCAGGAGGTACGGTCTACTTCTGAGTTTAGCAGAATGTGCCTGAACTCAACAGTTGTCACCTATCCTTTATCTTCAGACACACAAGGTGAAGGGGTGAGTGACAGGATCAAAGAGTGGTGTTTGGAGAATTTTCCACCTAAGAAAGTTTAGGTATTATAGCTAGGCAATTATATGATTTCTCTGAACTTTAATATTCTCAAGAGCAGAAGTGCAAAATCATAGTATCTACCACTTGAGGGATCTTCAAAAGATGAAATGAAGATGGGGCCTGAGGTTCCATTCCTGGCATGCGCACACACACACACACACCATGAAAAGAGTACATTAAGATTGGCACTATGCTAGTTCTCAACAAGAGGATCTACTATCACAGAGGAAACCTTGGGTACAAAAGTACCCAGCCAGGGGTACTGAACCATCACCCACCCCTCACCTGCAGCGTTCTCGGTGGCTTAGACCTGGCTTATTGGTCCCTACACTAAAATATGTGGGAGTTCAAATTCAGTCCAAGCCCTCCAAAGATGAAGTTAGGAAGCCAAAGTGCTAGGTGCTGGCAGGTCACTTAGAGACACAGCCCTGGTCATAGTGGCAAGAGCTCTCCATGTCTGCACTGTTCCTTCAGCCTTGCCTCTCTGAGGCAGCTCAATCCAGCTGGATGGAGAGCTGCACTTCTGGCTGAGGGGAGAGGCTCTCTAGCACTTCCTTTCAGCCTCCTGGTGGTCTGTGACAGTCTTCCAAGAACTTGAAATGTGACCCTGCGCCAGCCAGCACAAATATGCTCAGAGGCTTAATATGCAAGATAATGCCACTTTCACAACCTGAATCATGCTTTCTATGTCTAAAGATCATTTGCTACCTAAATATAATATTCACCCATCTTGCCTTCCAATGTTCGTTTTTGCTAGCCCCCAGCAAAGATTTCTTAAGCCTCCACCATGTACAGTGGAATTTTTTTCTTGCCATCTTCATGGTTCTGTTCCAAGATCCTAATACTGAACCAGGCTGTTAATGTGTGACAGCCCTCAGTGGCCAGGACAGCTTATTTATCAAGCCTGGCTTGCTGTATGAAAAAAGGTGTTGATAAAACTAGGGAAAAAGAACACTTAGAGCCCAATAAATATCCCTACTACCCAACTGATTCCATCTTGCAAAGCTGGCTTGAGCTTCCACATGCTGCATAAATCTGCCCCATTTTAGAAACACAGAGGTCCCTACCCAGGCGCCTGATAGTCCCAATCACTTCCCACGCCTGGTGGCTCTGGGAGAGGAAACTTCATTGACAAAGTAGATAATTCTTACTAGCTTGCCTAGAGCAGTGCTCAGCTGAGATCAATTTTCCCTTACCTTACCTGCTGCTGCTGCTGCTGCTGCTGCTATTTCTCAGCATTACTTCCTAAGGCTTCAGCCTGGGCCAACACGGTGTTTTATCAGTGAGTAAAATAATGGCTAAACGTTGTTACCTGTGTGCTACGCAGGTAGGGGGATTTTCACGGCAGCATCCTCTGTGGACAGTGAACGGGTTGGGCGCATTCCCAGATCATCTTATGTTTTGCTTTTAGTCTAGGGAGTGTTAGTGCCCAAACTGTAGCTGAAAACTCATTTATGAGTCCTCAAGTGCCAACACAGATATTAAATCTGAATATTGAAGTTTTAGCTTAGAAAAAGAGAAAACATACATAAACGTCTTTTGTGTTAAAAGAACATCTAGATTCACCACTACTATTTCTAGTGGTGAATAGTACCACTAGAGTAGTAGTAGGTCTGTCTATTTCTATCTAGGCTAGGTCTGTCTATTTCTATCTGTGGATGGATGGATGGATGGATGGATGGATGAGTGGTACATTTAAAAATAAATGATGTTTAGATATAAAAATACATGTTTCAGATCTCTATTTTTTATTCTTCTCTCTCCTTCTCTGTCCTCAACTGTCTCTCTAACATGGAAATAGAGAAAGTGAAATCACGGGAAACAGAATCAGACTAGAAGAGAAACAAAGCATTTTGTTTTAATCCATGTTTACAGATTTGTCCCCTTTTGTCCACAAAACTTTCTGCAGAGAGCTCTTGGAGCTATCCGAATGATTTGGAATTCAAATGCACAAAAGAAAGAAGCTATTCAAAGATTTAAAAAACTATTGAGAGGTTTAAGGAGAAAGAATAACAAAGGGCAAAAGCTCAGATCTACTCAAAGTCAGGAAGAATACCAAAGGAAATGAATTTTAAATTTTTCATTGTTTTACTAACAGTTCCAACAGAAAACCTTTTTTTTCAAAGTAGTAAAAGAAGCAGTGTTTTCCATTTCATATGTGCTTATGTAGACATGAAATGATGGCAGGAAGGTACAAGGGATCAGGAAGAGGAACTTGGGCTGCTGTGTCTAGCACTGCAAGGTACTCACACTATGGTGAGACACAAGCATCTTTCCTGCCAGTGGACGTGAACTGGGGTACAGATGTAGACAGCGTAGTTTAGAGTATCCACTTTTAAAAGGTAGAAAATGACTACATCTAACAATCTACATGTGAGAGAGAATGAGGATGTGAAACCTTTAAAAAGAATTCAAAACTTGGTGCCATTTTGGGATATTTCACTGAATTCATGCTCCTACAGTATTTAAATGACAATGCAATGTCCTCCCCTGACAAAACTAATCAAAAAGTGGGACAGAAATGAACAACCATTTGGTATCTGTATATGCACAATAGTTAGGATAAATATACAGCTCCATTCTCAATTCAATGAACAGAGAGGTCTGTTCTAATAGTGTTTGAGACAGGATATCATGTCTGCATCTTGTGCAATGAATAACCACTAAGACAACAATATGCAATATATTAATTATTGAAAATGTGCTAGTAATAGGTTGTGGAACTGTCTCATTGCTATTTGTTTCTCAATAAAATTATTTTTTAAAAAATAAAAATTAAAAGAATTTCACATAGGGCTACTAAATACTTTTTTATGGGAGTTTTATACTTCATAATATTTTCAGGAAGATATGTATTAACCTGAAATGGCACCGATAGTTTTATAGCCCACCACCTACTGCATTCCAGTGTAAAGGAATCAGCAGCAGAAAGTTCCCACCAAACACAGGAAGATGGTATCTTTTCCTACCTCCTTTCAAATTCATTTGTTTCATTGGTTGACTCAACAAAGTGCTAATAGGTGTCTCCTTTTAGGGAATGTTGGGCTCAGAAGAGTGACTACTACCAATGTTTTTGTTAAAACAATGAACGCTTATCATTAGAAAGTCATTAATTCTTAAAAGAAATAAAATTGACATGCATGGTCAAAAAACAAAACTTGGTGCAATAAGGGCAACAAACCGAAAACAGTTGCATTACCCCAAACACAGCAATAATCACTCTGTGCCCAAGCCTTTAAAAGACACATCAGGGAAGATATACAGCTGTCAGATTAACATATGATAAGGCGTCCCACATTAACAACAGCAACAGGGTTTGGATGTGGCTCTCAAAGTTAACTCCCATACAACACTATTGAGAACGTGGGCTTTGCAGTGGGTCATGATTAGGTCATGTATGGGTTAATCTTGTGACCACAGGAGTTGTTTGCTGTCTCCAGAATGTGTTTGTTATAAAGTCAAGTTGATTGTCTCTTGCTCTCTCTCACCATATGATACAATTTACGATGCTATTACAAAGGAAAAAGTCCTTTCCAACACACAACCACTTCATCTTACACTTCTCAGCCTCTACGATGGGAAAAATGAATCTCTGTTCTTCATAAATTACCCTGTCATTGGTATTCTGTTGTAGTAGTACAGAAGAGATAATGACATATGTCATTTGGGAAAATACAAAATGACAATGAGGTACCACTACATATAGATTAAAAAGGTCAAAGTCCAGAACACTAATAACACAGAAAGCTGGGAGTATGGGGAGAAACTGGATTTATCATTCGTCATTGGTGGGAGTGCCACATGGTGCAGCCACTTCTCAAGAAAGCTTGGTGTTTCTCATAAAGCTGCCAACACCCTTACCACACTATCCAGTGATTACATTCCTTGGTATTTCCCAAGAGAATTGAGAACATAGGCCCGAGCACAGGCTACACTTACATATGCACAGACGCTTCATTCAGTTACCAAGATACACAAGCATTCTTCAGCAGGTAAATGAATAGGCTGTGCTACCTCCAGAAAATGGAATTTTGACAAATTCTTCAAGGGTTTTTCAACTTTATAAGTACATGTTTGTAGTGCATAACGATTAAGTAGGTCACAAGCAATTGGTGTACGTACACAGCACATTTTAATTCTTCTATATCCTTCTGCCTTCTCTCCCTACCGTCCTTCCATCTCTTGGTCTCCTTCCCATTTGAAAACTGTCTATTTCCCTGTTTCCTATTATTTCTCTTTTATTTTGCTTTTTAGTTTATTTATACTTTGGTTTCTCATATAAGAGAAATCGTGATATTTGAGCTTCTATATCTCATTTCACTTAACATTGTCTCAAAGTGCATCTATTTTCCTACAAGTGACTCAAACATATTCTTTGTGGCAGAGTAGTTCCCAATGTGCATAAGAACCACATTGTTTTATCTTTTTTATTTTTTAATGAGAAAAAATAGTAAAAAAAATATGAACAAAACAGAATTTCACTAAATGAAATGATAGAAATTCAACAATGGTTATTACATTGCACATTGTTGTCTTCAAGTTGGTTGTTCAGATTACCAGCTAGAAGCATGCAAAATGGTCAAAAAAATTTTAAAGCAGGAAAAAGAAAACAAGCAGTAACTGTTCTTGCTATAGACAGCACATCTTTATCTGTCTGTTGATGTATATATAGCCTCCTTCCAAAACCTAGTTCTCATGAGTTCTGCTGCAGTAAACACAAGCATGTGGGTGCTATTGCTTGTGTCTAGACGTTCCCACTCCAAAGGTTCATGCCCTCAAAGATGGATCATTTCAGAGGTGGCAGGCTTGGGAGCATGTGATGCTGGGATCAAGGATGTGTTATTAAATTAGTGCCCTGGCTGGTTTGGCATAGTTTCAGGAGTAGATAATGAGAAGACCCACCTGGGTGTAAGTGTCACCTGCCTGAAGGATGGGTAGCCTAGAAAGAACATAAGGGACAGAAGTGGGTGACTGAGGTCCCTCACTGCTTGCTGCTTCACTGATTTGCTGCTTTCTGCCTACTGTTGACCATTTCTCCTCTGTGAAGCCCCTTTGCCATGCATGGGAGCTTACCAACTATGAGCTGAAATTTCTTCAAACTGTGAACTACATAAACCTTCCTTTAACTTTGAGCATCAGGTACTTTTTTTTTTTCTTGTGGAACTGGGGATTGAACTCAGGCCCTTGCGCTTGCCAAGGAAGCGCTTATTCCACTGAGCCATCTCCCCGGCCCCATCAGATACTTTTTAATCAGAAAAAAAAAAATAAAGTCATTAAAACAGCATGTATTGTGTCTTTAACTCTTCTGGGAAGATATCTAGAAGGGGAATAGCTTGGTTAAATGGAACTTCTATTTTTAGGTTTTTGAGAAATCTCTGCACTGATTTCCATAGCAGTTGTATCAGGTTACATTTTCACTAACAATGGAGAAGAATTCCCTTTTCCTGAAGCCTTACTAGCACTTGTTATTATTTGATTTCTTGATGATCCTCCTTCTTTCTGAAGTAAGGTAGAATCTCAATATTGGTTTAATTCACTTTTCTCAAGAGCCCAACAATGTTGTGCATTTCTATGAACTATGAACTTTGAGTGATAAAGACACACCAACATAGTTCTATTAATTTTAACAAACAGACCTCTCTGCTGGAGGATGTTGTTTACATGGGAGATTATGCATGGATGGAGCAGGAATTATGTACAACATTTCATTACCTTCCATTTGATTTTTCTATAAACTAAACTAATTCTTTAAAAGATAAAGTTCAAAAAGCAAGCAATATTAACATATCTGGGAAATTATCAATCAGTTATTAAATCAATTAACCTCATGATTGTTTTCATAGTCTATTCCATGGTGTTGGCTGACTAACTTTGAGTATAACAGGCACAAACACAACTTAAAATATTCAACCAACCATGTGTCACAGGGTTAACATTTAGAATATAGAAAGTACTTGAAAAACTTATCAATGACAGTAGCAAATGAAAAGTAATCTAATTAAAAACAGAACATCTGAACAGATATTTCTCAGAAGATGACAGCTGTATGAAAAAATATTCAGTATTATTAGACACCAAGGAAATGCTGCGCTGAGAAGGCAATTGAGACTGGGCATGGTGGTATGCGCCTGTAATCCCAGCTCTTGGGAGGCTGTAAACAGGAGAATTGCTATGAGTCTGATCTAGTAGTGAGATCCTGAACACCCTGTAGACCCTTCTCTAAAAAATACAAAAAAAAAGTAAATGTAACTCAAAACCACAAGGAGATATCTTTCCAGTCCACTGATAATGGTTACTACTACATAAATCCATAAACAAAAAACAAATATATGCTGGCAGGATACAGAAAAAATGAAATTGATTTATACTGTGGTTGGGAATGTAACATAGCACAATCATTACAAAGGACAGTGTGGAGGTCTCTCATAAAGCCAAAAATAGAACTACCATAGGATCCAGCTTTCTCATTACTAGATATGCACCAAAAAGAAATGAAAGCAGCAAACCAAAAGGACACGTGCACAGCCACGGTTATGGCAGCACTATTCACAGTTGTAGCTATGACATAGAATAAGCCTAGGTGTCGACTTACAGATGAATAGACAAAGAAAACTGGTTTCTGTTTTCAGGGAATACCATTCTATAATAAGGAAAACGTAGACCCTGTCCATTGAGGCAAAACACATGGAAATGGAGGGCATTATGTTTAGTGAAATAAACCAGATGCAAAAAGACTACATATTCCCCTATCATGTGTCCATATTTTCTCTCACATGTGCAAGATGAAAAAGTCCACCTGAGAGTGGGAAATAATAGTAATTGGTAGAGATTAGGAAGGTTATTTGTGGAGAGGTGGTAGAAAAAGAGAGGTTAGATTTGGTCAGTGTGCCATATAAGAAGTTGTGGAAATGTCACTGAAGCACATGAATATGTGCATTTAATGTTAATAAAAAAACTAATAATAATAAAACATAGTTCTAAAAGGCCAAAAAAGAGTGATTGAGTAGTAGGTTCAGATATAATATACACAGTTTAAGTCAGTATTTCTCAAATATAAGTAAAAGAAGAAATTCTCATGTGATTACAGATCAAAATTTTGAAGGATCTGATAGATGCTTCCCAAGAAGAAATAATTTTACATCAGTCTTCTGCTAAAAATTATCTTTTGATTTTTATCATAAAACAAGGAAACACCTCCTCTGGTAAAACACATGTGTTAAAAATTATCATCAGAAATCAAAAATTCAAAAGTTCACAAAAAAAAAAACGCATGGACTCATAGGGCTAGGGAGATAGCCCAGTGGCATAAGTGCCTGCCTGGCAAGTGTAATGTCCTGAGTTCAATCCCCAGTACCAAAAAAAAAAAAAAAAAAAAAAAAAAGACTCTTAAGATTATGTCCGTGTGCCCAAGTTTGAGGAATATAATGGCTTAGCGCTCCGCAGGTAGATGGCAGACATCACGAACAGGCTTTTGTTCATTCATTTCTGTCATTTTTAATTTGGGCATTAGAAATGGCATCATTTCTTGGTGACAAGGATATACAGGTCCTTATGACCACACACATGACAAATACCCAAAGATAGAAAGGCAAGACTGCTTGAAGTCTGAACTTGGGCAAACTAAATTGTCAGAGATGTTTGCCACAGTGGAATTTTGTTGTTTATGACATTATTATATTTTAAATACATTATATATACACAAAATTTGTCTGTAGAGGTGACGTGAGGTGTTCTTTACAGGAATTTCATACTTAATTAACAGAGAATCAACTTGTGTTTTCTTTCTAAGCATGTCATCTGGCCTCTCTGTGCTGGGTAGCACACACCTGTGCTTCTTTTAGGCTGTGCAACCGTCTCATTTGTACAGCTGTCATTTCTGTGACTGTCTTCACTCTCAACCAAGATGAATGTATGATGTCCATCTTTTCCATCTGAGAATCCCTGTTGTGTAGCAAAATGGAACCTATTATGCTACATTTACACTATATATATATATCACCAGGCTCTAAGTTGAGAAATAGCTGCAAGTTACCCACCTCTTAGGATACCATGCTCCTCGCTTGACCTAAATATGATCTCACTAATCACTGTGTCCTTCTGTACTTGGTAGTTAAAGTGCTAGCGCAGTAAACACCATTTTACATTCCTTTGCTCAGAAAGCATTTCATGAAAAATTCTAAATGCCAGAATCCCAGTGACAAAAGATTAACTTCAAAACTTTGTTTAATCCTCAGTAGGATCAGAATATTGATCAGTTCATAAATGCCATCACCAGTACTGCTTATCTCAGGCTTGCCAGGCTTCCAAAGATATTTGAGTCTTAAAGTACCAGAGCCAAAGAGTCCCTTTGGTATCTTTTTGGTGCCACTGGCTTATCAACCTTATACCTCTACAGTATTTCTTTTAAAAATGGTCTTGTCTTTCCACTAATAGGGTGTCAAAGGTAGGTGACTTGACTAATCCTTGTACAGTAACATAATCTTATTAAGATACCCTTTAAAGCAGAAAAACTTTATTATCATATGATTTATTATTAAATAGTTTTGGATGAGGTAAAAGTCAAACCATGTCTCTGGATTTGCATAATTATACAGATTGAAAAGTGGACAGGAACAAGCAGGGCCACTAGCAAAATAAAGAAGATGCTTTTAAAACACTTCCTTTCTTTTTCTTCTACTTTTTAAAAATGTATTTGGTTAAAGGTCTTACTACACAGCTCAGACTCCTAGTGACCCTCCTGTCTCAGCCTCCACAGTACTGGGATTACAGGCATGTGCCACCATGCCAGGTCTCAATGGCCTGCTCAGGCCCCTGGGGCTGATAGAATTTCTGTGCTTGCCTATGCAGGTGCTTAGCCTGCTGAGCTATCACACCAGCCTTTCTCCTTCTTTGAAGAAAATAAGACTTTTTTACATTGAAGGAGACTATTATGGGAACATCTAAAAGTAAAAGAATGTGAGAACATGTCTCAAAAAAAAAAAAAAAGTGGCAATGAATGCAGTTTAAGGGTGAAATGAAAGAAAGAGCATATTTTGAGTTTTTGTTAGAGGTATTTAAGAGGCAGATGAACCATGAATGTTAATGTCTTACCACTGGTCAGGAATGAGCCTTGACTTACTGACACACCACAGTCAGGGCTACCCTGCTCATCCTCAGAGGACCTGCACTGCGCTGCACGAAGGGTGCGTCTGCTGGCTGCACCTTGGAGCCAGGGAGCTGCTGGTGCAGCTGCGCACAGGGCATCTTCGGGGGAGGGGGGTAGGAGGGCAAAGAGCGACAGAGCAAGCAAACAAGAAAACATAGAAGTCTGAGAGAAAGTTCTTGAAAAGAAGCCAGAATAATACAGTTTCCAAAAAGATGCTTTTCCTGTGTGTCAGTTAAATCTTTCAAAACCTGCCATGTCATGAAGACTGCCCTAAATCAAGTCACAATAAGGAAAGAACAGACAGTAAAGCCATAAGCCTTGTCTTCAACATGATTACAATTTAATTGAAAAATAATGATTAAATGTTGAAAGAAGAAGACTAGAGGGGACTAAAGAGACCATTAAAAACTAAATTATACAACAATAAGTGTGTTTCTGGTTTACATATTTATTATATTACCTTTCTCTGGAATTTTAAAGTGAAAATTGCTCTAAAATTGAACAAAATGATAGATACCCCTATTTCAAAATAAGAGATGGGCATGGTGATGCATGCCTATAATCCCAGCCCTTGGGAGGTTGTAAACAGGCAGATAATTATGAGTTTGATCTAGTAGTGAGACCCTGAACACCATGTAGACCCTTCCCTAAAAAATACAAAAAAAAAAATAAGATTACTCAATACTATAAAAACATATTTTTCTAATTGATTCTTAAAATTAATACAATCTCATTTAAGCTTTTTACTGGATTTGGCAACTTATTTGAGAATCTATATGTATCAAAAATTATGTATTGCATAAGTAGCTAAGTCAACTCTTCAATAGAAGATGAAAGAAATGTCTCTTAAATATCAAGACATGATACCATGGTATAGTAATTAAACACAGAATGCACTAGCCTAAGTCAGGATGAGAAGGATCATGGAACAAGATAGATTTAGTTCAGACTTCCATGGAGAAAATTGTGACGTGGCAAAAATGACACCGCAAATGGGGTCCAAGAATAGGTTGTACGTGGTAGTAGGAAATATTGGTTTATTGTAATTACAGGGAAATTAGAATAGATTCTTACTATACACAACACAGAAAAGCAGGATGTAAAAAGACATGCAGCCGGGGAGATGGCTCAGTAGAATAAGCACTTGCCTGGCAAGCCCAAGTGCTTGAGTTCAATTCCCTGTTCCACCAAAATAAATAAATAAATAAATAAATAAATAAATAAACAAACAAACAAACCAGCAAACAGACATATTACAGATGTATGAAAAAAATTCATATGAATAAATGAAATATAATCAGTGCTTTTACAGCCTAATTACAGAAAAGACTTCTTAACCTATAAGGCAAATGGTTTATTAAATTTATCATATAAAAGTTATTAAGCCTAAAGTTGGGACAGGGTAGATGGCTCAACGGAATAAGTGCTTCCTTGGCAAGCTCAAGGGCCTGAGTTCAATACATAGTTCCCCCCCCCCCAAAAAAAAAGGCTTAAAGTTAACAAAGGGTACCATGAACAGATAAACAGAAAGATTACAGAATAGGAGAAGGCATTTACAAGGTCTAAATCCAATACAAAATATATGAGGGGGCTGGCCAAAAGCGCCTGGAAGCAGAGGCAGGGGCCAGTGTGTGATCCCTGGGCCAGCTGGGCCAGCCCCGCCCCTGGGGTGCGCAGAGACAGTGATTGAAACTGGGCGTGGTGGGGCCTACCTGTAATCCCAGCTTTTGGGAGGCTGTAAACAGGTGGATCACTACAAGTCCTATCATGTAGTGAGACCCTGAACACCCTGTAGACCTTTCCCTAAAATACAGAAAAAAAAAATGAGGAAATCAAAATGAAAAATACAAGAATATCAGTAGGAAGATTGGCAAAGGATATACACAAGGATAGCAAAAAAGCAGAAGAAAAATGGGCTAAAGTTATTATTTAAAATAATAAGATACTGAATATCAACAAGATTAGGAAAAAGTTAAAAATCTGAATGAAGCCAATTATTGGCCAAGATATAGAGATGTGAGAACTCGCATGTACCCCTAGAAGGAGAGCAGAGCAACACTAAACTACATTAAGTAGTAATACGCCCTATGGTAGAGATATTCCACTCTCAGCTGTATGTCCATCTCAGGCGAATTCCTGTGGCAGTTCTTTAGGGACTTTGTTAGAGATGTTTATCTCAGCATTGTTTGCATTAGTAGGACTTTGGGAGTAATCTGCATATCCATCTCTAAAAACATGAGAAAATTTAATTAACCTTCAGTGTATTAGTCAGCTGTCCTGTTACTCAGACAAACTACCCAACATCACAACATAGAGGAGGAAGGGCTGATTTTGGCTCACAGTTTTCAGCGAGTTCTGGCTAAGGTCAGCGGGCTCGAAGGCAGAAGCGGCATGGTGGAAGGGGCTGAGGAAGGAAGCTACTCAAATAACAGCAAGCAGGACACAGAGAGGCAAAAGGAAGTGATGGGGACAAGAACACACTCTTTCAAGGCACAGGCCCAGGGACCACATCCAGACAGGCCTGTTTCCCTAAACATGAGACATCTGGGTGACATTTCGGATCAAAAAGATAACAGTATGGAATGCTGCATAGCAATAACAAGCATGGGATCCAATGCACATGTTAGAGTGCAGATGTTCTTAGAGATGCACTGGTGATTGTAACAGCAAGCTAAGAATCAATTTCCTATCACAGGCCAATTATACACATGTGTGTACATTTTTTTATATACATGAAAGATATATATCTACACTCTTCATCATGATATCCTTCCAAAGAGTCCAAAGAGCAAACTATGACAATGGAGAAGAGTAACTTCAAAGTAGAGCAACCTAACAATCCTCACCTTAGCCTGGGGTTCAAGGTCAACATCAACACTAAGTATGTTAATAGCAGGACCCCTTGATATGTTGTGGTGAGAAGGCTCTGGGTCTCCACAGTCTTTCTTCTACCAACAAAAGACCTAGACCAAACAGGAGAAAAACACTAAAAAAAAATCACAATCACAAGTCATTCTACTGGGCTGGGGTGATATATCACTGGCATAAGTGCCTGCATAGAAAGCGCAATGACCCAAGTTTGATCCTGGGTACCACATGCCATGCCTTCCCCAGAGCCCCAGGCACACTGTGCCTTCCCCGACACCAGGCATGGTGGTGCATGCCTGGAATCCCAGTGCTTGGGAGGCTGAGACAGGAGAATCTCTGCAAGTCTGAAATGCATAGTGAGACCTTGTATCCAATTTTCAAAAGTCATTCTGCCAAACACCTAACTAGTGATCCACAAAATTTCCAAGGACCGAATGGCTGCATGAAATGAAATTTCCTGAATATGAACCTGGGACAGAAAAGGGATGTGAGAAAAAAACTAAGGAAATCTGAATAATAAAGTTTTAGACTTGACATTTCATGATGTATGATATATAATAACAATAGATCAAGATGCTCCATTAGCTGACAAATTTACCATAGTAACATAAGATCTTAGCAGAAGGAAAAACTAGGTCAATGGTATAGACACATTGCATACCTCATCTGGAACTTTTCTGTAAGTCTATTCTGAAAATTTTAAATTAAACTTTAGAAAATCCAAATCCATGTCCACCAAGCTATACATATTTTAATGTACAGGAACAAGTACAATGTATATCAGATCTAGTAAAATGGTCACCTATGGGCATGTAGGAAGGTGATGAAGGAGAGAGGGGATAGAAGAAAGAAGACTCTAGGGCCGGAGATAGCTCAGTGGTTTAAGCACCTGCCTGGCAAGTGCAAGGTGCAGAGTTTGATCCTGGTACAAAAAAAGGCTTTAATCTTATATTACAGAAGAAAAGAATAAAATCAGAAAGGGCTATGGGATTTAGTTAGCACTATACTCACAACACCAGCTTTCTGACCCTGTGTATTCCAAATGCACTTTTCTTAACCAGTCCCTGCTCTGAGGGTAAGCTAAGAAATCCATTGGAGGGACAGAAAATGGGGCACTCAGAGGTAGACCAAAAGGGAACGTGGACCTTTGTGTGAAAAGAAGAATGAAAAAGTTGCTTTTTGGCTGTTACAGAATGATGCAGCTTGCAAAGGGCTCCTTGGGGTTAAAGACTGGAGAAGGCTTTAAGACCAAGGAAAGCTGGGAAGTAAGACAAACTGCAGTGTCTAGGGAAAGCCCTGGTGGAGCTGAGTTCACAGAGAGGAGACTAGGGGCAGTGCATCAATAGGCTGTGGAGCTCAGGAAAGCACGAAGGAGTAAGACCTTTTGGACCAGAAGGCAAGGAGGCTTCTCAAGATGGGGAGATATATCAGTGGCTTAAGTGTCCCTGATTGTGGGGGGTTGTGAGTCCAAGGCTAGAAAGTCCCCACTGCAGGCTGAAAGGAGAAATACCTCTGACAGAGAAAAGGATTTTGCCTGTGTTTTCCTATTTTCTTAGAAAAAAACTGAAATCATTCAAAAGAATGTAACAACCTTTCCAGCCATTGGCACAGTGGTAGCAAAGACTGTCCCAGGAGAGGAGAGCTGTCGGGGATGAAGGGTAAGGACACTCCGCAAGTGTGGGAGGGTTAGCTGGGGACTTCCCAACCAGGTTCCTTAACCCACTTACACCACCCTCAAAGGAAGTGCTGTAACTCAGTGAGAAAAATTCTACTCCAAATTAGTTCATCTTTGTAAAAGCCTAAGGGAACTAATTCAATTCTCAAGTCACAAAGAAAAAGGAGAGCACATTGTTTTCAGTACCTCTGAGCATCAAAAGAAATCTGGGCAAAGACACATGGTTCAGATCAACACTCAAGCGCACCACTCAGGCTATGTATCCTTAGGGTGTTTACCCTTTGTGTACTAATATGTTTTGGGGAAAATTAACAACGCCAGATGGCTTACTTGCTTGGGGGTCAGGAATACCCAGATTTGCAAGAGAAGGCTAGGGATGGTAAACTAGAAGAAAAACTGTCACTGCCAACAGCCCATCCATGTCTGCATCTTGTACTATGAATAACCACTAAAAAGACAACGATATGCAATGCATTAATTATTGAAACTGTCCTACTGATCAGTTTTGAAACTGTCTCATTGCTATTTGATTCTCAATAAAATTTTTTTAAAAATAAATAAAATAAACAGCTGATCCACACAGGCCAGAATCAGAGAAGGGATGCACAGTGGCAGAATGGAGTCTTCTGTCAGAGCTTTACCGAGGCTACCAATGAACTGTAAGTCAGCCTGATGAGCCTTCCTAGACCAATGACGATTCAACCATAGAACGCCACATTTAAAACAAGACATCTGAATGTTTCCACTTGTGAAAAACATAAAAGGGAAAATCAAGTTGCTTCTATACGCATAAAAATTTCAAAGGAAACTGGTCACACTGATTTCCTGAGAAGTGGGCAGCTAGGAACCAGGGACACAGAGACTTTCATCTCCTATATCCTTTCACATCTCATGTTTGACTGAATTGTGAGTTTACCACATTTTCAAAAAAAGAATCAGGGGGCCAGGGAGACAGCTCAATTGAGTAAGCACTTGCCTGGCAAGTGCAAGGGCCTGAGTTCAATACTCAGTTCTGCCAAAAAAAAAAAAAAAAAAAAATCAGATTTTAAGATTAAATGATCAAATATTTACATAGTTATAGTCTACCACTTCCTTTAGAGACTTAAGACGTATAAAAATGAATCTAATACAAAAGGATAAAAATATTAAAGATACAGATTTAAAATAAAATAAGAGAAGCAGAGCAGTAATACCCAGAAGTAAAGTGAGCACAGTAAGTATGCGTACCAGCTCCCGTCTAGCTGCCGGACTTAACCATGTATTTGGTTTCCTGCCTTGACACCAATGCAGGAAACAGGATCCAGGAGTCAGGCTTCTATAGGGAACTAGCCAATCAGAACATGCACAGCATCTGCAATTTCTTTAAGTGTCCAGCCAGGGAAGACTCCGAGAGGCCAGAGGCAATGCCCCAAACCACAGCATACAGCTAGAAACCCTTTAGGAGACCTCTCTGATGTCACCTCAGCATGCTGTGGGCCAGGTGTTCACCACCCAGAACCACAAAGCTGGGACCTGAGGAGGCACAAAGGGAAAGCCTGCAGATGAAACCAGTGACTAGGGACACAGGCTCAACAGCAAAACAAGGAAGTCTCCTGTACTCGATCACTTAGGTCAGAGGGAATGCAGAGAAAATCCTAATCAAAAACACGTCAGTAATGTAGGTTTGATACAAACAGCACCCAGTTTATTTCAGTTTCCTGCCTAGCATTAATGAAATGGGCATCAGCCTCATGGCAGCCCTGAGACATTTGGTTTCCAGAGTTACTTTTGTGCATTTGTTTGTCAAGAACACCTTTGTCAGAAATCATAGCCTGCATCTCTTGATCTTTCTTCCCAACGCCCCCAAACCTCCCACACACACACCACCACCACCACAGCTCACAATTCACATTCACAGTGCTGTTTCACCAGGCCAGCTGCATTTTTTCCTGACCACCCAGAGAAGCCACATTTTCCAGCTTCTTTGACAGTGAAACAGAAAACATGGGCTGAGCGCCAATCAGTGACTCAGTGGAGTAGGTCAGATACACAGCTGCATGGCACTTGGAGGTCTGGCTCTTCAGAACCCACGTTCCATCAGCTCCATGGTGCCAGCTGGGTTTTGGTAGGCAGAGCAATGGCAGGAGCATGGATGATAGCTTCGCTGCCAGCTTGAGTTCTGAACAATTTCATCACAAAACACCCCACTTGCCTACGTGGGCGGTAATATGGGCAAGAAAGAAAGTTGCATTTTGAAGATGCTTAGGCTATTACAGCCTGTTTGACTGACATAGACACTGAGTGGTCCCTATCATACCTATTGAGCTGTATGATATTGATATAGCCCATGGATGGGATGGCATATAGGAAGGACACAGATCATACGGGCACAGAATGCAGAGTTCCATAGCAAAATACTGGCAGAACTCCTGTCACAATCTCTGTAAAGCACTCTACCTGATTTGAGCTTAATGTTATGGTTTGTATCTAGATGTCACCCCGAAGTCTCAGGCACTCTTAGGTGCAGCTTTGGGGAGCTAACTGGATCATGGGATTGTGACATTCATCAGTGGCATAGTCCACTGATTAGAGTAAAACTGGCTTTCTGGAGCCAAGGCCTGGGAGAGAGGGGAGGTCAGTGGGGTGATGTCTGGAAGGAGCTATCTCCCTCTCTTCTCTCTAGCTCTTCCCCTTCATGTCTGCTTGCCATGGGCTGTTTCTTCCCTGCAACGCCCCTCTGCCATACCATCCTCCTTAGATTTGGGAGACTATGGACTGAAAACTCTACAAACTGTGAGTCAAAATAAACCCCTCCTCCCTGAAGTTGTGGGCATCATGTACTATGTTTCAGCAGTGGAAAAGTAACTTAGACATTTATATTTTAGGAGATTGGGTGATTTTATTCTAGGATGTGGGTACTCTCTACGAGAACACAAAAAAGCGGAGCCAAATGCTTGAATGCATATTGTTGTGTCTGTCAGCATCTCCATAATAAAAAAAATCTTAGAATGTAACTGATATACTAGAAGAAAGAAATAAAGCAAAATAGAGATAATCCAGAAATTTGTGGCTGGAAATCTGGAAGTCATTTGAAAACTGCTTCTACACAGCTCAGGTGAGAAATGGCATTTAGATGATATGAGGTGCTGTGGATCCAGTAAGAACTCAGTGAAACACTGTCTTAGGCATTTGGCAAAAATTAGGTTAGGGTGTGGCCTATCTTTTAAAAAACTGTACTTTAAAATTAATGGAGAAATAAGGTCTTCCCATGACAAAGACTGCCATTGGAAACCTGTGAACATCAAGCCGGAGATTCAAAAATGTTCTCAAGTATATTCTAAAAGAGACAAGAAGGCCAACAATGCTGAAAAGTATATAAAATGAATATGCCAGACAGAGCATGAAGCTAATCAGAAGAAGGAAGGGAAATCTTCAAGAAAAAATAAAAATAGTGCAATGACAGGACTAAGTCAATATTTCAATAATAACTTATTGAATGTTCTCTCAAATTCGAAATGAAAAAAGCACAGATTTGCAGGATGGATAAAATAGCAAAATCCAATAGTATGCTGTACATAAGAAACACATTTAATGCAAAAAATTCACAGACTAAAAATCAAGATCCTCAATATCTACCTGAAAATTTAGTTCCAAGCAGGTGCTCAGATTCCATTTCATTTCTGTTAGTAGAAAGATCAATATTTTCCTCTCTTCCAAGTTTTTCATTGTTCTGAATTGGCAAAAATTAATCCTGTGTTTTTGTCTCATTAGATTGTCATGATGATGATGTTGATGATGATATTAATACTAATAAAAAGTTACCTTTATTGAAAAAAAATAAAATAAAAATCAAGATTCTAGAAATATAAGCTCAATCTAAATCCAAAGCTAGTGTGGAATAGATATTATAAAGACTGGAGCAGAAATTAAATTGTGACTTAAAAGACAATACAAAGAATCAATGAATCAAAAAGAATAACAAAAGAATAAACAAAGTAGACAAACCCTTAGCCAACCTTAACAAATACAGGAAAGAAAAGACCCAAATAAATTCAACTGGAATAGAAAAGGTAAAATCAAAAGGCAAACCACTGAAATTGAGATTATATGTAACTACCCTACAACACTATAGTCCCATACATTAGAGAATCTAGAAGAAATGAATACACTCTTAGATACAAATGAGTTAACAAAACTGAACCAAAAAGATATAAAGACACTGAATAATGCAATAAAAGGCAGTTAAATTGAAGTAGTAATAAAAAATGAAGTACGAACTAAGAAATGCCCAAGACCCAATGGACTCAACACTGAAATATACGAGAATTTAGGGAAAATCTAAGGCAAATCAGTAAGTATGATACATCACAAAGAAGAAGCAAGTACAGAAATCACGTGATCATATAAAAAGTTGCAGAAATACTTATGACAAAATTCAACATCCATTTATGACAAAAGAAAATAGGTATGGAAGGACCCTCCCTCAATCTGACAAAAGCCACTATTGCACACCTACCGGCAGCATCTTAATAAATGGGGACTAGCTGAAAGATTTCCCTCTAAATCAAGAAAAAGATGGGGATGGCCACTATCGCTACTCCTGTTCAATATAGTACTTGAAACGTTAGCTAGAGAAACAAGTCAAGAGAAAGAAAATACATATTTATGAAAAAGGAAGAAGTTGAATTATCATTATTTGAAGATTATATAATTCTTTACACAGGAGACACAAGAAATTCTACCAAAGACTTCTAGGGCTAATTACTAAATTCAGTAATGTACCTGGATAAAAACTCAACACAGAAAAGTCAGTAGCGTTCCTATATGCAAATAATGAAGCCACTGAGAAAGAAATTAGGAAAAACACCATTCAAATAGCACCAAAAAATTACTTAGGAATTAACCTAACCAAAGACGTAAAAGACACTTACCAAGAAAACTGAAAAAGGAGATCAAAGAGGACATCAGAAATTAGAAAGATGTCCCATGTCTCAGGATAGACAGAACTAGAACCTACTCTCAAAACTGATGTACAGATCTAATACAGTTCTAAACAAAATACAAGCATTATTACATAAATACAGAAAACAATTCTATAATTCATATGGAAACACAAGAGACCCAGAATAACAAAAGCAAGCCCTAGCCACAAATAAAAGCAGAAGGCATTAAAGTCCCAGACGTGGTTATATTACAAACTCCACTGATTAAAGCAGCAGGGTTTTAATGGCACAAAAAACAGACATGTGATTCAGTGAAATGTAACAGAAAATGCAGAGATAAGCCCACACACATTCAGCTACCTGATCCTTGACAAAAGTACAAAAACATGTGCTGGAGGAAAGACGATCTCTTTAACAAGCTAGTCCCCCTGCAGGTACTTTCTGGAAGGAATTAAAGACATCTTGCTACAGTGATACACGTATATTTGTGTTTATAGCAGCACAACTCATAATAGCTAAATCTCGGAAGTAGCCTATATGTCCAACAATGAATGGATAAAGAAAATATGGTATTTATATACAATGGAGTACTACTCTGTTATAAAGAAAGATAAATCTGAGTAATTTGCAGTAACAATTTGGTACCATACTCAAATAAATCAGACACATGTGCTTAAATATCACATAATTTTTCATATATGTGAAACCATATAAATTAATTAAAGAACAAAATAAAAGATATATGTTAGAAAAAAAGGAGCTACATAGTTTGTAAAAGTGAAGGTGACCAAGACCTGGAGGGAGGGGAGAGGGAAGGGAGAGCAAAGGGGCACAAAAACAAATAAAATTCAGAGATTGTGATGCCTCCTGCCTTGCCTTTGTTGCCCAGGATTGCTTTTGATGCTCTGAGTCTCTTCTCATTTCAGATGAATTTTAACAATGTTTTCTCTAGCTCTGTGAAGTGTACTAATGGTATTTTCATCGGGATTGCATTGAATCTGTATAACAATTGTGAAAATATGGCCATTTTCACAATGTTGGTTCTTCCTATCTACGAGCAATGAATATCTTTCCATTTTCTGAAATCCTCTTCAGTCTCTTTTTTTCAGAGTTCAAAGGGAAGGAGCAATGAGGATGAGGGAGAGGAAAAAAGAAAGAAAAAAAGGAACGAAAAAAATATATGTGCATGCACAGGATAGCTTGGATAATTGTACTGGTTTATTGAAAGGAACAGTTAATGTTTAAACTATTTTTTTTAATTTTTTGATCAATTTTCACCAATTTTGCATGCTTATATTTGGCAATATGAACATCCAATTAAAAGACAACAATATGCAATACAGTAAGCACTGCTGAATTCCTATCATTTTGCTTAGTGAAATTGTATATCATTTCTAATGGTTTTTGCTAGTTTTTATTCTTTTCAAGAAAGATACGAAGATACCTTAGGTATGTGCACCAATTCTCCATGAAGAACATAAATATTATGTACTACAAACGAGCACTAACCAAAACTAAATTTAAAAGTCTGTTGTGTACATATGCCAACTCCACGTGAGGAGTGCAATAATTATGTAGGGCAAATGTGCACTAATGAAAATAATTTTTTAAAAAAACTTCAAAATATGACAAATTCTATACTTGAACAGAATAAGCAAAGTTGAGAAGCAGGTGAGAGGGACCAAGGGAGAGAAACCACAAAAAGCGTTTATTAAGAGGCCCAGAGTGGTGATGTTTCAATCAGCACAGCATAGTTTTCCTCTTGCTGTCCCTGCCCAGCAGCACTTGCACCCCATCACCTGCTGAACCTGCAGAAGCTGTAGAGTGTCTGGGCTGCTGACCTCCACAAAGTGGGGTACAAGCATGGCCAGAGTCCTGCTGGGAGTCAGAGCACCAGCAGGAGGAGCAGCTGCTTCCTCTGTCCACAGAGGCCCAAGGCTCTGGGCCTCCCTGTTGTGAATGGGGAGATGAACAAGTCCTGACTTCATTATCTTCAGGCAGGTTAATGGGGCTCGCTCACCAGAACTGACACTGTATCAATGCAGAAAATACACACTGAACCCCCTAAAAATTGTGGGCCTAAGGAGGAGGGCAAAGTAATGGGGTGACTGAAGAGGGTTAAAGTATCCCATGTGCTTGTAGAAAGCTTCCAGAATGAAACCTGCCAATCTATAAAGTCAATAGGCACTAAAGAGGATTTGGCAAAGCAAAGAATAAAAGGATAAGAGGTGTCAGAGGGTTTCCCACTGGGATGGAGAATTCATTCCCTTTTCCATAACTTTAAAAACAAAATGATCATCTGTACCTTGATGGCTGGATCCCAAGTACTGATGGGATCCCAATTTGCACTGCTGTCTCTTCGGATGCAGACCCTGAAATCTCACTACTTTCTATTTAGGTGTCCACTCACTACATCTTCTGCATCACCTAACAGGGCCAAAGAGCAAGGCTATATGAGGAGTGAGCTACGTGACAGGAAGAACTCCAGGCACAACTCTGGCTGCCTCTGGAAGCTTACTGATTTATTGGCAGGGTTCAAGATGCCCAAACCACTGATTCTACACAAGCAGTGAGTTACACATGAGGCACTGCAGCACAGGGGGTCAGAGCTCACAGAACAGGCAAAGCAACACAGATGGTCCGTTTAGGGGTGGTCCTGTGGAACCTTACCAAAGAAAACCCCAGTTTATGCTCTGTTTAGATCTGTAAACCATCCTTCACTCACAGAAGCAACTGTCACCATTAGCAGGAAACTGTTCTTTAGCCACTTCAAACTGTACAAGCTATGCATGCAGCCTTCCCAGGAGACACGCAGGCATCCTCATTTGAAAACTTTTGCTTCCTTTCTATGTCTATGTTTACTCATTCTGTTGATTCAGACTATCCATCCAGTGAGCAGGGATAACATCTAATTATATTTTCCCCTGGACATTAACATGTCGTCAGTGCCTAGCAAGTAAGAAAAATAATAATGCCCTGTGCTTCCTTTTTTTTCACATCAGGACATCATCTGCAAAAAGAGACTTCTGAAGGGTGAGTGTGGTCAATTGAAAGTATAGGGCTGGCCAGAGAGCTCAGGGCTGGCTGGATAGCTCAGTGGACTAAAGCGCCTACTTAGGCAGGTGCAGCAACCAGGGTTCCATCCCCAGTGTACCATGCTGGCCTGGCCCTTGGGACACAGTGAGCAGGCGACTGAGACTAGGTGTGGTGGTGCATGCCTATAATCCCAGTGTTTGGGAGACTGAAAACAGGAGGATCACTATAAGTCCAATCTGTGTAATGAGACCCTGTAGACCCTGTACTAAAAGTACAAAACAAGAGAATATTTATATCATAAATATATATGTATATGTATTCTCTGCCCTTATATACAAAGGCTCAACCTGTTAAGTAGGGCACACAGCTATGAGGCACTAACCTGCTTATTTTGGTTTTGTCCCTATTTCAGAGGACTAACATTAGTTTCATAAGGAAAAAGTCATAGCAAAAACTGCTCCCCAAAATATGCTCTCACCACCACAGACTGTCACTTAGGAACACTCCCTCATAATCTTATGGTCCCAGACGTTTCAGAACATCCTAGAGTCCAAATTCCCACTCCTTACCCATGCTTTCACCATGGCTCTCCCTGACACATGCCTCCCAGTCCACGGCACAAAGCTCTTCAGTCCTCCCTGGAGATACCAAGACACTCCTTCTAGCACCCTAAACTCAGCTCATCCACTAAGATCTAGGTAAATCACAGTATTCCCCAACAAGCTTTTTTTTCTCTTATAAACTTAATTTTTGATTGCTATATACTCACTTGTACTATGCAATAATTTCAATCATAACAGACACTAATACATATGCACAACCCACCACAATTCTTTCATCCCTCTGTTCCACTCTCCCTCCCACTATCTCTTGGTTACCTTCCTTTTTGCAAAAGGTCAGTCTCCCTGTTTCCTAATATCTATCTTTTATTTTTCATTTTGTCTTACTTATTTATACATTGAGATTCTCTTATAAGAGAGGCTAATATTTAAGTTGTGTGTTTAATTTATTTCACTTAACAGCATAGTCTCAAAGTACATCTTTCTCTACAAACCACTCAACTTTACCTTTCCCTAGGGCAGAGTAGTACTCAATTCTGTATAAGTAACATATTTTCTTCATCCATTCATCTGTTAGTACACATATAAACTAAACTGCTCCAAGATTGCACTATTGTGAGATATGCCACTATAAACATGGGTATGCACCTATGACTGTCATATGACGTCCTTAACTCCTTCAGGAAGCTACCTAAAAGGGGAATAGTTGGATCATGGACTTTCTATATTTAAGTTTGAAGGAATCACTATACTGATTTCCATAATAGTTTAATAGTTCACTATTTTACACTCTCACCAGCAATGTAGAAGAATTCCTTTTTTCCCAGCAGCCTCAGCAACATTTGTTATTATTTTATTTATTAATGACTGTCATTCTTTTTGGAGCAAGATGGAGTATCGGTATTGTTTTAGTTCACGTTTCTGCACCAAACCTTTCCTGATCATAGTAGTCCCATCCCTATTTAATGAGAATTACTTTATCCACTCTTTCTAAAATAAGGTAGACTATGAGTGCTGCTTTACTTTGCAGTTCTCTAGCAAACCTTTCCTGATCATAATAGTCCTCTCGCTATTAATAGGAATCACTTAATATCATTATGATGACTCACTCTGGAATTTGAAAAACAGCAAGATCTATGAAGTTAGCAGCACAATGTGGCATACATCAGGAAGCCGAAGGGACAAAACAATTAACAT
Organism: Octodon degus; assembly: GCF_000260255.1. NCBI lineage: Eukaryota > Metazoa > Chordata > Mammalia > Rodentia > Octodontidae > Octodon > Octodon degus. The sequence continues at coordinate 6,410,747 of NW_004524627.1, read as the reverse complement.
TTGGTTTGTGTCAAAGTAAAGTGGCAGCTGCAGAAGCAGAAAGCAAAGTTCCTCAGATCAACTCAACACAGGTACTTTTGCCACATCTGTGAGTTTTTTTCTTTTAATGACATTGATGAGTTTCTTGCCTGCAGAAATCATTTCTGATATGGGCTGAGAATCCTCTATAACAAGTAATACCAATATTTTCTGAACATACAGAAAATACAGTCAATTCTCACTGATTTGCTCCACGGGGAAGCTGACATTATTGTCAGGTTGAACTCAAGAGTACAATCAGACTGAAACAACAGATTAGTAACAGAGCATTGGTAGTGAGTCTGACCGTATTCTCAATGAGCTGGACCAGATTTCAACTTCGTGGAGAGAGCTATCCTACGTGTAGTGTCAGCAGCGGGGATATATGTGGAGGGAAAGGGCAGACGAACAGAATCAGAGTCAGACTTCCAATCAAGTCTAAATGAAGAGATTGAACTACAGCAGTGTCCCTACCAAGCTGGTACACAAGAGATGCAAAGAGGCAAAAGATACAAAAGAGGATGTTGTGGCAACTGGGTTGTTTGCATGCCCTCCGCAGTTTTATAGGACGACCACACAAGCCATGTCTCATGGAAAGCAACGCGCATCTCTGTGGGAGGCAGAGAAGGAAGCACCACTCTGAGTCCTTTGCCTGCTTAATAGGAATTACTTAATGCTGCCAGCTGACACACAGCGCTGTTCATTGCAGATGTAAGGTCATTGCTTTATCTTCTCTGTCCCATCTGTGCTGTATTACCCTCACTAACACAGTCTCCAAAGAACTAGATTATGCCACAGCAAAGGTACCAGATGTCAACAGGAAAAGTTGAAATCAAGTAACAAAGTTCTTAATTGATCCCCTTTAAAAATTTTTATTGTTGTTGTCACTGTTCCAATGTTTCTTTTCTAGTTCAGATAGCAATGAAGTACTAGACAATGCCACCAGCATTTTTCATAACACAATCATCCCTTCCAGAAATGCTAATTAAACACCTCTACTATGTAGACATTGCTCCAGAAATTATGGAGAACAAATAAATATAACTGCCTCTGCTCTTAAGAATGCGGAAAGATAATTAAAAATTAACAGAAATAGCTCAGAAAGAACTAATAGAGAGCCACGTAATTTCTGATCAGGGACCAATTCTTCCAATATTTCCCTGGGGATTTAATATTAATAAAACCATAGGGATTATAAAACAATACCCACATAAAACAAAATGTTGGTTACTTTCCAAAAATTGGACATACTTTCTTTTAGAAAATTTCCCCCTTACTTTTTCCAACACTTATTTGCCTCTTGACAAAAGAATAGTGGGTACCTTCCTCATATGCATTCTCCATATCTGTGGACTCAATGCACCAATAAAAGCATTTGAAGAAAATCCAGGAAGCTTCAAAAAGCAATACTTGAGTTTGCCACAAAGTAATGTTATGCTGAACCCATGCAAATGAAGTGATGTGTGGGCACCGTCCTAGGTGTTGTGAGTGATATAGAGATGGTTTAATGGGCACGGGAGGCTGTGTAGAGTCTCTGTTAACACTACAGCATTTATACCAAGGATTTAAATTTCTGTATATTTTGGAAGACTTTTGGTCTTGGCACCAATCCCCTGTGGATACTGCAGGATGAGTGCATTAATTTTCTGACAAATGCTTATTTTAAAAATACTCTCTGAAGAGCGAGTTTTATTTTCTTTCACCACAACCTTGCTGCAAAAGAATTAGCAAGGCTAATAATATAGTTTTGCATGTTTGGAAGACATTACAGTTTCCAAAACATTTCAACAAACACTAGCAGAATAATAGATCTCATTCGGTTGCCACGAAACCCTGAGGAGCAGGCAGGGGCAGTTTATTGCTGTTGTGGCTGTGTATGCATGTGTTGTTATTATTACGATTTTCATGATGCACAGGAAAATCTGAGGCCGGAAGAGTCTTGTGAGTGACAGTGACAACTGGCATCTGTTAGACTCGTCAGACAAAAAAGAAAATTGCTGGCTAGGCCCTGCAATCTAAAATTTCTTACAAGTTATTACACTTGAAAACACATATTCCTCCAGTATACATGCCCTGAAAATGGAACCCTCCCCCGCTCCCTGCAGCACAAAGCCCTGAGATCCCCAGCTCCCTTCCTCCACCTTCAACTTGTTCCCTCCTGGGCTGTTGTGTGCTTCTTCTCACACGCCTCGCCAGCAGAGGAGCAAACCTAAGCCACCTGTGCTTCTGCCCTGAGGAACCAAAGCCCCTGAATTATGTCCTTCACAAGTGTCTGCTAGGTAAGACATTGTTGGGATTCTGCAAGGGACATCTCCATTCCAAGGAACACTGAATTTAGGGCATTAGCCTTCAGGGAGTGGTTGTCTGCGGGGATAAGGGATCCATGCCGCTGAGTCCCTCACTCCACGGCCCCTCGCTCCACGAATAAGGCTTATGAACTCATCCTCAGGTTCACGTGATAGAGAGGCTGAACCAGTGCAACCTGCCCTTATCCTTGAAGGTAACTTCAAGGACAATGATGCTAGAACAAGCAGAGAAAGCCCATTGAGTGTTTGAGGGGCTTCAATACACATTTTAAAAATAAAAAATGTGTGAAGCAACCAGGGACTGAGAACGGTGCTCCTGACCCGCACTCTCTGCCCACACACTCATTTGCTGTTTGCCTTTGCACTGCCTAGACTCACTCATTGTGATGCTGAAAATGTGCCCAAGTCCTGAGGGAGCCTCAGTGACCCATGTCCAGGACTGGGGCAGTTCCTTGTGCCCCTCGGACCAATGGGTGGGTGACACCCTTACCTCGTAGTGGGCCACACGCTGGGATTCTGATATCAGTTGTGCGCTGCACACCTTGCAGTAACTGTCTGTAAACAAATCCTGATCGATATCGGAGGACTTCATCAGGCTAAAGGAGAATCAAGAGAGAGGAGAAGAAAGTGAGTCCACTGCTTTGCTGGGATTAAGTCACAAGTGCAATGACAGTACCAGCGGGGCAGGTCTAGCCAGACTGGACGTTACCAGAGCAATTGGCCACACTAAGCATGCACTCTGTAGTTTTCTCATGAATGATCCTGGCACCCTAAAAAACATGAAAATCCAGCTTTAGTTTTTCTGTTTGTAGAACCTGACTTGCATCTAATACTTTATCAAGGATTTATGAGAGTTTATACATGTGATGTATGTTAAGAAAGCATTTGAAAGCACCAACAGGAAATATTCTCAAGCACCAGTAGGAATGATAGAGCAAAAGGAAGCAGGACCAAAATGTCTGATACATCAACATGCTGCAATACAATGTTTTTCCAAGTGGTAATCTAATCAAGTCCCTCCTTAAGAGAATATTTAGTGAAACAGAAAAAGAAGCTTATGAGCAATATGACAGTATTATACTGAATGTTTTAATATCCATATTTATGCACATAGAAAAACATTCTGAGGTATTTTCACAAAATTTTAATAACAGTTATCATTCAAAGACTGTAGGTAATTGCTTTTATAACTTACTTCTTTAAATTCCCATAATATCTATTTATTGCTTTTTAGTCAAAGAATAAGTTATCATAGTCAAAAACCCTATAAGCTACAGAAAAACTAGGATTTAGTTCAATAGCTATCTAGTGCTTATAAAAATTTTAAAAGTCAAACCCAACTACAAATATTCTTGCTGCCTCATGACTTATAACACGAGGCAACTTTGTCACTCATGCTGACTTCTGCATTTAGGGTTACTGGAATCCATGAAAGCCACTTTCACCAATCCACACAACAAACAAGCCCATGAAAGTAAATAAGTGTATCTGCCAATTCCAAAGCCTACATCAAAATGCGTCCAAGGATCTCAGGCCTGCGAAATTGACCTGTCAGAAACGTGTGGCATCAGCCAAAGGATCATGTCACCATGCAGACACGTGCCAGTGCATCAGGATGCCTGAGGTCTGCTGCTCTCTACCCAGCACCTCCAGGTACAAAGGAAGGGCTGTGTAGACCGCAAGCTATGCAGGACAAGAGAACCCCAGAAAACTGCAATGTGCTATGCACACTAGAGTTCGTCTTACCCGCAGGACTATACCAAATTGCGTTGCTTGTTATCAGGATGGCCAGTAAAGCTAACTTGCATAATTCCACTTTTCACACAGCAAGTCCATCCCAGATTGAATATCCAAGTCTCATTTTTCCCTCATAAAAATGGAAACAAAGAGCAAGGCAAATAGCTCAGCAGATTAAAGTGCCTGCAAGCAGGTGCAGGGGCAGGGGTTCAATCCCCAGGCCTGCCATGCCGGCCCTGTCCCCAAGGCATGCTGAGACAGCAATTGAGACGGGGTGTGGTGGTGCGTGCCTGTGATCCCAGTTCTTGGGAGCCTGTAAATAGGCAGATCACTGTGAGTCTGATCTAGTAGTGAGACCCTGAACACCCTGTAGACCCTTCTTCCCTAAAATACTAAAATAAAATAAAATAAAAATAAAAATGGAAATGATATTTACCTTGCCTTCTTAGAGATTGTGGTGAAGATCAAAGAAAGAAAGAAAGACAGACAGACAGATAGAAAGAAAGAAAAGGGGAGAGCATGCGTAGACCGTGGTGAACACCGAGTGGCCAACCACCAAGCCACAGCATCTGAGCAACACCTGCAGGCTTCCAGTTAACCTCCTTCATATGACTAATCCACAGATGGTGGAGGCTGCCCCAAGGTCACACAGCCACCTAGAAGATCGCCATCAACACAAATCTTCCTATTTTCAAGCTAAAGGAATCTACTCTAGAGGAAGATACAGAGGCTTTGAGTGGCTACAAGAGAGCAAGATTGTGTTTCCCTTGCCCCTTTGGGTAGTATTTTTGTGTCAGCTTCCTTTTAAAGGAGATGATGGAGTATTTGACAACAACATTACAGAGGAAAGCAAGCAAGGGCTGGAGCGCTTTATAAGTATGGTCAGTGGTCATCCTCCAGCACAGAATGAATGTCGTCTTCACGTGTTTTTAGCAGATGAAAAAGTAGATAAGACCTATACTCCACCTAACCTAAGACATGCTTGAAATTTGGCAAGAGGCCAAAATGTAAGCATTAATGATTTAGATGTACCTGCGAAGACATTCTAGCTTTCCTGTATCGTGCTGTGCAGAAACTGGTATAACATGCCTTGAGTATATTAACACGCATGTGCTTGGTTCTGTTTGGTTACTGACACGTTAATTTGCTTTAGTGAAAATTTCTTATTCCAGCCTCCATATAAATATCTATTCCTTGCTGTTTTAATGTGATATATACACTATAATCTCACAAAGATTACCATATAATCTGCAGCATCCTTACTAAAGTTTCTTTCATTTACTTTTTTTTTTGTACTAAGAATTAAACACAAGACCTCACACTTGTCAGGAGTTACTAAAGTAGCTGACTTTTTTCATATTTTTTTAAATAAGAAAAAGAGAGGGAGAAAGAGATATAGTTCTTATGAACTATAAGACTCTCTGCATTTGTGAGAGATCATTATCATATTTCAATAGTATCCTTATTTTAATAAAAATGTTGACCAATTCTGAAGCAATGCAAAAAATTAATCATGAGTGGTCGATCTATTTTAAGTGATTTGTAAACCATCTAAATAGCTAAGCTCTGTAAGTAAAGAACCTGCCAGAAAGAAAAAACTACCTGCCTCAACAACTGGAAACTCGCTGTCTGCCTTTGACCTTGATTCTAACGACCCATTCAAGTAATTCTCAGTAATTTAAAAGCATTCAGTTTCTGTCTCTTTTTTCACTATCTAGAGCAACCAACAGTCATTGCAGATACTAAAGACCACCAAATCTCCCAGCTGATGTGCACCTATTATGCAGACATCATTCCTAGCAAATGGTTCTGTTGGCCTGGAGAGCAGCACCTGAAGGACTTGGGGGTTCACTCCCTCACAAGGCAAGCCATCTCAGAGAGACTAGACACACTGGGTTTTAGGTTTTCCTTGAGATGAATCAAGGATGCCCCACTGTAGCTTTCATTCATTGTTTGTCTTAAGTACACCTCAGAACGGTTCTGTTCTTACTGCGGGCCAGTGGTGCAATGGATAACGTGTCTGACTACAGATCAGAAGATTCTACAGCAGTTCTGTTCTTTCCTTTTCATAAGATTCCCACCATCGATGTTTTTGGAGACAACGCTTTCCCACTTGCTTCCAAGCCCTATCATTACTCATCATCATGGCTGCATCTATTGCACTACCCTCCATCCTCACCAAGAGCAGAATGAGGCACCCGGAGATAATATACGTGGGGCAGAGGATCACAAATCCAACTGACCATATTGGAACACCAGCTGTCATCTGAAATGGTCTTATTTGGATCCCAGAATAAAAATGGAGAGTAGTTTTGATGATGGGAAAATGTAGTACAACATTTTAAAGTACCAAACAGGAAAAAAGAATTTAGTAAGGTGTATTTTAAAACTCAGTTCCTATAAGTGGTTACGTTTAAACATGGTCATGTTCCCTGCTATTTCTAATGAAGAAGCACACTAAGATAGATCTGTGAGTGACCTGCTTAATAGGAATCTCCAGAATCGCTGCTGCACACTCCTTCCTCATTACACAACCAACTGCAGAAATCAAGCACTGGGAAAAGATATTCAAGGTACAATTTGGACCAAGCAGGGCTGTAGGAGTCTGTGTCTTGGTGAAGCAGCTGTGCAGCAGAAATAGCTTTAAAGGCAGAATATAAAATGTGTATCCTAAAAAAATTCAAAGGCAGAGAAAATACCATGGCTTATTTCACTGTTTTATATAAGAATATTGATTTGAGTGAGTCCATAGGCAATATAAAAGGCAATGAAGACCCTTCTGAGTCTAGGAGACCTGAGTGAAATACCTGAATAACTTAAATTCCAGTGGGAGACAATTAGTGGACAAGTATCAGGCTGGCTTATACATGACACAAAAAAGAGAACTCTCTGTGTAAGGCAGGTTAGATAGCCAGAGCATCTGATTTATGACTCAAAGGCAGGAATTCCTGAGGGAAAGCTGCCACTTGACCCTAACCTTTGATTTGTTTGGAATAGGATTCTCAGCTTTCCTGGCCTTCAGCACAAGTATTGTGGTAAGAAACAGACAGCAGAAGAAACAACCCTCCCTGGCCCTGTCTATGGTCCTCAAAGGCCTAGTGCTCACCAGCAGCAGGAGTAGGAATGGAAAAGTGGGTCCCTTGCTGGTCAGCCCATGAAGCACCATCAGAGCCGTGTGTGGTGACCTCCACTTTGGACGCTCCTGCGCAGTCATGCTTCCTCATTGCTGCCTAAGCCCAGCATGTCCGAAGGCACAACCACTAATCATAAATGACCTCTCCATTGCTCTTTAGCATTCACACCACTTGTAATATAGTAAAGAGGCCCAAACAGAGGTGGCAGCCATATCAGATTCTGATCAGATGCTCCTTTGCTGTGTCAGGTGTATATACTCTAACAAACCTACTTACACAGGTAGCAGGGAAATCCAAAATCTGAAACACAGCTACATATAATAAACAAAAGGAAATATTGGAAGAGGACTTTTAGTTATTCCATAATGGCTGTCAAGAGTGTAGTATGTGTGTGGCACTGAGATACCAGAAGATGCAGCACTGCCTCCAAACACTCTAGCAGAGTGGGAGAAAAGAGACACATTATACCAGCACCTGAGACTCAGGTGTGAGTGTAATTTGGCTGAAAAAAGTGTTCAGAGCATTTCTGCCAACAGAGAAACTTATCAAAAAACTCTACTAGCTGTTGCTTATGAGTTGAAAATTGGAAGATGATTAGGATAGGAGTGGAGTGAAAGAGGTTCCAAGTCAGAAGCTAATTCTTTTCCCTGGCACAAAGAGAAACATTACTGCCAGCAGACATAAGACATCCAGGAGGAGCTGTGGCAGGGGCTAATTTTGGAAAACACAATGTAAGGGTGAAATCAGAAAAATGCAAGAAAGAGAAGAAGCTGGAGACTACACTGAAGAGACCCTGGGGTAAGCACCAGGTCCTAAACAGTTCTCCCAGGAGTGAGGAAGGGCTTTTTCCAGGGCTCTCAGAAGCATATATAAAGCCTTTACCCTGCTTCCCAAGAGAACTGCAGAAACAAGCCCATACTGGAGAAACCCGGGGTGTGTGGAAGAATCACGTTGCATTCCATTCCATTTCCCCACCCAAGCACCAACCAGATCTGGCCCTGCCTGGCTTCCAAGACACACAGGATCCGCTGTGCTGCTGGTAGTGGACACAGACTCTATTCCACTTCCAGGGGTACAGAAATAGCATGGACTCAGAGATCTTCAAGCTCACACAGAGGAGTTCGGAGCAAAGCACGCCAGCCCCCATCAGGATTTGGTGCTCACCAACTAGGCTGTCTTTTATCTCCTCACTTGTAAGATGCGCATTCTCACGAGCTTATTGTGTGGATTAGAAGTGAGGTAGATAAAGCTCAGACACAGACTGGTGTATGGCAGACACTCAAGAAGCCAATATCGCCACCACCACTAGTCATATTAATTTTATCTTATCATTATTCTTATTTTCAGAGAGCTGTTGTAAATATTTAAGAAGAGAAATAAATAGAATCATATTAGAGGCTAAGAGGGAAGAACACACAGCCAGTGCACTGAGACTGTAGCTTCTACTGCCATCATAGCCTTCTTTTGTGTTACCAGTATCATCCCAGAAATGGCTCGCTTCCACTGACATGCAGCTGGCTGCTCCTCCTCCCAGCTGATGCTCGGCCTCATGCCCGTGCAGACCCCCCACTTCATAAAATGCTTAGAATCTATTTTTTGTTGTTGAAGGTGCTGATACTAACAGATGGAATCTGATGAGAACTTTGTCCCAGCTCCTCTCCCTCCTGCAAGCACTCATCTCTCTGTGACTTGCTCCCCCTGGGGACACAAAGGAAAGCACCTGCCATCCAGGGTGTGGCAGAGCCTATGCACACCTAAAAGCTGAGCCTGCAGCCATGCACTGGAGTAGCCCCAGGCAGCCACAGGGATTGCACTCCTTGAGTGGCACCTCTGCCACCTCAGTGCCTGGAGGGGACAAGCCTTTGGTTTAGGGTCTTCTATGGGGGATTTGCTACAGTTTGGGGTATTTTTCACCGTGAAGTTCATCCAAAGCATCTAATATCACACCTTGCACCCACTCACTCTTCTCATTAGCCTATTAATTAGGACAAGATTCACGACTAATGTCATTCTCAACCAAAGCACTCCTCTGCCCTTAAAACAACCCTGATGAATTCCCATGCTGCTTCTGTCAGACATGGTGAGCTTTCTAGCCCTGGGACTGTGGCTCCTCTAAAGATGCACAACAGTTCTTGACCCCTCGCAAAGCTCCTGGCCTGGAAGAAATTAAGATTTTTCCTTCAGTGCCTCCCAGAGCCTGGATGTGCTGGAGGCTTTATGCACCTTGACTGGTTTAACTCCCTCAAAGAGGTGTGGAGAGTGATAAGTCTTATTTTCCACTAAGTAAGTAACTAAGGCTTAGAAGTTGAGTCACTTGCCCAGAGCTGACTCAGCTCCTAGGTGGCAGATGTTGTTTCTATGCCAAGGCTGAGTCTGTGCCCACCGCTGAGCCTGTAGCCCCTACTCAGTCTGATCTGAGCTGTCTTTTCTAGGGCCACAAAAAAGACCTGATGGGACAGTCAAGGGGAGTGTAAGATGGGGAAGGTGCTCCTGACCGCAGTGCCCACAATGCCTTCTGGGTTTACCTAAACTGGGCTGGGGCCGCTGACACGTTCCTGGATGCTCTGCCTCACTGGCTCAGCCTCAGAGATTTTGAGCCTCTGCAAGTACCCATCCTAAGAACCATTGTCCACTGCTGCCTTTCAACATCCACTGACGCCTGGGAAGCCACCGTGCCCCTGCACATTCAGCTTCCTCTTCCTGAATCTGGAACCTGAGTAAGGAGCCCTACACTGCCCTCCCCACCGTCAACTGGCAGGCTGCTCTCCAGAGCCCTGCCCCTGTCTCCCAGGACCCAGCCCAAGAGGCGCCCTTCAAAGCAGACCAAAAATGCGAATGAACTACCTCCTGGGGAGAAATGAAGGCAGACACAAGGACTCCACTGCTGCTTAAAGGCGGCCATATTTACAAATTGTGAATATCTAAAAAGCAGTTGAAATTGTTTATGCTTGTTTTATTAATATTAAAGAGAAGAAAACTAGTCAGAAAAGGGGGAAATATGGAAATGAAGGCTGGCCCATCCTCAGCACAGAACAAACGGCCTGTCCTGCAGCAGTGCTGTTCCTCCACCGGATTCCTCCTTTGCGGCTGTCCTCCGGTTTTCGCTCTCCTCCCCTCCCAGTTCCCTGCCCTCCCCGCAGGTGCGCGAGGAACCCTTCTTCCACAGCCTCCCTAGCAACAAAAGGAGAAAGACCTGGGAGGCAGGCGAAGCAGGGGCTTCACAAGGCACCTCAGCAGGGCCCGCCCACATCTGCCATGTTCCCTGCAGCACGAGAGGACCCAGGGGCCAACTGTACACCCCTGCTGTGTGGCACAGTACCAGCCTGCAATTAAACCAAATACAAGGACAGTAGTATATTGGGTCTTAAATGAAAAGCACAGTGACGCGTGTGTCACAGGTCTGTCACCACTGCCCTCAGCCTCAAAGGAGGAGCTAAGAGACAGTCTGCTGTCCCCACAGCTGCCCACTCAAAGGAAAGGTGGTAACACAAGGCTGGTTGCCGTGGCAGCAGACCAAACATCCATGGGAGGGAGGGGGAAGGAAAGGAGCTCTAGAAATGCAGGCAAATTGCTCTTCTATGAAATCAGGACAGAGAAAGGGGCAGCAAGTGCGCTGAGTCCTGAGCAGCGCACAGGAGGAAGCGCACGCCTGGCTTTCAGGGCCGCTGTCTGCAACACACTCTCTCCTCTGATGCCTCGCACACATTGGTCCACAGACAGGAAATTGTGGTGCAGGAGCTGAGAGCAGGGTGAAGGTCAAATGCAGGGCCGGCTTGAGGAACTTTCTGATTCCCTAATTTTCAGCATGGCAGTCTTTCCTCTGATCTGAAGCTGCCTTCCCCATTACTGATCCTGCTCAGATAAAAGGATTTGGCATAGCTGGGCATGATAGTGCATGCCTGTAATCTCAGCACTCAGGAGGCTGAGGGAGGAGGATTGCTGTGAGTTTGAGACTATCCTGAACTACAAAGGCCAGCCTGAGCTACATAGTAAAACCCCATCTCAAAGAGCACCCCAAAATAAAGGTTGGTAATATTGACCTCTCACCATACAATGCCCAGGTCTATGCTCTGCTCTGTAGCCTGAACTCTGGGGAGAGAGAGACAGAGACAGAGACAGAGACAGAGACAGAGACAGACAGAGACAGACAAAGAGAGAGACAGCGAGAGAGAGAGAGAGAGACACAAGAGACAGAGACAGAGAGACGGAAACAGAAACAGACAGAGGCAGAGACACAGAGAGACAGAGAGACAGGGAGACAGACACAGACACAGAGACACGGAGATGAGAGAGAGAGACAGAGAGAGAGACAGAGACAGACAAGAGACAGAGACAGAGAGACAGAGGCAGATGCAGACACAGAGAGACAGAGAGACAGACACAGACATAGAGACAGAGACAAGAGAGATAGAGACAGACAGACAGATAGACAGACAGACAGAGACAGACAAGAGACAGAGAGACAGAAACAGAAACAGAGACAGAGGCAGAGACACAGAGAGACAGAGAGACAGACACAAACACAGAGAGGGGAGAGAGAGAGAGAGAGAGAGAGAGAGAGAGAGAGAGAGAGAGAGAGAGAAGCCCGAGACTCCCCGTGCAGCTCCATCCTCCACTTGGCGCTGCCGGGAGCTACAGAGCCGACTCACACTACTTGAATAACTGTCTTCTGATGGCACTATTTTCTTTGCTTGTAAAACTCAGCTCTAAGGTTCCTAACTCACAGGCATCTGCCGCTGCTGTGCACACACATTTCACCCTCACCCTGGGCCATGGAGCTGTGTCTGTCATTGTTGCTCACACATGGCACCAGCTGGGCCTGGTGACATCTGTGAAGGACGGTCCCCACACCTGCCAGCAAGAAGACAGATCTCTGGGCCACCTCCACAGGAATGCCTGTGCGCCTGGTTCCACACCACCTCTCTGCGTGCTGCTCTATTGCCCTCTGACCAACTGGGTAAGTTAGACCACAGACATGAGTGGTGTTGGTGCCAACCAGTCCTGACCAAGGCTTCAGACTTTCTGACTAATCTCATGTAAATGCCTACCAAATGGCCACTGCATAAGTCCAGGACATCACAGTCTCACTCTTCATCCCCTGAGTGGATTTTTATTGAGCGTTTAGTGTGTGCCTGTTAGTGAGCACAAGATGAGTGACTACTAAGAGGCCTGAGAGGCTCTGATTTCATACGGGAGACCCACACCCTTAGATCTGGTGACAATCACATACACAAACATGCTCCCCTTTCTTTGTGCGTATAAAGACTCATACCAGCTGGGAAACACCCTCCCTGGCTCTCCCATTGCTCATTCGTATCTCACCACTGTCTCCTTACCCCAGGGTTCGGCTTAAGATTTCACAGCTGGACTTGCCTCCACCGAACCTTAAGGCTAGGATCTGAGTCTTCAGGTCACATAGGGCTGGCAGGGATTCCAGAAGGAGAAGGTGATTCCAGCAGAACTTCCAGAGTCCTCCCAGCAGCGGGTCTAGGGAAAGCCTGAGGTGTAGCCAAAGCAAGCAGCAGGTCTGACTACGCCCAGCGAATGGAGCAGCCCTGTGGAGCAGCTTCCATGGACTCTAGAGGGGACCCCCAGCACCTTTGCCTTCACAGCAGGCTTAAAGCATTTGCTTTCCTTTCTGCACTTGCAGAGGGGGTCATGGGTGAAGGGGAGAGAACGTGGATTTTTTTTTTTTTTGAAACAGGATTTGGCTGTGCAGTTCAGGCTGGCCTTGAACTCAATTTTGTAACCCAGGGTGGCCTGAAACTCGTGAGAGTCCAACTGCCTCAGCCGCCAGAGCATTGGGATTACAGGCATACACCACTATGCCCAGCAAGAACATGGATTTTCAGTTAGTTTATCCTTTCAAGTCAAAATAGAATCAGAACCCACCATGCAGAGGGAAAGGCAGAGGCAATGGAGAAGGAGAGATCATTAGCCCATAAAGAGAAAGAAGGGGGAAGGAGAAAATATGAGGGAGTAACGTGTACCTTATGTTTTCTGTCGCTCATTCAATCAAACTAAAGGGCTGAGCACTGAGGCAGAAAAGCCATTCACATTTGAAAGAACTGGCTCCCACACCTGCCCCACTCACAGGCAGGGCACCGATGTGATGTGGATTCCTCACTTTCCAGTGCATTAGCTGCCTGAATAAAGCAGGTGTGGGCTCCAAAATGTGCAGTTTCCTAACAAGCTGAGAGACCTCACAACCCTTGATTTTAACAGTTGATACAAGCCTTCAAAAACACAGTGCATAAATAAGTATTCCAGTGCAATAACTTGTTTACATGATTTATCTTCACAACATCGCCCTACTGATCCAGACAGATTGAGGACAGGTTTCATTGCAATTCTCACATGCACGGGTGAGGTATAGTTCTGCACCTGTTTGCAGCCACAGAAGAAGGTGCATCGGGTGAGAGGACCAGGGTGTTGCAGAGAAAACTATGCTTGTTGGTGGCATCCATGCTCTGAAGCTGCAGCACATGCTGCCACTCAGCCAGCGTTCTTCTCCGGCTCTGTTCTTCACTACTGAGTGCTAACTTGTGCCTTCTCCGAGGACCCAAACTGTAGGATCCTGAGTTGTCTCCCAGCCCTCCTAAAATCAGCACAGCATTAGAGCATGTAATGGCCAGGATGCAAGGCTCAGGAATTGAGATATCGCAAACATTGGGAAAGGACCCCCTCCTTCCCTCTCTCATGTTGGCCACTGACTGCTGTGAGTCCCCCACATGCAATCCTTCATTGGAACTTCTCTCAGACAGAGAGTGGGCTTAAGATCTGTGGCCCTTCTAGCTCTGGGATACAGCAAAAAGTAGTGAAAATAATGGCAGCTGAGAGAAGTCAGCTACCTGGGGAAGTTAAGCACACAAAGATTATTGTAATGCATAGCATGCTTTTCAGTGAGTAAAAATGTGAATATTTGGTCCTCTGAAGTATTAGGCAAAATGTGAGCACAGGATCTTTTTTACATTTTTGACAGGAGGATAAGCTGAAAGTTAAGCATTATCTTACTAAACTTTAAAAAATCTAATAACCACAACCTTAATTTAGGACAAGAGAATCTCTTGCTCATGTACAACACAAGGCATGCAAAGGATGATGACAACAGCACTGTGCAAATAGTAATGCACCCAAATGTGCACCTGCAGAAGGAGAGATGCAGAAATGGAGGTGTAAAGCGGGAGAGCCTGAATGAAGCATAGCCACACGCCAGAATGCAGACAGAACAGAGCAGCACATTGTTCACATAAGAAAGTAAGTCTGAGGAGCACAGCTATCAGATTCTGTTCATAAAGTCAAAAACAATTCAGTGTAAATGTAAATATTTCATAGATATATATTGATAAGGAACACCTATTAAAAGATCTGGTAAAAGGACAGGATAGAGATGGTGATTATCCAAGGTTTGAACTCATAAAATGCATGGAAACCGCATGGCTAGATGTCAATCATTGTTAGATGTAAGTTGATGTAAGACATAAGATCTTGCTTTTGCTTTTGGACATGTCATATGGGTATTCATTTTTCTATTAAAGATAGAAAAGGGTACATGATAGAGATGAACAATATATAAAAACAAGATAGACAGATACAATTCCAAAGCTGAGATGATTTACTAGAAATTGATCCTCCATACTCTGTCAGGGACACAGCATACTCTTTGTTTTGTTTCTTGCTATCACAAAGCTCACACTGGATTTCCAGGCTCCCTTGCAGCTATCAATTCACCCAGCTGCCTGGTGGTGCATGAAGTGCGTGCAGAAGGGAGGGCCACAATGCAGGCGTGGGCTCCTCAGCACTTGCTGTAAGACCTTGTTTGCTCCTTTTTGCTTGTTCTGCCTTAATCAACCTTAAAGGACACTCAGAGAAGGTGGAGACTCTGAAGACCTCAGTCACTAAGCATAGTGTAGAGCTTCATGTCTTCAGCCCCTGGTGCCACCTGCACTGAGAAACAAACTTTTAATGTATGAAGCCACTCTGATTCCAAGGTTCATCTAGCATGACCTTAACTCTACCTGAACATGAATAGCTGGGCATGGAGGGAAAGTTACATAGAAGAGCACTTTTCAAGTGGATAACCCTCTTACATGATTTATGGGAGTTGGAAAAAGCCAGATACTTTCAAGGGTATTAAATTCCAGAGATTAGACTCCCCACTTGGGTTCTTTATCTTTGCACTCCAGGGTAAAGGCACTGAACAGCCCAGACTGCACTGAGAATCTCGCTCTGAGTCGTAGCAACTCACAGATCATTGGAACAGAGTATATATAGTCTTGCATGCTGAAAAACAAGTGATTTGTAGAATAGGTGGCATCGTTGTAGGATGAGTCCTGTGCTGTGCGGTACCAACTGGTAGCGTCTTCCTGGGAGAGCACCTTCTAGGAAGGTTGAGCTCTCTTGCTCTGGTCTTGAATAGCTTCCTCCTACTCACACCCTGACACAGGGATGCTCTGTCTTGTGCAATCTGCTTTGCCATCTTGTGAGGGGGCAAACTGAGCAGATGGCTGTGACCACTGGGGTGCCGGGTAATGAGCAAGTGCCTCCCATCAGAGTAGCCAGGTCTTGTAACCCAGCCAGAAGTGACAGCTTGGATGTCTGGCAACAGCCCTGATGTTGGGGAGGAAGCAGGCTTCTCTTACTATTCTAGCTTTCACGTAGTTACATTTTCAGACCCCCACACACATCAATTCTTCATCCCTTTAAGTGGAGGTGAGCAGCGGTTGGGCAGTTCCCAGGCAAAGAGGCTGAATTAACACAGACATCACCCATCCGACCGAGCTGCCTGGCTTTGCGTGCCCCTGCTCCCTCTCTCCATTATTCGGCTCAGTTCTATCCCAGCCTCCAGATAGGCAGGGAGTTGCCACTATCTCTGCACACTCTTCCTACCTTCAATGACCGACTGACCTTCAGCTAATGTCACTTCCCTACTTCCCCTCTCCTTGCTCCCCGCTAACCAGGAAGGAAGATGGAGCTCCTCTGCAGCAGATCTGTGTCCTAACAGAGATACCCAGGGAAGGGGAAAAGATAAACATATGGGTTGCAGGAGAAGAGGCATTGGCAGGTGAGGCAGGGCCCAGGAAAAGGGCAAGAGATGCAGTGAATGAACTGGAAAGAGAATGAGGTCATAGGCCCTGATGGAGATAGGCACTAAACCATAGCAACACTGGACAGGGCCTTGGGGTTCTTCTGACCTAATCCCTTCACATCTACAAAGAATATGGAAATGATGCTCACAAAGATCATGGGGCTTACCCACTTGAACCACGTAGTTAAAGGCACAATGGGCACACTTGAGTCCTGAAATAAATGCTTTGCCTGCAACTCTCTGCCTAGTCTGGGATATGCACTGTCCTCCATGCAGGAAACATCTAGGGCACAGAAACAAAGTCCAAAGTCCACCCTTTCAAGCTCTGGAAAAATGAAGCCTGTGTGCATCTGACTAGGGGAAAGCAGTGATTCCAGCACTTAACAAAGACTATTTTCCGTGCCAGGTCAGGCGCCCAGGTGAGGCAGATGGCGGCAGCAGCAGCAGGCATCTGGGCCAGGGTGTGCAATATTCGGTCTAGAATGGCAAAACCCCAGTATCTGTAACATATGATGGCATCAGGATCAGAATGGAAATACAGTTTAAAACTTGATTCTACCTAAAACAGAGCACAGAAACACACTATTGTAAGCAGTAATCTTGTTTCTCACTAAGGAAAATTAGGAGGCCTCTCCCCACCACGGCACTAGACTATTACTTAAAGACTGAGTAGTTTAGGTCTACTGTAAAATGGACATTCAGAACATCTCATGGTAGACAGGGCATTGCAGGGCCCAGGTGCCCACCCCAGGATGTAGGTCTCACCCAGCTGCTGGGCAGCAGACCAGACCAGCCTTTGGCAGCCAGACCCTTTGAGTGTGGTCCCACTGCAGACTTGACTGCTCCATTCATGATCCTCCCCAAGGCCCATTGCCCCTGGGTGGGGATGCAGAGCTGGAAAGCCCAGGCAGCCAGCTTAGCACAGGCTGGCCTGGGCAACTACCTTGTTCCAGCGGACCCCTGGGTGAGCCCCGGCTCTGGCTCCTCTATCCAAGTCCACCATCTCCCTCTGCCCCATCCTGATCCACCCCTCAGCTCCACAGGTGACCTGCTGAGGCATCTATCAGGCTCTAAAGGGTCCGTCCGTGGCTATGCACCCCACCTTATTAGAGGGAGGCCACATATTAAATCTTTCAGCCAGAGACTGGGTAGATTCCCACAGCCTCAGAGGACCTCAAAGAGTTCATAAACTTATTCTCAGAGTAGCATTAATGCAACAGTAGGCAAAGAATAGTTTCTGGAGACTGTATCCTGAGACAGGTTCAGCATTGTGTAACGATATACAAGAGAGTAAGAGGAAGAGCAAGCATGTCAAATCTCAATTACCACTCCCTTGATCTGGGTCTCCAGTGTAGTTACCATTACTATCGAACCATCTGACTTGAACCAATGCTTCCAAGTTCCATAATGTCAAATAAGTCATCTTTCAGTAACACTTCCTACCCACTGCTAAAAATATTGTTTCTTCCCACACAGTTTTTCCTAATGAGATATTTCAAGCCACCTGCTACCCGGGGGAGTTCCGTGTATAATTTTCTGTGGAACCCCGTGAAATAGAAACCAAACATAATAGAACATCACTGGAGCTGGTATCAGGGACCAAAAAGAGTTTTGACTTCAAGAGCATCATCCTAAAGGAAGAGCTGTCCCTCAGAGATACCATTTCACCCACAGGCTGCCTGACCCTAGGGTAGCACTTTGCCTGTGGTTTGTTTTTGTGTTGCGTACACAGAGCGAACCTGGCCCAACTGTTGGCTCACTTTGCCCTGGCACCTCTCCTGCACCTGCGGTTTCTGGTGAGAGCCAGTTTGGCCCCCCAAACACCTGCTTGCTCCTCCTGCAGTGGAGCTGCACCCTGCCGAGCCCTGCTGGCCAGTTCCAGCTTCTCTAAGCACTGCTCTGAGAGGGAACCCTTTACTTTCCCCTCCATAGCTGCAGTGCTGGACTGTGTTTCTCCCTCAATCACCCAGCCAGCCAAGGTGCTAGGTAGCATGTGTCCTGCATATTACCCCTAGCCTTGTCCAAGCTGGTCGTGTTGCATACTCCCCCAACCTCTCTGTGTGCAGTTATGTCTGACAAGTACAGTAATTCTTGTAAAACTGTAAACAGCTGCCTTTTTCCCTTATGAAGTACAAGCCACTTAGAGGCAAGAATTGTCTTTCAATGCTACACTCAGTATCCAGATATGTTCTAAACACTCTAGCAGGATGATGATAAAATTATGAAAATAAATGCATTGATAATAAAATAATAAAAATAAAATGTGTAGATGTGATCTGCTGTGCCTAAATAGAATTTTATGTTTCTATTTTTGGAATTTTACTCTGAAAAGTATCTAAAGGAAAAAAAAGTAGCCCAGAAGGTGCTCCTCAGGAGACAGCGAGGATGCCTGCCTGGAGTGTCTGGGCAGATCCTTCTCCAGGGAGGCTGGCAGGATGCACCTCCATGTATAACACAGTAATGCCCACAACCAATGCAACAGATGGGGGCTCTAGTTAGAAAACAATGCCCTAAAACTGTTAGAAGGGCATGTTTAAGGTTTTCCCTTCTCTTCCTCCCTCACACTGAATTTGGAAACTGAAAGAAGCTAGGAAGAATCTACTCCTCAAGCCTTCAGAGAAAGCACAGTCCTGCTAGCACCCGGGTTTTGAACCTCTCATCCTCAGAACATGGAGAGAATAAATTTATGCTGTTGAGTAACTGCATATGTGACACTGTTACAGCAGCTCTAAGAAACTAATGCACTGACCAACCATATGTGTCACTTTCTATGTCATTCCACATAATGATTTCACTTCACCCTCACAAGAATTCCAGATAATAATTCTCAAAACTGGGTTAAGAAACATGTGACGGGCCCAAGGGAAGGTCAGGATGCAGCCCATGAGAAAAGCACGACTAGGCAAGGGATTTGAACTCAGGTCTCCTGATTACTTTTTCCAGAGTTTGTAAATCAAAATATTGCCTGAGAATTCAGGTTAAGCGTTTCTAACCTTATTTAAAACATTTCCATTATTTTCCTTGCCTCCCATTTGGCAAAGAATGTGATCAGTTCAACAGAACCCCAGATCTGGTGGTCAGGGAAGGCAAAGCCTGCAGCAGCTGCAGCGCATCGCAGATCCTGCCTGGGCTGCTGCACTTGATTTGGGGGTCAGGATAAAGCAGTCTTTAAAAGCCATTTTCACCTGCCAGTATCATAAAGGGAGTCCATAAGCAATTAGGCACTTCTAATCACTTAATTCCACTTTAAATCTCTGCAAGAAGAAGCTAATAATTATGGAGCTCTGATCTGACTGGTCCTTGGCTGATCTTCAGTCAAGCACAATCCTATACGATGTTATAAAATACATTTTAAAAAAGACTCCTCCAGAGCAGCTGAAGCCATGAAACTCAAGCCTGGGAAGAGAGGTAAGGCCATGGAAGACTTTTGATTTCCTTCTCCATTTCCCTCCTTCTTGATGTCCCCTGTTGTAGAACCTGGGTTAAAAATTCTACCACAGCATGGGTGGCCCCTTTCTTCACAGCCCAGCGCCAGGCTCCAGGGACAAGGTTGCCAGAGCACAGCTGGTTGGTACTGGCTGGATCAGACCCTCAAAGGACCGCTCAGCTCTCTGCATCCATCTCACCCCAAAACATTTGCACACTGGCAAATAGCATAGAACCAGAAGGAGCTGTGGAAGACACAAAGGAAATTTTGCTTTTCCAGAGGGGGAAAGGTTTACCAGAGGTACAGACTCTTCTCCACTTGCTGAACTAATCTCTTCTGATTTTTGCTAAAGTAACAGCAGCAAACAAAATATTCCAGGTATTTCTATTGCTGGTCCTTAGCACTCTCTTCCCTTCAACACCCTCAATGGTTATTCCAGAGCATTAATTATCTACCAGCTCTGGGCTCTGGGTACCCAGATGTCACATCTAGGGCCAAAAATTATCTAATTTCTGGGGAATTTGCTCCTGCAATCATCAATACGTTCTTGAAATGTGAAAGGCTTAAACAGAGGCCACATCAAGACCTATCAGTATGGCCTACCATCACATAGTCAGGGTCAGAACACAAGCACCAGCAGCATGGGTGCCAGTGGAATATGGTTGAGGCCACCTTTCATGGTCAACCCAGATCATAAATTCTTAAGCATCAACAAGATGAAAGCAAGACACTGAACACACTATCCACACAGAGGTTCAGTCCCCATTAACGTGACTGCTGGGCTGAGTGGGTCTCTGAGCAGAATATCAACTAATGATAAATCCCACATTGACCTCTCTCACAGCCTCAGTTAGCCCCAGACCCCCTCCCCTGTGACCTGGCCCTTCTGAGAGAAGCACTTGGGTGTCTTGGGTCTGTTCCCAGATCGATACAGCAGATAGCTCCAGAAAGCAAAGTCTAAGCATCTCCATTATTATTTTCAAAAGCTTTACTGCTTAAAAGAAAATGTGCTCGTTTTGAGAGTCAGCACTCAGTTGATCATCCACAGAGCAGTGTAAAAGTTAAAAATTGTTAATGGGCATCTTCAGGCAATTCAATACATGTGCCCTTGGGTTTCTCCTCTCCCCCAGACACTGTATGCCAGCTGATGGCTTTTCTGCTTCTCAATGATAACTTGGCTTTTCATACAGTTGGGCAAGTAGTCTCTCATCCAGCAGGCTGTAGAAGCCTTGTGACAAAAAAAAAAAAAAATAGCAACATCCATAACATTACTGACTGCAGGTGAGACAGCTGCCTACATTCAGGCAAGGTAGTCCTCATGTAGGGAGAGCCCCGGGAGACCATGGGAGGAACAGTGACAACCTGCGTGTGCTGTCCCAAAAAATCACAAAAAGCCTGTGATGGAATGTTTTAACCTCACCAACTAAATACACTTGCTAGTTTGAAAAAGCAAAACAGCAACAACATCTAAAGTTGGAGAAGGAGGAACTGAGGGTGAAAATGTGTTCAACAAAGATAGAGCCAAGCATCAATTAGGACCAACACAAAACAATGGCAAGATGTCACAAGAAGGACCAGCCAGCTGACAGATGGACTCCATGCAGGGAGAAAGCGAGATTTCTAGTGGTCTCTCAATCCTGGAATTCAGAGGTTTGGACTTCAGCCTCTTCCAAATCCTGCAGAGACCAACTCCACAATAGCCTTCCTGAGGCATTAAGCAAGAGAGAGCAGCCAGATCTGTCAACATTTCACTAAAGAGTCGACAGCCCATCTATTCCAGATAGCAACTACTCACAAACTCTGCTCCAAATGAGCTTCCCAAAGAACAATTGCTGCTTTTCTTTTCTAAGCTTGTTTGCGTGCTCTCTCTCTCTCTCTCTCTCTCTCTCTCTCTCTTGCCTCTGTCTCTCTCTCTCTCTCTCTCTCTCTCTCTCTCTCTCTCTCTCTTGCCTCTCTCTGTCTCTCTTATCGCTCTGTCTCTCTCTGTCTCTGTCTTTCTCTCTCTGTTTCTCTCTCTCTCTGTCTCTTTGTCTCTCTCTCTGTTTCTCTCTGTCTCTCTCTACCTATCTCTCTATCTTTGTCTCTCTCTGTCTCTCTCTGTCTCTCTCTGTCTCTCTCTGTCTCTCTCCGTCTCTCTCTGTCTCTCTCTCTCTGTCTCTCTCTCTCTGTCTCTCTCTCTCTGTCTCTCTCTGTCTCTCTCTGTCTCTCTCTCTCTGTCTCTCTCTGTCTCTCTCTCTCTGTCTCTCTCTCTGTCTCTCTCTCTGTCTCT